>NW_028174803.1:299375-374375 GCF_963971535.1 Notolepis coatsorum
AAAAACTTAACACAAGGCCCCTGCTTATCCCCAATGCGATGAGCCGCAAGGCTTGTTTAGTGGAGGGGAGCTGTTGGCTGGTGAAGACAAAATCATCTTTTTCTTAACATTACGTGAATGACATTGCCAGGCATTCATTGCATGATTCCAACACACCAAAGTAAAAATTACTTTATAAACAGTTTTTCACCAGGAGGCTTCTTTGTTTGTTATCGATGTGTGCTTCAGACAGATTGCTGTGCAGAGGCTAGAGGGTAGGTTTGCCGAAGGATGCTAGACGCTGGGTTAGCCTTCATTCAATCAAGAGCGCCTCTCGCAACTGCAGTGGATGAATGTTTGGTTGAAGTAGCGAATATCTTGGTTAGAATACACTTGCTAAGCAGTTTTGTGTGTCTAGGTGGAATATTTAGGCTGCTATATTGAAACTGGGGAAATTACTGTAAATAGTCTCTGGCGACCCAAAAGGGCCCCAAAAGAAATCTCACTCAAAGGTTTTCCAAGAAGTTGGCAGCCCTAAACACAGTGAGATTAATCGAGTGCATCTTATGAATTTCAAATCACTAACAAATCTCAATAGTATAAACTAAATAGCTAAACATTATTTAAATGATACATACTGGCTATGTATGTTTGTGTTGGCACGTCTGAAGGCCACAGGACAACGATAGATCTGACTAAGCTTGCGTGTGTCTGTAGCGTTAATGCTCCACATAAATCACAGGTGAAACAGGCTCCCCTGTCTCCTCTGATACATGTGGTGAATGGTAAATGGACTGCATTTATATAAGAGCTTTTATCCAACGCGCTTTACAATTTTTTTACCCATTCACTCACACATTCACACACCGACGGCGGAGGCAACCATACAAGGTGCCAACCTGCTCATCGGGAGCAGTTAAGGGTTAGGTGTCTTGCTCAAGGACACTGTGACACGCTGCCCAGGAGGAGTGGGAATCGAACTGGGAACCTCCGGATTACCAGACGACTGACTGCTCTACCTCCCTACTACTACTACTACTACTACTACTACTACTACTACTACTACTACTACTACTACTACTACTACTACTATTACTACTACTACTTACTACTGTCGTTTCTATTTTCACCATCAACGCTGTTTAGGAGCTTACTTCGAATGTCTACAACTTTATCCTCTGCAGACTCTGTGAAGGTAGACATAGTATATATAGCCTTTGTAGATTTGTTCTAAGATATCCCTATCAAACGCATCACTGTGTTATTAGATGCACTCAACTGGCCTCCGCAATGCACTAGGCTTCTATCTTTAAGTGTATTCACTTCAATTACCCCTGTTATCTGATGCAGTTGTTAGAACCATGTCGATCAACTTATACACTCTGATCATCTTTTCTTTTCAGTTCCAAGCGTTTCCTCAGAAATCGGCAAAAGGGCATTTATTTTGAAGGCTCCTTCTGGCTGGAATACTTTACCAGCTGATTTGAGGTCGTTAACCTCATTTGGGATATTTAAAACGACTTTCTTTTCAGATTTTTTAAACGAGCTGCTCATGCTTCAGATGGCTTTGTAATCCGTTGCTTTTGATTAATAGTTGTATATGTTATGTTCATTATTTTTGTCTTGTTGTTGTTGTTGTTGTTGTTGTCAATTGTCTCTGTATTGTGTTTTTGTGTTGCAGGACCCCCTCGAAAACGAGACGCTACATCTCCATAAATATGTTTTCACAAAAAAAGTACAGCTACACCACCAACCTGCACCACCTTCTGAGACTGGGTGTCGACAACCAGCAGTCGGCTCTGGAGCGGCTGGGTCACATAGACGTACTTATCCCTCACGTTGACGGCTGAGGACCACACACAGTGCTGGGGAGACACCCCCTCGCCTTTGGGACACATCTCCTCCTGAGGAGCAACAACCACAAGGGATGGAGGGAGGGATGGAGGGATGGAGGGAGGGATGGATGGATGGATGGATGGAGGGAGGGAGGGATGGAGGGAGGGAGGGATGGATGGATGGATGGAGGGAGGGAGGGAGGGAGGGAGGGATGGATGGATGGATGGATGGATGGATGGATGGATGGATGGATGGATGGATGGATGGATGGATGGATGGATGGATGGATGGATGGATGGAGGGATGGATGGAGGGATGGATGGATGGATGGATGGATGGATGGATGGATGGATGGATGGATGGATGGATGATTGGATGGATGGAAGGATGGATGGGTGGATGGATGGATGGGATAATAGGGTTGGGAGGAGGGGATGATAGAGGTAGAGATAGAGAGAAAAAACAGTTTGTATCAAGGCCTTGTAGTATGCTGTATAGTATCAAGTGCTTTGGATTTAAGAAAATAATAATTATATATTGTGTAAGTGACTGATATCATCTACCGGCACATCATGGAGAAGAGGAATAAGATACAGTAAAGAGGAAACTACACAGGAGGAGTAAGTGGGGGACAGTGGAACTGTCAGATGGCCCTCAGATGGTCTAGAATAGATGACAGATTTGAAACATAGGGCCAATTTCTGAAGGTGTAGTAATAACAGTGTTGCCCGTGTCTTCACTATGAACGTGCCTGTATTAGTCATTAAGTCAATTCGTCTGTTAGATTGTCTGGAGGTGTGCGCATATGAGTCGTAGATTGGGATCAGAGGGGGACCCCCCGAGACGCATGTGCACAGGACCCAACATTTCTTGGTACGCCCCTGGGAACCTCTTATACAAGGACCCTGTATATGAGTTCTTTAGTGTTGTCCCTCTGAAATACAGTCTGGTTATTACTTTCACTTTAAAGTCACTCATGGCTCAAAGGTATTACATGAGATCACTTATATAATAAATATGGTAGCCTGCGTTCTTTGCTGATAGCAGTGTGTGCACTCACACGTACGGATGCAAGCACACACACACGCACGCACACACACACGCGCGCACACACACACACACACACACACGCACACACACACACACACACACACACACACACACACACAAAGCCTTGTTCCAAGAATGTATCCCTCCCGCCACCTCACCACAACTGAGAAAAGGCTGTTTACAGCAGCAGCTGGCTAACACATAGCTTATTGAGTTTCTATCGATCCCTAATACCATTACAGGGGCCTGTGAAACCCAAATCCCTCAGAGAAACAAGCTACTCTTACCATCTAAAGCCCATTGCTTTTGGGAGAGGGATGTTCACCAGTGGATTAAAAACCCAGCGGGTCTATACTGCAGATCCTTTACAGTCTATTGAGTGGGGAGGCTGGTGACCGAAGGGACATTAGTAATCCCATTACATTTAGCGAAGTGAGGAGTCGCATTCTGACAATGGATAAAGGTGGCGATGGGGGTAAATGTATTCAATTCACACCTGGGACCGCACAGTGGGTCTACGGCTGCCAAGACACAATGGAGTGTTTTGCGGAGGCACATTCATTTTCCATTCATTGGTTTGGGAGAATTAAACACCGTTGAATGGCTGTGTAATGTGGGGCTGGTGCGGCAGGTTTGTTATTCCGCCGTCTCTGGTGTTTATCCCGTTATAAGCACGATTAGGCCCGTCAACACCCCCCCGCATTCACTTTACTTCCTCATTGTGACTTGGACTTTTAGGTATAATTCTGAGATTGAAAATGGTAATTCTTTTTCTTCCTTTGATGAACACAACGTACACCTGGTGCCTGCGACGCTGAGCTGGGGGCGACGGGAAAGGATTTATGCGTGTCTTCTCTCTGCTCTCTACTCTTCCCCACAGGGATGCAAACTTGTCACCTTTCGGTGAAACACACAGTTTTGAATCCAAAATAGGCCATTAGTGTGATTTGTAGACCCCTGTGTCTTTTTGTCACAAGGGATTTCTATCATTTGGTCTGATGAGAAGAGCGTGTGGATGGGGGGGGGGGGGGGGGGGGGGCATATCTAATTTGTGGACTTTGATGACAGTGAGGACTGCATCCAACCAGATGTTGTTCTTTGCACATTGTCAATGGGATTGTTTATTGTTTATGTATATATATTATTATTATTATATTATTATATATATATTAGGGCTGTCAACGTTAGAATGTTAATAATGCGTTAAAAACACCACACATTTGTTTTTTTTACGCATAACGTAAAAACAAAACAAAAAAAAAATATATATATATAATAATCATTTTTTATATATTAATTGTAAAAAATTACAAAACAATAAATGTCATTTTGGTGACATTTCTGAGTACGTTTGAACTTGAACTATTTCCAGTATGTATGTGTCTGTCCCTCTCTCTGTAGCCTGTGTTTGTCCCTCAAGCTTGTTTACATTGTCAGATGACAGAGCAGCTCACTTCTTCTGAACAATATGCACAGACCATGAAAATAAGCTCTCACATGGTACTGTGTGAGAGGGAGAGAGAGACCTTCACATGGTACTGTGTGAGAGGGAGAGAGAGACCTTCACATGGTACTGTGTGAGAGGGAGAGAGAGACCTTCACATGGTACTGTGTGAGAGGGAGAGAGAGACCTTCACATGGTACTGTGTGAGAGGGAGAGAGAGACCTTCACATGGTACTGTGTGAGAGGGAGAGAGAGCCCTTCACATGGTACTGTGTGAGAGGGAGAGAGAGCCCTTCACATGGTACTGTGTGAGAGGGAGAGAGAGCCCTTCACATGGTACTGTGTGAGAGGGAGAGAGAGCCCTTCACATGGTACTGTGTGAGAGGGAGAGAGAGCCCTTCACATGGTACTGTGTGAGAGGGAGAGAGAGACCTTCACATGGTACTGTGTGAGAGGGAGAGAGAGACCTTCACATGGTACTGTGTGAGAGGGGGAGAGAGAGACCTTCACATGGTACTGTGTGAGAGGGAGAGAGAGACCTTCACATGGTACTGTGTGAGAGGGAGAGAGAGACCTTCACATGGTCCTGTGTGAGAGGGAGAGAGAGACCTTCACATGGTACTGTGTGAGAGGGAGAGAGAGACCTTCACATAGTACTGTGTGAGAGGGAGAGAGAGCCCTTCACATGGTACTGTGTGAGAGGGGGAGAGAGACCTTCACATGGTCCTGTGTGAGAGGGAGAGAGAGCCCTTCACATGGTCCTGTGTGAGAGGGAGAGAGAGACCTTCACATGGTACTGTGTGAGAGGGAGAGAGAGACCTTCACATGGTACTGTGTGAGAGGGAGAGAGAGGCCTTCACATGGTACTGTGTGAGAGGGAGGGAGAGACCTTCACATGGTACTGTGTGAGAGGGAGAGAGAGACCTTCACATGGTACTGTGTGAGAGGGAGAGAGAGACCTTCACATGGTACTGTGTGAGAGGGAGAGAGAGACCTTCACATGGTACTGTGTGAGGGGGAGAGAGAGACCTTCACATGGTACTGTGTGAGAGGGGGTGAGAGAACCTCAGTTTTATTGTACAACAGTACATTAGTCGGTACAAGGTTGGGAAGAGATAACATTGGACTCCATTTAGTTTTGATTCCACATAGTAGAAGGAGACGTTTTTGTCACCCTTTATTTTCCCCCATGTGAAAACAGCCTACATTGTATGATTTGCTTTAGAAGTGTGAGGGATCCAGGGAATGATCTTTGAATAATGGGACATTTTTGCTTACCAATGTAGCAGTTGTACAATGTGTCTGTTGTTGCGAAGCATGCATTGATGCTTAAAATAATAGGGGATGTTTTAGTGAACCTTTATGAAGAGTAAAGTTGGACACTACATTGTGTGAACACTCATATTACTGAGTAATGTTACATTTGGCAGGTCAATATCTGTTGTTGCCTATTGGGCTTTGCCGTGTTATGATTATTTTCAGTGCAGTATCTTTGTTTTTCTGGACGGTATTTGTCATTTTGGTTATTTAGTTTATTTAATAAACAAACATTTGCATAAAGCGAGCATACAGTATCTGTCCACTCCCATGTTAATAAGAGCATTAAACATATATAAAAATATCCCTTTAACGTACATTTTTTACGGATACAAAATTTGAGATGAATGAATCACAGTTAAATAAATTATGGTCAATCATGCGATTAATCACAATTCAATATTTTAATCGATTGATTAATATTTATATATACAATTTGACATGGAAATAACCAAACAAACATTTTGCACCCTAACCAAAACTGTGCCCTGATGAGCCTGCATCCTTGTGCCTAAACCAGAATATCACCAGCTGTGACGGAGCTAATGTGGGTCTATCTTCACAATGGATACATGATAGACTGCTAGCAAAGCTCTGTAGCCAATAGATATTGAACAGGGGACATTTAGACATGGTCTCATTTTTGTAAATGTCAACAAAGTGCAGTGAGACAATATTTCTCCTTGCGTTGCATCAAAACCTACTTGACAAGACAGGACCATATTAACCGTATTTTAGCCTCCTTTCACTGTTTGTTAGTTTTAGAATTTCTTTCAAGATGTTAGTGATCATCTTCAACAGCGTTCTGACCCCTACATCATTGACCTTTCAATCCCTTATGAGCGAGAGTGTAGCCTCAGATCATCAGGCAGGACCTTACTGATTGCTCTTCAGTCCTGGCTAACGCCTAAAGGTGACCAGGGTCTGCCATCAGGGCCCCCTAGGCGTTCAAACGGCCTACCAGATACCCTGAGGTCACTGCCAAATCAGTTCCATCTTTGAAATGACTTATCAAACTTAAATGACTCATCAAACTTATTTTCAGGAAAAAAGCCCTTACTGTTGTTTCGTTTTCCTATACATATACTGTATATATTTTGATGATCAATCCATCATTTTGAAAGTGTCAGAGAACGGGTATTTTTGGACGTCTCCATACGGACGAAGCGCACTCACATAGGTAGCAACGATCCTCTCGGAGCGCTTCATGTGTCTGCGTATCTCGCACTCGCTGGGCTGAAGAACCGTGATGCCCTCGTCAGAGAACACATAGAACATGTTCCCGACACTCAGACCTGGCAGAACAAAGGAAACAAGAACAACAACAACAACGATACAGCGAGATGGGAAAAGAAACAAAGGAAAGTACATCACACCTGTCGTCAAACTGTCTGACAGAGAAGAGACGGCAATTGCGTCTGCGAGAGCGCGCTGTTAGCATGAAGGGGGGCAGTTTGTCTGCCTGCCATGTTGACGATGCAGACAAAGGGCCCCGTCAGCAGTGTGTCACCGCGAGGAGCTTCAAAACCCCCGAAACACGAGCTCCAGGAAATGGGAGTGTTGCGCGGGCCTGTCTCCTCGGCGTAAACAACAGCTGTTGATTGATCAGCCAACCGAGATCACAGTCTGACGTTCACAAAGGGGCGGGACTGTTACCACTGTCAGGAGCGCATCGTCTGAACATGGAAGAGCTGGTGGACACATGTACACGCGCAAGAAGCGGATAGAAACACACACACAAACACGTGCACACACACACACGCATGCACAGACGAACATGCACACACAAACACGCAAACACATGCACACACACGCACACACACACAAACATACACACACACACAAACACAGCAACATGCATACACAGACATACACAGATAAATGAAGGAACAAAATCACAATAGCACACAAGCCTGCATGCACACACACATGCACACACGAACATGCACACACACACACACACACACACACACACACATAGAAACACAGACACAAACACGTGCACACACACACACACACACAGAAGCATGCATGCAGACATACACACATAAATGAAGGAACAAAATCACAATAGCACACACACACACACACACACACACACATAGAAACACACACATGCACACGCACACACACACACACACACACACCAACATGCATGCAGACATACACACATAAACAGCACACACACAGTGATAATGAGTTTGGAATCAACGCCTTGGCTGCTGAAAACAGAGGTGACACAATTGGCGTCAGCTATTCTAACAATGGTCCAAACGCTCATACTGAGCTGTAAATGAGTGTTTGTTTGTTTGTTTTTTCATGCAGTCAACATAATGGATATGTGATACTGTCTGCCATTGTTGGAGAACCTACTCCACTCCTCATTACAAGCTACTTCACAATGAAATTCGTTAAACAGAATCTTAACTCCTCTCAATAAAATGGTGTTTGTCTAACTAACACTATGGCATGTAGGCCAACAATAAACATGCTGTATGTTTAATATGTTATATGACTGGGGGGGGACTTTGTCAGGGTGCCCCTCTATTTCCGGGGCCTGTCCTTGGGTATAGTATAGGTCCAAAACAGCTGCAAAACAAACCCATCACATACTCTCTATAAGACTCTTTATAAGAGTATACGCTCCAATGATTGGCTCACACAAATTTTTTGGGATATAATGGATGGTTTTTGGATATTGCAACTACTACAGAAAAACGTGAGTAACACGTTTTTCTACAACTCAAGTTCAGACCTATGGTACTCTATTTCATTAGCACTAAAAGTGATCTTTCTCTATTGTATCAGAAACTTCAGAATGTTATATTTCAAAAGAGACCAGGCTTATGCATGTGCTATAAGTATAAAGTATAAAGATACGCTTTTCAAAAAAAGTATGCAGTCCTCAAGTTCAAGTTTAAAAATGGCCACTTTTCTGGGCACCAGTTAAGTGGTTAAAGTACCTAGGGTTTATACTGAACTTGGGACATCTGCTTTGAGCTTCTGTGCTCCTGACATCATACAACAAACCTTAAAACTCAATACTTCCTCTGGCCAGTTTAAATCTGTAACCATTCAATTGTAGTCGTTATAATTGATTGTACAAACTCTGTTATGTTTGCATTTACTGTATATTTATCATCCACATATTATGCATGTGCGCTCAACGTCATTGAAAATGGGGGCTTTTCAAGGTGGAATAAAGATTGAATAAAATGAACGTCGTCATGAGTCAAACATATTACCTTCTTCTCGCCAAAGAATGTTTGCAACTGCAGACGTCAGCAGCGGAGCGATGAAGAGAAAAGGAGGGGAGGGAGAAAGGAGACACGTCACGGCAGTTTGTCCATTTAGCAACGTCACGGCAAATCTAAACGTGAACGTCTACGGCAATGTTTCAGATTGCTGCAGACAAAATCACATTTCCTCTGGAATGAACACGAGCCAAGTGTTGAATTGAATTGAATTGAATTGGAGGAGCAAGCTGAAGACTAATTCATACATTCTGTGGAGCGTGTGGTGCCTTCGGCATCGACGGCAATATGAGACCAAATTTGTGGCCAGTGCGACAGAGGCTGGATACAGGAAGAGGGAAGACAGGTGGGAAAATGAAAATCATTCACGTCATTAGAGAAACTGACCTGTGCTGAATAGCAATCGACTACTTTCAAATTTCAAATTTCTAAATTGTAAATACATTTTCTCAATTTGATGTAAAAACTAGCCAAATCGTTAGCTTAGTTTGTATCGTCAAAAAGGTGAACACATCTCCTGAACCCAGAGTCGATCGGACCTTCCTATGTTGAGCTATGTTAACTTTCGCGCACCTACCCCCTACAAGTGAATGCCTCATTGTTTTCTGGAGATATTATGCGGTAGCTGCGAGAAGGTTACCATAGCTCAGCGTAAGAAGGTCCGACTCAGGGTTTATCTCTACGTGTTCAGGAGACTCAGGTGCATATACACGTGATCATGGTCATGTCTCTAGTACCCCACAACCCGACCTACGAGCAGATCTATGAAGGGGAGCAAAATATGGCAGGAGACTTATTTTGCTAAAACTTTTTTTTAACTATTAATAAGCTACAAAACCAAAATGTCTATCATATCAAAACACAATCTAGGGATGTATAGGAATACAAAAAATCACATCTAGAATTTGCCCACCCAGATGGTACCAAATCGTCAAATTTGGTTTGTCATGTCATCCCAAAAAAATGTGTTTGAGCAGACCTGTCCATGGTGCTGAATATTTAGGCCGCAGTTACAGTAGGCACTGTGTGCCAGTGAAAATAATTTCAGATTTAGGAATATTTTTAGAGTGAGAAATTCAGTTGTATTTTCAGAAAATAGGGCTCCGGGCTTAAGAGGTTTAGTTAAGAGAATAGAACCCACATTCTCATATACTCCAGAATACACTTTTCATTGACCGTGTTTCCAGCGTCTACTCCTCATGGATCTGACTAAACTTAATACATTAAAAGTTTATTCTGGAGCATATTAGTGTATGGGTTCTATTTATTTATTTTTGATTATTACCTAACCCAACGGATCACCGGAGACGCTGGCAATACGACCCTTATAAATGCGCTCCACCAAATCTCTGAAGATGTAAATACATCTTGGCAATTAGCGCCGATCTTTGTGAATTGGAGTGTTTTTGCAATGAGGCTCATTTGCATAGAAAGGGGTACATGTTCCGCCCATATTACCTCATTTTAATAGCCCTTACTGTATATAGCAGGGGTAGCACAGATGCACAGAGACGCAATGATGATGGCAACACTTAGCACGGTATTTTACCCTTTGCAAGTGCTTTGTGAATAGCAAGGTTTGTTTTGGAGCTATTTGCACAGGCATATCGTCAGAAAAAGCCGTGCAATCCCTTTGTAAATTCGCCCCCTTAGTCTGTTAATCATAGTGTTTGTGTATACTTGCATGTATGTGTATAGTGTATGAATGAGTGTTCTTGATGTGTGCCTGTGTGATGGGTGTTTATCGGATGCATTCAAGTGTTATGTTCAACAATGTCTCTACTTTAAAAGAATTCTAAACTTACCGATACAAATAGTGTATTCTACATTCTTGCTGTAATTATTTCCTGTAATATGCTGCCTGGAGAACATGGAGACACGTTTCAATGCCCCTGGAGGGTTTTCAGGCAATTCTGCTTCGCAATCCCTTGCAAATTCTATATTGCATATTTTGAAAGTCTTTTTTTAATATGTGTAAATAATGAGAAAAAGAAAGAAACAATTACGAGTGACTGACATTCACAGAGACTGTGTGCACTGCAAATGCTGAAGGTAGCATTGTCCTCAATAGTTCCTCATACTAGAGTAGCCTACTTTTCTCTTTCTCCAACAAAAGGAGTGTGTGTGTTCTTGTGGTGTATAGTACTTACAGGTTTGTCCCTGCTCTTTTCTCCATGAAAGAGAGGCCTATTGGGATGTTAGTCCTAATCCTAATGTGATCCTAATGTGAAAAACTGATTTACCTTACCTTGCTACCTCTCTATCTTTTTTATGCTCGCTTATGCCTGTATTTTATACTGTTGTGAAGCACTTTGAACTGCAATTTCTGTATGAAAAGTGCTATACAAATAAAGTTGATTATTATTATTATTATTATTATTATTATTATTATTATTATTATTATTATTATTATTATTATTATTATTATTATTATTATTATTATTATTATTATTATTATTATTATTATTATTATTATTAAATCAATGTCTTTCATAAAACGTTTTTATTGTGAAGGTACTGTATTTCTTTTTCCTCCTCCTTCATACTGCCGGTCAGCCTATCGATTCGTGTCGGTTTTTTCTCCATAGAGTAAACTATGTAAGGCCCAGAGAGACAAGACACCCTTGTTGAGTGAGTTCTATTCAAACAAAAGGACGAGTGCACTGTATAGAGATGTCTACTGGAGTTGAGAGCTTCGCCCTTTTCCTCTTTTACTCAAGGTCAGAGTTTCTGTATATAATAAACAACTGAAGCCACTGTGACACAGCGAGTCGTATTGCTTGAGTTCATCTCAAACAAAGGAAGATATGTTCTCCTCCAGTCTAGTTCAGAGAACATTCAAGGGGAGGTTAACCAAGTCCTTCCCACTACCTGCTGCGTGTCATGTGTGTCATGCCTGAGTTATCAGAAATGTAAACAGACGTTTGGTGCTATGTCTTTTCTGCGTAAGTAACCCATACCTTATGTCTGCATAAAAGAGACAAACAATATGGGGGGCACAATAATATAATATGTAAACGACCCTCTAGGTAGCGTCATTCGGTTTGTGTGTGATAGGGAACTTTTATTTTGAAGCACCACCAAACCGGAAGCAGCTACCGCAAGCATGAGCTCAGCTTGACGGTTCAAATGAAGGTTTAGATTACGGATACAAGGAAAGAGAGTTCTCCGTGAATATCTTCGTTATTCTTTTGTTATTTGGAAATGGTTTACAAGGTAACTGCTGTGCACTTTCTATGGTTTTAATATTGGTTTGAATTCACTTTTGTTTGTGTTTTGACAACCTAAAGTTATTCCTGCTACTGTGAAAATACGTTGTTTTCTAGCTAACTTTGTCATTGGTCATTGCAAATTGCTAGCTTGTCTACACATTTAATAAGGTCCAGAGTACCAGCATTTTAAGAGTTTTTGTTTGCTTATAGATCCGGAAAGAAGACTTTCATGTGGTTTATGGTTAAGCCCCCTGTTGGAGAGAGAGGACAAGGTACTGGGATGTCAAATTGTCCTATTTAGTGATATGGGCTGTTTATTTTATATTTGTATTCATTTATGTATTGGCTATGTCACTGTTATTGGAAGCCATTTGTGTCAAGTGTTATGTTAGCTTTATTGAACAATGTGAATGTGGCACTTATGTATATCTAATGTATACCTGTATATATATAATGTATATATCTGAGTATCTTTTCTCTGTCTTTCTTTGTCTTTTCACTTCAGCTCTTACGTTGTGAAATGAAAATAAACATTCATGAAACACCAGTAAAGGAGTCCATCCATCACTCTCCCAGGGATGCTACAAATATATACAATATGTTAAGGGATAATAATAAATATAAGTAGCATCGTTTAGTTTAGTTCCCGTTTGGACAGAGATGTTTGACAGGGGGAGTGCGCAGGTTGGCCTCTCCCTGTGAAACTCCTCACTGTCAGGTGAAAAGAAGCGGCTAGCAACTCCACATGTATCGGAGGAGGCATGCGATAGACTACATCCTCCCCAGACCGTCAGTAAGCGCAGCGGCCAGGAGGGGAATTGGCATAAGGACTAAATTGGGGGATAGGAGGAAAGATAGAAAGGCAAAAAAATAAATAAAACTGTGTATAACTCACGAGTCTTCTTGGCTGAGTCCTCAACAAAAAGAGAGGATATGTCTTCGTCCACTCCCACCTCGTTCTTAGCGATGCAGGTGTAGGCTCCCGTGTCCTCGTACCGCACGCTACCAATGTAGAGCTCACTGCCGTTCGCTGGGGAAAGGAAACAAAACAACAATGTGAATAGATTCAATATTAAATCATAAAATGTTATCAGAAAAGAGCTAATGCTTAACTAATTTCACTGAGCTTAGCTGTTCTTTCTACAGTATGGTAACCTTTCTGGATAGTTTTGCTAATGATTACATTGAATCTGTGTTTGGTAAAAATAAGTAAATTCCTATGAAAGCAGGTTTTGTATTGATAGTTGTTGTTTTTTCTATATTAACCTTTTTGAATAGTTCCGGCGACAATTCAATTGAAGTCAAATTAAGTAAATGCCTTGAAAATAGTATTACATCTAAGATTGACATCCGAGTTTACAGTATGTGCTGTAGCCCAGTGGTTCGCAAACTCTTGTCACGGACCTCCAAAGGACCCCCAAATTTGGTGAGACTTTTTAGCAGGGACTCCATTTGAGAATATATTTGTTGTTAGATATGATTTAGTCAATCATTCCAATACTGTAGCTGAGGAGATGAATGAATGACAATCTAGACACTGAATGTGCTTTTCAATGTAGGGTGGGAAAAAACCTTGGGCTACACTGGCTCAATGGCTGCCATACACCATCACCAGGCACACAACTACACAATGGCTGAAAGGCTTGAGAGACAATGATTAATATCAGCCATTCTAAGGGGATAGGTGATTAGATGGCCTTGATGTCAGAGACCTGATTGGGAATTTGGCCAGGAATGCCCCGGGTCCTTTAACGACCCAATTAAATCGGTACTTCTGTTTAATTGCATGCAAAGGACGGCACTTGCAACTACACAGTGTCCCTATCACCGTGACGACAGAGACGACAGAGTGATCCCTGCTGAACAACAACACTAGTCTCTGACAACGGCCTGACCGGGGCTCGAACTGCCGATCTTCTGACCATGTCGCCACGCTGACAGTGGAAAGAGTCAAACCTAGGATCCCCAGGCCACACGAGAACCTGTAGCCAACTCTTCAAAACCTCGTTTATCCAAACCCTCCTCGGGAATGGAGGTCACGTGGTCATATATCAAACTGCCAGGCAAAGTCGCACACTTAGGGGGAAGCAAAAACAAACAAACCTAATATGGAAGGTTTGTGGAACCACTGGGAACGTGGATAAATGAGATAAATGACGTTCTAGTGCACAAGGGGAATACAAACAAGATGGCCGGTTTGGTTTGGAAACAGAATGGATCTAAAGGCCCAATCTGTGATCCAACCATAAATTAGTGGGTGGCCCCACCACCAGAAAATAAGAACTAGGAACAGAGACATGTTTCAATTCTCCAGTTGACTGACTGAGATCTTGAGACAAGCACTCCTTTTGCAAATCTTTCTTTCTTTCTTTCTTTCTTTCTTTCTTTCTTTCTTTCTTTCTTTCTTTCTTTCTTTCTTTCTTTCTTTCTTTCTTTCTTTCTTTCTTTCTTTCTTTCTTTCTTTCTTTCTTTCTTTCAACACAACACAATCTGCCTTCGTTTCGCGATGGGGGGGGGGGGGGGCAGCACTGTCTGGCGGAGGTGACATGGGATGTATCCCCACGCAGGGGCGACAGGGCAGCATCAGAAGTGACCCTCTCTGATGTCAGCAGTAGCTTTGTGATGTACGGTACACACAGCGGCGCTCTCTCTCTCTCTCAGATCCCACCCGCATGTAGCGCTGCCTTGATCACAGCGCAGTGGGACAGGGCCGCGCCAAAGTCACACTGGAGCTCTCGCAGGCGGTGTCAAAGATCATGTAAGAAATACTACTCTCTTCCACCTTCCATCCCCTCTCATCTCTCTCTCTCACTCTCTCTCTACTGTATGTATATATCACCCTCACTCTCTCACAGCCTCCTCTCTGTCCTCTTTGATGCCTTCCCTTCTTGATCTGACTGCTGTAGCCTATATCTAAGTGGACGCGCAGCTGAGCTTGCCAAGAGACGTGGTCCTCTCTGAACTAAGGGGGGTTTCCATAGAAATAATGCTATACATATTATGGTATGTGCGAAAATGTTTTGCTCTGCCTTTTTCCACGCCAAGAATGACTTAAAAAATAGATATTTCAAGAAGTTGAAGGAAGTGTTTTTTTTAAAAACTAAATTTGGCGTGTTCGTGAAATGCATTTTGTATTCCGAGGTTCTTCTGTTTTTCATGTCCTCCATTTAGCACGGTGGACGTGTGTAATCCCTGAGAGGAAGCAGCAGAGCTTCATGAAAAGGGACAGCGCTTTTATTGCTTCTAATTCATAATTATGTTCTGATCAATTCTTATTGAAAACCACTGAGTCAACCACACATTAAACGAGACTTTATGTCCCCATTTACAGCGGTCTGTGGTGCCGGAGGTTTGTAGCCAGACAAAGAGTGTTGTGTGGTTTTCTCTCTTCCCCATTCCGTTCACCTCTATATACTCTATACATTGCTGCTGTCAGACGAAAACCTTTCTCTAAAATTGAGAATGTGTCTGGAATTAAAAAAAAGTCAAATTAATTTGTACAACCCAATATCTCAATGCATGTCTCATTGGGCTTCGCAAGCCCACGTCACAATGGAACACCACCCCCTGACCTTTAACCCTCGATGGAGATAGGTGTTTAGGAGGGACACGTGTATTTCTGAGGTCATACATTAGGATTTGAATGTGTTCAATTGACCATATTCACATGGAGGCCATTTTGCTCTTATGTCATGCTCAGATTGGGTTGCTTTCCACCCGAACAGGCCAACCTAGAAAGAAAACCATTCATTTTGTAAGAAAATGGGTAGAGTGCTTGGGGCTTTGAGCAAGGCACTAACACTGCCAGGGTCAGGGGTTCGAGTCCCACTGCGTATGCAGTCATTCTATTGTAAAGAGCCTTGAGTAGTCCTAGTAACATAATAGCGCTGTAACCATTTCATTCAAACCATCTCCAAAATGAAAACACCTAAAATGATCCCATATCCTATAACTATAGTGCTGCTAACTCCATTTTACTGTCTCCACAGACAGGGTTGGCACAATCTGAGACTCTGGCTATCACACTGTATCAAAATGAAATAGTCTAAAAGGGTCCCAGACACTGCAACGGTAGCACTAACCTCCTCTGCTGTTCTCCCTATAGACAGGGTTGGCAAACGGCATATTCTGGCTATGACATTGTTTATGTGTGGGTGAACCCTGCGGAACCTCCCTTGTTTGAGTGTGTGAGTGCTGATAACAGACTATTACCACAGGTAATGACCCACACACAGCCAATAAACTCTCACTTAATGAGAACTGGACCATAAAGCGATGCCGGAGCTGTGTTCTGCACACTCTCTCTCTCTCTCTGTGAAATTGAGAGTACCTTTAAAAGCATCATTCTCGCTTGGATAAGTACCGGTATGAGCCCACTCTTCTCACTGTATATTTGATTTTTCACACTCTTTTTCATTTACTTTTACAAGAGCGGGTGTGTTTATTCTTCTGAAATCAGCAGCGACTGGCAATCAGGAGGAACGCGATAATAGCGGTGGTTGAGCGGGGGACCGCAATCTCGTTGTCATTGCGCCGGGGTGGGATGCAGATACAATGGAATGCACACTAAAATGATGTTGCTGTCAAATAAAGTCCTTGTACCTTGTAAAAGATCAGTGCACACAAAAACATGAATCAAAATGGCTTCATTTTCCCATCTGCGACAAAGTGTTTTTGAAATGATACGATGGGTTTTGAATGGTTTTCATAAAACAACAACGTGTACTAGACTGTCCCTGCACTATGGGGTGCTCTGTGCTCACCAACAATGACACACACAGTGGCATAGATGCGAAGCAGTCTCTGCATTTTGTCTTTCACCAGAAAACCTCAATCTTTCCATCACTGTAACATCTTCGTTCCTAAGCCTAGAGAACCGAATACATTATAAAATGCCTGTATTAAGGTCTGCCCCCATTAGATGACCATATTAGACGGTTAGCCAACAGCACCACCATGGCCACCAGGGCCTCTGCTAGAGGAGACTGTGTGATCCCCTACACAGGCTGTGATACCCTACAGGCTGTGATCCCCTACAGGCTGTGATCCCCTACAGGCTGTGATCCCCAACAGGCTGTGATCCCCTACACAGGCTGTGATCCCCTACACTACAGGCTGTGATCCCCTACAGGCTGTGATCCCCTACAGGCTGTGATACCCTACAGGCTGTGATCCCCTACAGGCTGTGATCCCCTACAGGTGATCCCCTACAGGCTGTGATACCCTACAGGCTGTGATCCCCTACAGGCTGTGATCCCTACAGGCTGTGATCCCCTACAGGCTGTGATCCCCTACAGGCTGTGATCCCCTACAGGCTGTGATCCCTACAGGCTGTGATCCCCTACAGGCTGTGATCCCCTACAGGCTGTGATACCCTACAGGTGCATAACCTTTGGTCTGACTGTCCTATCAAGAAATGTTTTAAACAGTCTGCCACCTGAAATCAGAGATTTTTTTTCAAATGTTTGTTTAGATGTTTTATGATTCCAGGTAACTAGCCTTAGCTATAATCTGGCTTGTTTTTTTGTAATACATTGTTGTAATGCATTGGAGTTTTGTTCATTAACTTGCACTCCCAGATAGCAAAAGGTGTTAATTCAATGTTGATTTATGGTCACAATGCTTGATTTTTGGTTAAGGTCGACGATTGATGTTGAATCACCCATTAACCGCTAAAGCAATTGACTATTGTTGAAAACATATCATTGAATCAATATTGTTTTGTGGTTGCATTTTAATTATTGAAATGCCAATATCTAATAAATGTTGAATCAACGGATGCTGCTCAACATGCTGTCGTCATTGTCTCATCACCCAGACTGCACTGCACTTGTGCTGCCCCGCCTCCCAGAATGCACCTGTGCGGCAGCTTCCTGGCTGCTACCTCATGTCTCTCTGCATCGGTGAGTACTGCATGGCAATAATGTCGATTATGTTGTATGTTGTATGTTGTATGTTGTATGTATGCTTTCGATTGCAAAAGCCAGCGGAGTAGTGCCGTGTTCGTTTTTACATGGTAGAGAATATTATATTAACCGTTATTCATGCCTGCTAGCTGAAGCTAATTTAGCTAGTAGCGTTAGCAGTTAGCTATGATGAATGTTTCTTGATTTTGGTGTTTAGTGATATCCACCTGTTGTATATACTGTTATACATTTTATGTAGGCTAACGCTCTTAAGCGCGGTGAAAATGAGTGCGGCGAAACTATTTAAAGAAGTAATGTAACAAGCGGTAGATACAATGTGCAAGCACTGGAGTCATATTGGGAGTTGGGGCTAACTAGCTTAGCTCTGTGGAAGAGCCGCGGTAAATCTAGGGACGTTAAGGCGGCGAGGTGAGAGATTTGATGAAACACTGTGGAAGATATTGTTGTTAAGAAGCGAGTCGAGTGGTTCGTTGGTGTGATTGTGGCCGTATTAATGGTTATATTTAATGCAGTAATAAGTGTAAGACGATGTTGTTATGGAGAAGCAGTCGCGGGTTGCATGAGCATGAGGCTGGCTAGGCTGTTAGCTTGCGTGCGACTGTTTTGTGAGTTTGCGGGCGACATGTGTTATGATTAGAGTTTTGAAAATGATGGTTAGGAAGTATTAGAGGACGCGGTGGATGTCGTGGCATTGTATTAGGACGAAACTGAGTGTTTTGTGATAATAGTTGTACGTTGTCGCGGTGTACATCGGTTGCTGTGCGTTTGCGCTTCTGCGCATGCGCGTTACAACGCGGATCGCTGTTTTTTCTTTTCATTCGCTCTGGGGATGGATAACGGGTGAGGAAATATTTGGCATTGTGTTCAAATGTTTGTATTTGTATATTGATATTGTATGTTTGTGTAACAAGGGGAAAAGATGTGAAATGTATGATGATTAGATTATGGGAGTATGTTGTATGTTGTATGTTGTATGTATGCTTTCGATTGCAAAACGCCAGCGGAGTAGTGCCGTGTTCGTTTTTACATGGTAGAGAATATTATATTAACCGTTATTCATGCCTGCTAGCTGAAGCTAATTTAGCTAGTAGCGTTAGCAGTTAGCTATGATGAATGTTTCTTGATTTTGGTGTTTAGTGATATCCACCTGTTGTATATACTGTTATACATTTTATGTAGGCTAACGTCAGTAACGTTTCAAAATGTGGCTTATGATGTATTCTTTAACAGGATACACTGGCACAATCAGTTAGCTTAGCATTGCTGCTACCTTGCTTGCTAAAAAGTCATGGTAAACCGGGCCTGTCTCTCTCCCTCCCTCCCTAATGTGTTTGTGCTTAAAACAGTGAATGATGACCGCATGTTCTCAGAGCATTTTCAGAGCACTGTTAAACTGTTAAATGGTCATTTTAAAACTAATATAAGAAATTAATGTATATAGTGGTATATTTATGAGGGGAAAAAAATATTTGCAACAACTTTTAACATTTATACAGGTAGGTTATTGATAACTAATTCTGCTATGAGTGTCATATTACAGTGACATTCATACAGTATACTTTGATTTCACATAATTTAATTATTATTTCACAATAAAATACTGTAATCAAAATCCTCTGTAATATCACATCAGATTTTGTAATCTCACAATAACATAGCAATATTTCACATTTAATTATTATTTCACAATAATAGTAATCAAAATCGAAAGGTCCATTTGCATATTATTGGTATCTAGGGACATCTATGGACCTCAGGGAATGTATTCACATTGTCAGAAATATTGTGTCTATTACTAGGCTTGCTTAAATTGTGATGAAACAAATGAGAATATGAATTATGATGTTTCTTTGCATCTTTGACAGTGAATAACACCATGCTAATAATGACCAAACATTAAAAACTGCCACTGATCTCGTTCAGTCCCCTCTTCAGGACATGTGTAAAAAAAAATCGAAGGAAATTAATAAAGGGAAGATGATTAAACCGAAGGTTCTGTAGATGCAGTACTGAATTCTCCCATCCGGACCAATGCAATTTGAAATATTATTATAGAATATGATGCTTATAAATGACCTTATTATAGCCAATTCGCACATTTATATATATATTATCTTTCAAATGCCTGAGTTCAATTTGGATTTAGTATCACCAGGCATGCATAAGAACAGATAATAATCTACTGTAATCTACTGTACTTTTAAATTTTCCCCACAGTGCAACCGTTTTGAAACTAATTTCAGATCTAATTGTTTCTCCCACTTCGGCCTCCTGACAGACACCGATGCCCTTCAAAAGATCCAAGATGCCCTGGGTCAGAGAGGACGGACCATCCTGCAGTTCTGCCAGAAACTGGACAACCCGGAGATCAGGGAAGTTCTGGCCAGATATGATCCAGAGGCTTCGAAGAACACTCCTTATGGTGTACTTCAAGGAGCCTACGGAGAAACTGCTGCTCGGAGTTGATGTAAGTTTTATTTATTTAAATATTAAAATATTTGAAATGCTAAACGAGTGATTACAAACCCTACAAACACTGTGATAGACCCTCTAAACACTGTGATAGACCCGACAAACACTGTAAACACTGTGATAGATCTATCACAGTGTTTAGACGGTCTATCACAGTGTTTAGAGGGTCTATCAGTGTTTAGAGGGTCTATCACAGTGTTTGTAGGGTCTATCACAGTGTTTGTAGGGTCTATTACAGTGTTTAGAGGGTCTATCACACCCTCTAAACACTGATAGACCCTCTAAACACTGGGACAGACCCTCTAAACACTGGGACAGACCCTCTAAACACTGTGACAGACCCTCTAAACACTGATAGACCCTCTAAACACTATGATAGACCCTCTAAACACTGTGACAGACCCTCTAAACACTGTATCAGACCGTCTAAACACTGTGACAGACCCTCTAAACACTGTGATAGACCCTCTAAACACTGATAGACCCTCTAAAGACTGTGATAGACCCTCTAAACACTGATAGACCCTCTAAACACTGACAGACCCTCTAAACACTGTGATAGACCCGACAAACACTGTAAACACTGATAGATCTATCAGTGTTTAGAGGGTCTATCACAGTGTTTAGAGGGTCTATCACAGTGTTTGTAGGGTCTATTACAGTGTTTAGAGGGTCTATCACACCCTCTAAACACTGATAGACCCTCTAAACACTGGGACAGACCCTCTAAACACTGACAGACCCTCTAAACACTGTGATAGACCCGACAAACACTGTGATAGACCCGACAAACACTGTGATAGACCCTCTAAACACTGTGATAGATCTATCACAGTGTTTTTCGGGTCTATCACAGTGTTTTGAGGGTCTATCACAGTGTTTAGAGGGTCTATCACAGTGTTTGTCGGGTCTATCACAGTGTTTAGAGGGTCTATCACACCCTCTAAACACTGATAGACCCTCTAAACACTGTGACAGACCCTCTAAACACTGTATCAGACCGTCTAAACACTGTGACAGACCCTCTAAACACTGTGATAGACCCTCTAAACACTGATAGACCCTCTAAAGACTGTGATAGACCCTCTAAACACTGATAGACCCTCTAAACACTGACAGACCCTCTAAACACTGTGATAGACCCGACAAACACTGTAAACACTGATAGATCTATCAGTGTTTAGAGGGTCTATCACAGTGTTTAGAGGGTCTATCAGTGTTTAGAGGGTCTATCACAGTGTTTGTAGGGTCTATTACAGTGTTTAGAGGGTCTATCACACCCTCTAAACACTGATAGACCCTCTAAACACTGGGACAGACCCTCTAAACACTGGGACAGACCCTCTAAACACTGACAGACCCTCTAAACACTGTGATAGACCCGACAAACACTGTGATAGACCCTCTAAACACTGTGATAGATCTATCACAGTGTTTGTCGGGTCTATCACAGTGTTTTGAGGGTCTATCACAGTGTTTAGAGGGTCTATCACAGTGTTTAGAGGGTCTATCACAGTGTTTGTCGGGTCTATCACAGTGTTTGTCGGGTCTATCACAGTGTTTAGAGGGTCTATCAGTGTTTAGAGGGTCTGTCACAGTGTTTAGAGGGTCTATCACAGTGTTTAGAGGGTCTATCACAGTGTTTAGAGGGTCTATCACACCCTCTAAACACTGATAGACCCTCTAAACACTGTGACAGACCCTCTAAACACTGTATCAGACCGTCTAAACACTGTGACAGACCCTCTAAACACTGTGATAGACCCTCTAAACACTGATAGACCCTCTAAAGACTGTGATAGACCCTCTAAACACTGATAGACCCTCTAAACACTGACAGACCCTCTAAACACTGTGATAGACCCGACAAACACTGTAAACACTGATAGATCTATCAGTGTTTAGAGGGTCTATCACAGTGTTTAGAGGGTCTATCAGTGTTTAGAGGGTCTATCACAGTGTTTGTAGGGTCTATTACAGTGTTTAGAGGGTCTATCACACCCTCTAAACACTGATAGACCCTCTAAACACTGGGACAGACCCTCTAAACACTGACAGACCCTCTAAACACTGTGATAGACCCGACAAACACTGTGATAGACCCTACAAACACTGTTATAGACCCTCTAAACACTGATAGATCTATCACAGTGTTTGTCGGGTCTATCATAGTGTTTTGAGGGTCTATCACAGTGTTTAGAGGGTCTATCACAGTGTTTAGAGGGTCTATCACAGTGTTTAGAGGGTCTATCACAGTGTTTGTCGGGTCTATCACAGTCTTTAGAGGGTCTATCAGTGTTTAGAGGGTCTGTCACAGTGTTTAGAGGGTCTATCACAGTGTTTAGAGGGTCTATCACAGTGTTTAGAGGGTCTAGCAGTGTTTGTCGGGTCTATCACAGTGTTTGTCGGGTCTATCACAGTCTTTAGAGGGTCTATCAGTGTTTAGAGGGTCTGTCACAGTGTTTAGAGGGTCTAGCAGTGTTTAGAGGGTGTGATAGACCCTCTAAACACTGTGATAGATCTAGAAGTGCATGGATACACATTGTATTGCCTAGATGGTGTCAGGCTAGGCGATTGCTTAATTCTCTTTCCTGTCCAGTCTAACTGGATGCTGACTGTAGCTTGTTACTGTAGACCTACAGAGTGAGTAATTGAGTGATTAAAAAAAATCGCACTCGTGTGAAGTGAGGGCCGGGTGCTCTTATCATCGTACATCATCTCACCCACCTCTCTTCCTCCCTTTTTTATTTTTGTGTCTATCAGCTGCTGCTCGACAGTTTGACCCCAAGCTGACCGACCAGGACTACAGCGAAACTGTCAAGAAGTGGCTTCGTTATGCGCCAGACCGGGAGGGAGGCATCTCAAGGAACCGAAGTGACCCAAACTTAAGTCAAGCGAACCAGAGTCAAACTTAGGGTACCCCAGCACAGCACAGCACACCACACACTGTTTCCCTGGTTCATACAGTACAAGGAATTACCCTGGCATCTACTTGAATGACTTATGCTGCTTCAGCCTGTTCTTGGAACCGAAGTGACCCAAACTTAATTGTCAAGCGAACCAGAGTCAAACTTAGGGTACCCCAGCACAGCACAGCTACCCCAGCACAGCACAGCACACACTGTTTCCCTGGTTCATACAGTACAAGGAATTACCCTGATGGACACTGTTCTTCCATGGACGGCATCTACTTGAATATGCTGCTTCAGCCTGTTCTTGGAACCGAAGTGACCCAAACTTAATTGTCAAGCGAACCAGAGTCAAACTTGGGGTACCCCAGCACACTGTTTCCCTGGTTCATACAGTACAAGGAATTACCCTGGACACTGTTCTTCCATGGACGGCATCTACTTGAATGGCTTATGCTTCAGCCTGTTCTTGCAGTGTTTATTTTTTTTATTTTTTATTTTAACCTTTATTTACCCAGGGTAGGTTCGCTGAGCACAGATGCTCTTTTTCAGCTACGCCCTGCTTCACATTCACAGAGTTCCATTCACACCTGGGAGCTGCCCAGGCCTAACAAAATTAATAGTTGGTTTCAGGTTGCCGACCGACCCTGCCGATTTAGGTGCGACCCAATATATTTTATGAGTTTTTAGAAGAAGTTATAAAAAAAAAGAAAAAAAAAGGTTTTTTTTTTAATAAAGTTTCATAGAAATCTTAGTCAAACATTTAGTATTATGGATATTAAACATGCTGGCAGAGTACATGCATCCATGTTGTTGTGAACATTTTAATTAAATAAAGAAATTCCCTATCCATAGTCGCCGTGGGAAAGAATAAAATAAAAAAATAAAATAAAATAAATTCCCTACCTACCCATGGCCAAACTGACAACCAACCTGAAACCAACTATTAATTTTGTTAGGCCCCAGTACAACCACAGTCTGACACTGTTGGCCACTGAGCAACTCCACTGGAGCAGTTGGGGGTTTAGTGCCTTGCTCAAGGGCACTTCAGCGGTTGGTGTTAAGGGTATGGGAGAGAGTTATATGGGAGAGAGTTATAGAAACATTAGGGGTGTAACGGTACACAAAATCCACGGTTCGGTACGTACCTCGGTTTTGAAGACACGGTTCGGTATTATTTTCGGTACAGTGGGGGGGGGGGGGGGGGTAATAAAAAAAAATTGCTTTTCATTTATCTATTTATTTAACTGTATTAAACAATATAAAACGAATTGGCCATAATTGACTGAGCAAACTAATGCTTACTGCTGTAACCTACTAATAACACTTAAGTAAATCTGAAGATTATTATATAGCAGATGCCTTGGAGGATAAGTCGTGGACAACTGTAGATCATCTAAGCTCCACTGTGTTTAAATTCAAATCCTATGCCATTGTTTATATTTAACCCTTGTGTCTGAAAACTAAAGTATTATACTCTTATTAGGGGACTAAATTGAAAAACTCCATAAAAAGATTATGTTGAAATAATTTCCCACTTTCTTTTCCATAAATATTTTATTCAACTTCAGCCCTGATCATAACCATTTTTTATATTATTTTTGTAATGAAATACTCCCACTTTTCTGAAAAGAGTTGTTAAATATGACAAAAAAAATAATATGTGGTGGTTATGATCGGGCTGAAGTGGAATAAACAATTTATGAAGAGTAAAAAAAAAATACAAGATAATTAAAAGATTATGCCACATATTATGTTGGCTCATCACTGCAAAGTTATCAAACAAATACGAATCTGATCAGACACAAGGGTTAAGTTGTTGTTCCCTTTCTAATTTCCTCAAACATCTAGTCTAGTTAATGTGATCAATATTATTTGACAATTGATGCTTTTTGTTGGACATTTCAGTCAGTAGTGAGCTCATACTTTGAGCTCATAAATTTATAGTTAAAATGATTGCAATCTTGTCTTCGTTGTGCATGAATGCGTGTGCTCACCACACACAATATGTGTGTCACTATTCTGGCAGTGGCTATATTGTTAATGAAAGCCTGTTATAAGGTCTGTTATTTGTTTTTTGTAAAGTTTTACTCACTGGAAGTTCTGATACCCTAGAAAAAAATAAAATTTCATTTTAAAAGCCATGTTGTCATTTTTGTTCACACATTTTTGGAAATATGGTCATATAAGAATTTTATTATTATTTATTTAACAATAGTGTGTTTAACAGCAGGAAAAAAACATGTAATGTTATGATGTATACATATCAGCAGCAATATTTTAATGTAAAATGTACATTAATCAGTATTGATTCCTTAACTTTACAAGTAGATGTACAAGTTACAAATGTACAAGTAGAGTACCATTTAGATTATGGTTGAATAAACATTGATGTCTAACATTGATTCAATATAAAATCAACTAAAATGTGCATGTAGATTACCATTTAGATTATGGTTGAATAAACATTGATGTCTAACATTGATTCAATATAAAATCAACTAAAATGTGCATGTAGATTACCATTTAGATGATGGTTGAATCAACATTGATATAGTATCAGCTATGGTTGACACCTAACGTTGATTCAACGTTAGGGTCATAGACAACGATCTATATAATTTAGATGTCAGGCTTCAACATAGATTCAATATTTCTGCTGAACCCTATTTCAATGTTGATTCACTAATTTTTTGCTATCTGGGCTGTCCCTTTGCAAATAAAAATATCAAATCAAATCAAATCATAGATCGAACTGGACGTGTGAATGCCGCCTACAACGGAACTGTACAGAACGGCGTTTCCGCAGTTGCTCTTGTTGGCCACTGACCCCACGTGACCCTACCCTATTACACACCCCCCTTATGACGCGCGTTATGCGACGCTGCACGGCTCTTTCGCTCGCAGAACAGCTGTTTCCGTATTTATAATATTGGAAACGCCGCGCTGTGAAGCACCTCTGTATTAAATGCCGACAGCACCTCTGTATTAAATGCCGACTCATCAATTAATCAATAACAACATTAACGATAACGTTAGCGTTAGCATTAGGCTAACGCCAAGCTGTAATGTTACCAGTCTCGCGTCTATCTGCTAACGTTAGCATTAGGTAATAACCGGTTTAAAATGGATGGTGATTACCTCACATTGTGTCTATTCTGCTAGCATTAACGTTACTAGTACAAACAATCAAACCAAAACATTGACATCTAACTTATCTTTAGATATTTACTCAACCTCTAATGTCTAACTATGAATGAACACAACACTCTAACTTAACATCTTTAGCTAATAAAGCACTCAACCTCTACTGTCTTTAACTATGAACAAACACAACACTCTAACTTATCATCTTTAGATAATAAAGCACTCAACCTCTACTGTCTTTAACTATGAACAAACACAACACTCTAACTTACCATCTTTAGATAATAAAGCACTCAACCTCTACTGTCTTTAACTATGAACAAACACAACACTCTAACTTACCATCTTTAGATAATAAAGTACTCAACCTCTACTGTCTTTAACTATGAACAAACACAACACTCTAACTTACCATCTTTAGATAATAAAGTACTCAACCGAGTAGAGTGTAGATGAGTACACTCAGTCCTACTGTAAGAGCATGGGTCTGAGCCCTAAGTACACTCAGTCCTACTGTAAGAGCATGGGTCTGAGCCCCAAGTACACTCAGTCCTACTGTAAGAGCATGGGTCTGAGCCCCAAGTACACTCCGTCCTACTGTAAGAGCATGGGTCTGAGCCCCAAGTACACTCCGTCCTACTGTAAGAGCATGGGTCTGAGCCCCAAGTACACTCTGTCCTACTGTAAGAGCATGGGTCACTCTGAGCCCTAAGTACACTCAGTCCTACTGTAAGAGCATGGGTCTGAGCCCTAAGCACACTCAGTTCTATATCAGGATCTCCCTGTGAAAGCATACCACGAGAAGACTTTAGCTTGAGACGATCTCAGATTGTCACGTCTCCCCCTCTTAACGTGTGCTACGACCCTGCCATAGACCCGATACAAGCAGCCATGAGCTGCAGCAGAGGTTCAGTCCAGTGATTGCCTTGCTGGACAAACCATAAGCCCAGAACATAGAGTGTTGTGTTTGTTCATAGTTAAAGACAGTAGAGGTTGAGTACTTTATTATCTAAGGATGGTAAGTTAGAGTGTTGTGTTTGTTCATAGTTAAAGACAGTAGAGGTTGAGTACTTTATTATCTAAAGATGGTAAGTTAGAGTGTTGTGTTTGTTCATAGTTAAAGACAGTAGAGGTTGAGTACTTTATTATCTAAGGATGGTAAGTTAGAGTGTTGTGTTTGTTCATAGTTAAAGACAGTAGAGGTTGAGTACTTTATTATCTAAAGATGGTAAGTTAGAGTGTTGTGTTTGTTCATAGTTAAAGACAGTAGAGGTTGAGTACTTTATTATCTAAAGATGGTAAGTTAGAGTGTTGTGTTTGTTCATAGTTAAAGACAGTAGAGGTTGAGTACTTTATTATCTAAAGATGGTAAGTTAGAGTGTTGTGTTTGTTCATAGTTAGACATTAGAGGTTGAGTACTTTATTATCTAAGGATGGTAAGTTAGAGTGTTGTGTTTGTTCATAGTTAAAGACAGTAGAGGTTGAGTACTTTATTATCTAAAGATGGTAAGTTAGAGTGTTGTGTTTGTTCATAGTTAAAGACAGTAGAGGTTGAGTACTTTATTAGCTAAAGATGTTAAGTTAGAGTGTTGTGTCGAGAGAGTGAACAGTTTTAAGTACCTCGGAGTATACATATCCGAGGACTTGACATGGACCACACACATTGACAGTGTAGTTAAGAAGGCACGGCAATGCCTCTACTTCCTCAGGCGCCTAAGGAAGTTCAAAGTGAGTCAGAAGATCCTCAAGAACTTGTACTTGTGCACAATAGAGAGCATCCTGAATGGTAACATCACCTCCTGGTTTGGGAATAGCACTGCACAAGACCGTAGCAGACTACAGAGAGTGGCCCGTTCAGCTGAATGCACAATTGGAGGTATGCTTCCCACTCTCCAGGACATTTACAACAAGCGTTGCAGGGGCAAGGCTAAGAGAATAATCAAAGACTCTAGTCACCCAAACAACTGCCTCTTTGAACTGCTGCGGTCAGGCAAGCGCTACCGGAGTCTCATGGCCAGTACAGAGAGACTCAGAAGGAGCTTCTATCCCCAGGCCATCAGGATGCTCAACAACAACGACAATGACACTATGTAACAACCCATCATCTACACTCACAGCACACACATCCACATGTACACACTCACTTTAAATAAACACTCACCATAACACCCACTTTACTCACTTTAGACACTTTAACACACTTTATATTTATTGGTAAAGAGATTTGTACAAAAAATCATACCTCATTGCACCTTACCCTAAATTGTACCTCATCCCATTTCTGCATTGTACCTCACTGTTACTATTTTTTACTCTGTATTGTATATTGTATATATGTATATTGATAACACTTTTTGTTTACGTACTTGACTTTTTCTATTTTATACTTTTTATCTATTTTTATCTAGCACACTCCCAGGAGCTCAGAAAAAAGCATTTCATGGACAATTATTCTGTATTTTACTATGACAACTAATAAAGACACTTGAAACTTGAAGTGTGTTGCAATTTGTTTTACTTTTACTTCATCAAAGTTTCAACAGAGTCTGTCTGCTTTTTGGAGGCTGAGATGTTGAATCGAATGCATCTTTGAGTGAGAATAACAAATGTAACATTTGACTCAAGATGTCAGCCTCCAGAAAGCAGACAGACTCTCCGTTACTTCAACAACAACTTCAACAACTCCGGCGTGAAAATTGTAGTTGCCCGCATTTTTACAGTATGTTTAAGTACTACAGGTACTTTAGGTATTATATATTTAATGTCCCCGGCTGTGATATGTACTAGTTAGCATAGCACAGCGTTAAGTTTAGGAAAAACTGAGACCGAAAATACCATCAAACTACCACAATACTTTGTGTAAGAGATCATTTCTTATATCCAGAGCAGAGACTAGTCCAGGTACAAGTACACCGAGGTTCCTTACCTATGAGGGATATCTGTTTGGAGGCTCTGTCTTGTAGGTCCATACCATTCTTCAGCCAGAGGAGTTTGGGGTTGGGGATACCGTCCGCATGGCAATGTAGGCTAGCAGACACACCTGGCTCCTGGGCCTGGGTCTCTGGGTAGACCAGAATCACTGGAGGGACTGGACACACACACACACACACACACACACACACACACACACACACACACACACACACACACACACACACACACACACACACACACACACACACACACACACACACACACACACATACACACACACACACACACACACACACACACACAACCACGGGGAGTACAGAAGTCAGTGGATGCATAATTACACTCACACATACAGTATTTCATGGTAGACCACAACTCCTCCAGGGGGAGAATTGAACACAAACAAATCACCACACGCAAAACCACATGTATAGAGGACGGGGAGGCATTCATCTCAACACGGCACCGAACATAATCACACATGACAAGAAGCATGACAGCTCTGGGTGCTGTATTACAACAGGGTGTGTGTGGGTGTGTGTAGTGTACGTGCATGTGCGTGTGTATGTGTGTGTGTGTGTGCGTGTGTGTGTGTGTGTGTGTGTGTGTGTGTGTGTGTGTGTGTGTGTGTGTGTGTGTGTGTGTGTGTGTGTGTGTGTGTGTGTGTGTGTGTGTGTGTGTGTGTGTGTGTGTGTGTATGTATGAGAACTTGTGTGTGTGTGTTTAGGGTGCCGTCTTACAACAGGAATTTGTGTGTCCCGCTTGATATTCATGTCTAGTGTATCTCCCCCCACCTCCTCCACCATCGCCTCCTTCAGGGATAATATGACAGCAATTGAATAAGGTACAATGGAAGGAAAATGAAAATACTCTACGTGATGCCCCCCTTTGTTTACTGTAGACCCCCCCCCCCGATTGCTCAAAAGTCCAATCTGTAGTCCAATAGGTACCACACACCGCCGCCACCATCACCACCACCATCACCACCACCATCACCGCAAAAAGGAAAAATCAGAGCATGTTTTCAATCTCTAGTCTAGTTGATTGACTGAGCTCTTAATTGCAAGGGCTAACTCTTGACAGCAGGTAAATATGAATTTTTTATTGTGTTTGCAGTATTGCCATGGCTGGAAAATAATGTTGTTTGCATTGGTGGTGTTTGTAAACACTGGATTAAAACAAATCTGTAATCTGATTTACTGTGGGTTAATAAAGTTAAACAAATCCGGATTGAGGCTTTAAATCCCCAACACAAACATAACGTTAATTGCCCCTCCTTTCCACACACACACACGCACGCACGCACGCACGCACGCACACACACACACACACACACACACACACACACACACACACACACACACACGCACACGCACACACACGCACACACACACACGCACACACACGCACATGCACACGGGTGTACCCCCAACACCTTTCACATATCTGTCGGCCCTGAGACAAAAGCTCAACTGAATTGAAGGGATTGTTATCTTTGATTTGTTACACTGTGAGCAGGTTGAAGAGGGAGGCCCGCTGGTACTCACTCCTCCAAGAGTATGAAAGAAAACACTAACGCAAATAATTTGTCACATAAGAGTGCAGTTTCCTAATTCATTATTAGTATTATGAGATCACACAAAAAATACTACTATAATCATTTGTTGCAAATGCATACAAATAATATTAAGGCTACTTGGGGTGTGCTTAATGACACGATTAGGACTTTCCAATATACTTTGAAAAAATGACAATTCATTTATTCAAGGTATAGAGGAAATTGTTAATGAGTTTAATGAGTATTTTGTTAATGTAGGCCCTAATTTGGCTAAGGAAATTGACCTCCCTACGGAGGGTGAAACGTATTCTGATTCACCATCAAACAGCAACTCAATGTTCCTTGGTGGTGTTTGTGAGAGTAATGTGCTAGACATGGTTAGAAAGTTTAAGAAAAAGAAATCCACTGATAGTAATACTATTGACATGTCAACTATAAAATAAGTCTTTAACTGTGTCCTCAAACCATTCACTTATATGTAACACATTCTTTTTAACTGGTATTTTTCCTGATGAAATGAAAATGGCCATGGTTCCAATTTTTTTTAAGTGGTGACATACATACTATATCAAATTATAGACCTATATCATTGCTACCTCAATTTTCAAAGATACTCAAAAACTATTTGTGAATAGACTTGATGGCTTTATTGAAAAATATTGAGTGACCATCAATATGGTTTTAGGAGCAATAGATCAACATCCTTAGCAGTGATAGATTTTGTGGGAAATATATCAACAGCAATTAATGAAAAACAACCCTCAATAGGTGTATTTATTGACTTATGTAAAGCATTTGAGTCATTGACACAATTGATCATTCCCTGCTTTTACAAAAAATGGAACGGTATGGAATAAGAGGTGTCACTCATCATTGGTTAAGAAGTTATTTAAATAATAGGTTTCAATATGTAAACATTAATAATACAATCACAATCGTATCTTAGAAGAGTAACTTGTGGTGTTATTTATACTTTATTTAAATGAAATTTTTACAGTATCGAATATTTTGAAATTTTTTACGTTTGCTGATGATACTCATTTACTTTGTTCAGGGGAGGACATAAAATAATTATTGAAAACAGTAGAAAGGGAATTGATAAAGTTAAAGAAATGGTTTGATAGGAATAAGTTGTCTCTTAATGAAAACAAAACAACATTTATTGTATTTGGTGGTGTTCCTAAAGACTGTGAAATTAAACTGAATTTAAATGGAACTGAAATTGAAAGAGTATATGAAACAAAATTCTTAGGTGTGATTATAGATCACAAACTATGTTGGATGCCACATATACAATATATCAAAGGTAAATTAGCCAAATCTGTTGGCATTCTGTACAAAACAAGGGATCTGTTGAATCAGAAATGTTTGCATATATTGTATTTTTCACTTGTTGTGCCATACATGTCATATTGTGTTGAGGTCTGGGGGAATGTTTATAAAACAAATATAGATCCTATTATTAAACTACAGAAAAGAGCTATTAGGGCGGCTGGGTGGCGCAGCGGACATTACGCTCGTCACCAACGCAAGAGACACCGGGTTCGACTCCGGCTGTCGCCGTTGCCTCTGGCTTGGGCCAGTCGTCATACTAACTTAATTGGCAGAGTTAGCGGGTGGAAGTCGATGGGTGGTAATCTGGACGTTGTGGACAGCGACTCCTACAGGTCGGTTGTCACAGCAGAGACAGGAAATGGCGGGGGTAGTGTGAGCCTCCCACACGTTACACCTCGCCAATGAGAGTCCGCGCTGGCAGGTGAAAAGATGTGACAGGCTGCCTCCTCCTGTATCGGAGGGGACACGTGATGCAATGCTTATATCCTCCCTACAACCGGCCAGTGGGGGGCATATGCAAGCAACGTTCAAGACATGGGAGGGGAGAATTGGCACAGCGGGTAATTGGGATGGGAGAAAAATAGAAAAAGAGGAGAAAAAGAAAAGAGCTATTAAAATAATAAACAAAGCTAGTTACCTTGAATCGACAAATCCATTATTCATAAAGTCCTGCACATTAAAATGTGTAGATATGGTGTACATAAAAACCTTGGAAATAATATTTCATGCTAAGAATAAAAGCCTACCAGTTTGTATTCAATGTCTCTTTCAACCAAGAGAAGGACAGTAAGAGGGTTATGTATTATTAAAACATGTAAAAAGGTAAGAACTAATGTAAAAGCTAGATGTGTTTCAATTTTGGGTTAAATTATGGAATAGCCTTCAAGTTCAAGTTCTTTAATAGTTGTCATACAGAAGTACAGAATACTTTCATACAAAATGCTTCTTACTGTTACGCTCCAGAGACTGTGCTAGACAAGATAGTATCAAATAACATAATATAGCATGTAATTTAGAAGAAGAAAAATGAGGTCACAGTGTTCGGTATAGACATATGTACAATGTTCTGAGTTACCATATAATATACAATACTATGCAGTGTACTAATGTACAGTACTATCTAGTGCAAAGCAGAAATGGGATGAGGTACAATTTTAGGTACAATTTACAGTAAGGTGTACGAGTTGTAGTGCAATCCTTCATCAATAAATATAAAGTGTGGGGAGTGGGTGCTACAGTGTGTTTGTTTAAAGTGGGTGTGTGCTATAAAGTGTGTGGAGTGGGTGCTACAGTGTGTTTGTTTAAAGTGAGTGTGTGCGTGTGGATGTGTGTGCTATGTGCGTTTGGTGGTTGTTGTTGTGTAGTGTTCATTCATTGTTCGTTTAGCAGCCTGATGGCCTGGGGATAGAAGCTTCTTCTGAGTCTTTCTGTGCTCGCCTTGAGACTCCGGTATCGCTTGCCTGACCGCAGCAGTTCAAAGAGGCAGTTGTTCGGGTGACTGGAGTCTTTAATGATTCTCTTAGCCTTGCCCGTGCAACGCTTGTTGTAAATGTTCTGGAGGGTGGGGAGCCCCCCTCCAATTGTGCGTTCGGCTGAACGTGTCACTCTTTGTAGTCTGCTTCGGTCTTGTGCAGTGCTATTCCCAAACCAGGAGGTGATGTTGCCGGTCAAGATGCTCTCTATTGTACATGAGTAGAAGTTCTTAAGGATCTTCTGACTGACTTGGAACTTCCTTAGGCGCCTGAGGAAGTAGAGGCGTTGTCGTGCCTTCTTCACAACACTGTCAATGTGTGTGGTCCATGTCAAGTCCTCGGATATGTAGGCTCCGAGGTACTTAAAGCTGTTGACTCTCTCAACCGGTGCCCCGTCGATGCTGAGGGGGCTGTAGTCCTTGACCCCCGACCTCCTGAAGTCCACAATCATCTCCTTTGTTTTGCTGACGTTCAGGGAGAGGCTGTTTTCCTGGCACCATCCCGCCAGGACCTTGACCTCTTCCAGGTAGGCCCTCTCGTCGTTGGCAGAGATCAGGCCCACCACCACTGTGTCGTCAGCAAATTTGATGATTGTATTGCTACTCCGCTGAGCCACACAGTCGTGTGTGTACAGGGAGTAGAGGAGGGGACTCAGAACACAGCCCTGGGGGGCCCCTATGTTGAGGGTGATGGATGAGGAGGTGCAGTTGCCTGCTCTCACCACCTGGGGTCTGCCAGTCAGGAAGTCCAAGACCCACTGGCAGAGGTCATAGCCCAAGCCCAGGTCCCTGAGCTTGGCTATGAGTATGGAGGGGACTATGGTATTGAATGCCGAGCTGTAGTCGATGAATAGCATTCTCACATAGTTCCCCTGCCTCTTGTCCAGGTGTGATGCTGCTGTGTGCAGCACATGGGCTATGGCGTCCTCCGTGGACCTGTTGGGGCGGTATGCAAATTGCAGGGGGTCCATGTTGATGGGGAGGGAGGAGCAGATGTAGCCCTTTACTAGCTTCTCAAAGCACTTCATGGCTATGGAGGTGAGAGCTACAGGGCGGTAGTCGTTGAGGCAAGCAGGCTTGGATTTTTTGGGTACAGGGATAATAGTGGACTTCTTCAGGCAGGTGGGGATGACAGCCTGTTCTAAGGACAGGTTAAATATGTCAGTGAATACTGGGGCCAGTTGGTCGGCACAGACTTTTAGGACGCGGCCGGGGATGCCGTCCGGACCTGCTGCCTTCCTGATATTCACTTTTTTAAAGGTCCGCCTCACCTCATGCTCTGTTACCCTGAACACTGCGCCTCCATCAGCAGCCGACCCCCCCCCCCCCATTGCCGTGGCTTGTGAGCTGGTGTTGTTATTACCAGCATCAAACCTCGCATAGAAGGTATTGAGGTCATTTGCTAAGGCGATGTCACTGTTCAGTTTGAGGGAGGCGCCTTTGTAGTCTGTCATCGTTTTGAGCCCCTGCCACATAGCTCTAGAGTCAGCTTGTTCAAACTGGAGTTCAATTTTATCCCTGTAGCGCCGTTTGGCCTCTGACACTGTCCTCCTTACGTTGTATCGCGCCACCTTGTGGTCATTCATGTTGCCTGCCACTAGGCCGTCGTTGTATGCTTTGGTGCGCTCTCTCAGAGCTTCACGGACGGATTTGTCTACCCAGGGTTTTTGATTTGGGTAAACTCTCATTGTGGTAGTGGGGATTGTTTCTTCCACCCTAGTACAAACATAGTCCAGCACTGTCTCCGTGTAGACATTAATGTTATCTGTGTCGCGGAACACATTCCAGTCTGTGCCGTGAAACACAGACCGGAGCGTCTCCTCTGACGTCAAATCCCATTTCTGCACCTCTCGCGAGACTACAGGAGTACTTTTAATTCTCTGTTTGTACTTTGGTGAAAGAAAGATTGACGCGTGATCTGATTTACCAAAGCCACTATCAGAATGAGCCTTGTAGCCACCTTTAAATTGCATGTAACAGTGATCTAGGATGTTACCGCCTCTGGTGTTGCAAGTCACATGCTGATAGAAGTCAGGTAATACCTTTCTCAGATTGGCGCTGTTGAAATCGCCCAGCACCAAAATGGCGGCGTTAACGTTCGCCACTTGTATTCTATTTACCTCGTCGTGGAGTCTGGAGAGCGCGGCGTTGTTGCTGGCTTGCGGTGGAATATACACTCCGATCAGGATGATCGCCGTTAACTCCCTCGGGAGGAAGAAAGGACGACACTTGATGGTTATATATTCCAGTTCTGGGGAGCAGTGGTTGGATAATTCCTTCACGTTAGTTGGATCGCTCCAATTTTTGTTAAACATGAAGGCAATACCTCCTCCACGTTGTTTACCGGACTCTGATGTCCGATGCTTGCGATGGATAAAGAAGTGATCGGCCGGTTGAATTGCGTGGTCTGGGACCTCCGGCGTGAGCCACGTTTCAGTGAAGCAGAGAACGTTGCAGTCCCTAACGTCTCTTTGATATTGAATCCTTGCTCGGATGTCATCCAGTTTATTGTCAATTGATTGTACATTGGCTAGCAATATACTGGGTAGTGGTGTCCTGTGCCGCCTGGTTCTCAGCCTGTTACGGACTCCAGCTCTCTTTCCTCGTCGTCTGGGACCTCTTTTCCTGGGATCAAGGAACAAAGGATCTGGTCCTAATCTCCGGAGAATTTCTTCAGGCCATTGTTGCGGTTCGGAAAGCTGGTCCAGTGAGTAATCCAGTTGGTAAGTTTCCCGTAATCCAATGTCTATGAGTGACTGACGGTCATATACATTAAATGCACCAACAGTTGGTACAGACAAAACTCTAAAAACTATAAATATTAACAAAAGTAAGCACAGTCTCGACGGAGCGCACAGACAGGCAGCCGTTCGTTGCGGCGCCATCGTCACTGACGGGTTGAAGTTGTGTACTTCTCAGAGGAGATTTAAAAAAGCCTTAACACTATGACGACCGGCGCGGCCCGGCGATTTAGGCCTCAGAGGACAGCAGAAAGTAAACAAACCGATGTACTTTCTAAGAGCTTTATATATCATTTATAGTATTGCTATCTGTCCATTCTCATTGTCACTTGAGTGCATAAACCGTGCCTTCATAATGGCTTAAAGAAAATTAAAATCCATCGGTTGGTTGTCATTTTATAGCGTCGTGAATATAAGGTATAACGCACTTTTCGTCTAGGCTTTTCTGCAGGAAGCTAGATAATAGGCTAAACGTTGGCGCCGTTATATCAAACGCCATTTCTGCTGTATATATACGAATGAAATAAAACAAACTGCGTAGCATCCGGACTATTACAGAGCATCTATGGATGAAATGGGGGCGGCGGGGAACGCCGATTACTATTATTGATCCGCAATACAGTGTGCGGTCAATATAGCATTTTCATTGACCGATCACGTTACGTTATAAAACAATGTCCAATCCAGCTGTAATTTGGGGTAATATTATCCTACCATCAGGCCATGTGTCTAATCATAAATTCCATTATTCCACGCTGAAAAAAACGCTCGCCAAGCTGATCCAAGATGGAGGATGTTCAGCTGGGATCAAGGAACTATTTATTTTTTAAATTCACAATGATACTGCAGTGGAGCGATGGCGCCCCTAAGCGGGTTTGGCCGGTACTGCATGTTTCGAAAATCAAATATCTGAAAAGATGCTGGTAGTGGATCGGGTACCTAAGAAGCGCTATAAATATGGAATAAAACAATAACAACTCGTCACGTATATACTCGTGGCTCTGGTCCACAACGCTCTTTTTCGAAACACGTATATACTCGTTCTCGGACGGCATAGTATTAAAGGATAAAATAATTCAGGAGTACAGTTTTGAGTAAAAACATGATGACCGGAGTGTTGGACGTCCCGTGATGAAGACCGGGAGGACGCGACCCTCTCTGCGCCGCCCCTTTGCCTCAAATAGATCCGCTATCAGCTCTATCTTTAATCTTTCAAAATGTTCAGTTGCTATCGCTATCAGCTCTATCTTTAATCTTTAATCTTTCAAAATGTTCAGTTGCTATCGCATGCACTTATCTGTGTTTCACTACACACATGAGTGCATGCCTACCAACTGTTCGCCTGTTTTCACTGCAACACTACTATCACCGACATCTAAGAAGGGAGATCCCCCCTTGAATGGCCCTTCTAAGGTTTCTCTCCTCCACATTACCTGTGGTGCATTTTTTCCTATTGCTAGGTTTTAGTGAGTTTTTCCTTACCTTCGCGTGGGGTATGTCTAGTGTTGCATTTATTTTGAATTTATTTTAAAATGTTTGGACTTTATGGTGTTCTTGTTTTGTTCTTGACTTATTGTGATGTTTCTTCTTGACTTGTTTAAAGAAGACGTGTCCGGCCCATGGGGACATTAACATGTGTTGTCGGGCCTTACAAATACATTTGATTTGATTTGATTTATGTACATTCGTGATTTTTTTTCTTTTTTCTTTTCCTTTTGTAAGTCCACACGGGTGTGTTTGATTTGTCTGTAAACAAGACCGAAAATGAACTTCATTCATTCATAACTACCAGCTGCTAACTATGTGTGTGTGTGTGTGTGTGTGTGTGTGTGTGTGTGTGTGTGTGTGTGTGTGTGTGTGTGTGTGTGTGTGTGTGTGTGTGTGTGTGTGTGTGTGTGTGTGTGTGTGTGTGTGTGTGTGTGTGTGTGTGTGTGTGTGTGTGTGTGTGTGTGTGTGTGTGTGTGTGTGTGTGTGTGTGTGTGTGTGTGTGTGTGTGTGTGTGTGTGTGTGTGTGTGTGTGTGTGTGTCTGTGTGTCTGTGCGTGCATGTCTGTGCGTGCGTGCGTGTGTGTGTGTGTGTGTCTGTGTGTGTGTGCGCGTGTGCGTGTGTACGTGTGTCCGTGTGCATGCATATCCATGTGTGTCTGCTGGCCATATGAAATACTGTACCATAGCTGAAGTGATTTGCATGCTCCATATGGAATCAATTCAATAGGCTGTGGGCACCTTAATTAGTTTTCCACCATTCATGTAAGATAGATACTGAACCTATGCTATGGTTTGCAATTTGAACATTGTCAAGAGAGTTGCTTTGATGCAACGCCTCGCCAATCTCAGTCCTATGAGTCACTCCTATGCATAACACAGCTGTATGATTAATGGCCTTATGCTCCTGTATGCAAACTAATCACTTTGACAAATCACTTCTTTCCATGGGACTGTATACATCTATGGTAAGGCTAAACTAAACCTCATTAAATCCACTGTCAATACGTTAATAGTATGGAGAAGCTTGGATAATTATTCAGTAAATTAACTCGAAAATACTTCATGAAGAGTACGTGATTAACAATGTAAAGATAATAGTGTTGGTTTAAATTAACCAGAAGCATCGCTCAAAGCACTATGAGGGATCATAAATACTGTATGTTATACCGGTAAATACACTTTAAGTTACGATATAGCTATACTATATATACCTATATATAGTATCTATATATATCTATAATGTAATATAAAATATATATAGTAACTTATTTGCTACTCTCTGTCCAGAGCCTGATGTGTGGTCAGTAATAGCTATCCCTCATCTATCACCAGTCAACCCCAACCCACACATCAGACCAAAACAAAGCATGTAAACAAACCTGCAATTCTAAGCATGGCTCGTTTGCCTAGAGGTCGCTGTTTGACAGCATTCCAGATTCTACCTTTAGAACAGCCTGAGTCATCTGTAAAGGAAGGAATTTCTGCATGTCCTTGGCATATCTGGAGAACCGGTCATCCCGTCGTCCTCACGCTCGGCGGGTGTATTGCCGAGGACCCGGTGGAGTGCAGCGTTGAACTTGGGGGCCAGATGGTAGGCGCTATAACTTAACGTTTTTGGCCTGTAACCTTTGAACCGTAACTCTCAGAAACTAAATATTATAGACTGAGTTATTATGTAAGCCATTTGCATCAAGATACATGTTCTGCGATTTTTTGTTTAGTTTTGTTGCTACATTTGAGCAATCATCACCGTATTTGGTACAGAGCATCTCTGGAACAAGACGAAAAAGGTAACTTTTTCAGATTTTGGATATTCCATACAGTTTTGCTATAGCTGGCCCTCGACGTTTGCTCAAATGCTGTGAGCAGGGCTTATATCATTAAAAAAAAACATCTTTTCTTTGTGCTTTGTGAGCACATATATACTCAGCCATACTATTGTAAGTAAGTAACAGATCACTACTGACCGTTCACCTGCAGCACATGTGTCTGATAGAGGTCTTCATAGCCGTAGGCGTGACAGCTGTAGTTCCCCATGTGGATGGTCGTCACCTTGGTGATGTACAAGGAGCCGTCATCCCCAAAGTCCTGCAGAACAGGGAGGAGAGAACAAGAGGAATGGGGGGGGACAGTGAAGAAGAGAGGGGTGAGAAAGAGGAGAAGTGATGAGACAACATAACTTTATTGTTGTTGTCGTCATCGTCAGCGGTGCTACACGGCAATAGGCAGAGGAGAATGAACAATGGTAAATATAACAACAATACATAATAATAAAAAAGTATTGCTATAATTTGATAACGTAAAAAAGATGGAACCACATGTTTAAAGCACATGCGTCTTTATTGTGCATCGCATTCTGGGAACGAGGGGGAGGAGGACAATAGGCGGGAGCAGGAGACAAGCTGCAGAGAGCAGAGGAGGGACGGTACAAATGAGGGAGAGAGAGAGAGGGAGAGAGACAGAGAGGGAGAGAAAGAGAGAGAGAGAGAGAGAGAGAGGGAGAGAGAGAGAGAGAGAGAGAGAGAGAGAGAGAGAGGAGAGAGAGAGAGAGAGAGAGAGAGAGAGAGAGAGAGAGCAGACGGGTGGGAGAGGTGGTGGAGGTGGAGATGGTACGAGGGAGGGGGGACAGGAAGAACAGGGGATAGAGAAGGGAATAGGGGATGCGGAAAAGGAGAAAGGGGGATGGAGCACCGGGGGAAATGAAGGGAGTGTGATGGAGCGGGGACCGGGGAGAGAGAGGAGGAGAGAGGGGAAGATAGGGGGAGAGAGGGGCACGCAACAGCAGGGGAGTGATGGGGAAAGAAAGAGAGGGGAAACGAGAGTGATGGGAGAAGGAGGAGAGACCATGAATCAACGGTCTCCCCGTCGTGCGGGGAGCAGGCGTTGGGGGAGTTTGGAGCCTCCTTCTCTCCCTTTGTCACACTCCCTCAGCCTGATAAATGGCAAGGGTTAAAAATATAAAGCACATTAGCTTGATGAATGGAGCCGGTTGTCGTGTTGTGGCAGGATGCGGCGGTCACCAGGGGGTTCAGACACAGCTTAGGAGGGGATTAAGGTATTAAATAGTTCCAGTGTCCCACCAACTGGCGGAGCGGCGGTGTCTGGGTCAAGCTCCGTACCAGGAGCTACCGGGAAACCAGTGATGATTTATTGTTTTGAAGCTGTAAAGATGCTTGAAGCTGTAGGTGTGACAGAGCTGGGGGGGGGGGGGGGGGGGTGCAGGTTCCATGCAGGAACAATGTGAAATTGTTCTCCTGCTATGTTAACCCCTTCCAGGTGTAAGCGTGTTGGAATGTTCTCTCTCTTGGAAGTCCTATGGCTTTCAAATACATTTACATTTAGTCAGCAGGATGGGTACAACTCTGGTAATAATAATAATAATAATAATAATAATAATAATAATAATAATAATAATAATAATAATAATAATAATAATAATAATAATAATAATAATAATAATAATAATAATAATAATAATAATAATAATAATAATAAAGTGTTTAAGTGTCTTGCTCAAGGACACTTCAACACGCTGCAGGGAGGAGCTGGAATCGAACCAGGAACCTTCTGATTACCAGACGACTCCTCTACCTCCTGAGACACTGTCGCCACAATAGTCACAATATAGCTGTGTGTTGAACTTGAGTGCTACAGTCTTGAGTGCAGTAGTAGTATAGACATATTAGCATAGTACTAATATAGGCAAGGTCGAATCATTAGTAGCAGAGTGCATAATAGTAAAAGTAGGGGTGTAAAGGTACACGTATCCGTACCGAACCGAACAAGTTTCCGTGTGTACCGTACCGTACCGAACGGCTGTGTAGTGTACCGAACAAATACAACGGTATGTTAACCACTAACGACCGGGGCTGTTTTTTTCACAATCTAATATAATTATTAATTTCAATATAGAATATTCGTTGACAGCCCTACAAGTACAATTAGGTACTGCACACTACATCACCCCTGAGTGGAACATGGAAAGCCAAACTTTCCCCCACTGTACCGAAAACCTGTACCGAACCGTGACTTCAAAACCGAGGTACGTACCGTACCGTGGTTTTTGTGTACAACCCTAAGTAAAAGTATTTTGAAGAAGTGTGTTTTTAATCCACGACGGACTGTGGTGGGAAGTTCATTCCACCATTGTGGAGCAAGTACAGAGAATAGCCAGGTTCTCTTTGATGATGACCCCCCAGGAGCTCAGATAGGAGCGGATCTCAGGCGGCCAGAAGATGCAGAGCGTAGGGGTCTTGAGGGTGTGTAGTTAAGAGACCATTGACCGAAGGTACAGTAGGCGGGAGCCATCCCCTACACTGGACGGCATGCCAGGTCAAGGACCTTGAAGCAGATTCGTGCTACAATGGGAAGCCACTGGCTTGGGAGGTAGAGCAGTCGTCTCTCCCGGGTTCGATTCCTGCTCCTCCCGGGCGGCATGTCAAAGTGTCCTTGAGCAAGATACTTCACGCCAACTGCTCCCGATGAGCCGGTTGGCACCTTGCATGGTCGCCTCGGCCATAGGTGTGTGAATGTGTGAGTGAATGGGTAAAACGTGAGGAACAAATTGTAAAGCACTTTGGATAAAAGCGCTATATAAATGCACCATTTACCAGCACAGCTCGCTGAGAAGTGGGGTAACATGGGCTGACTTTGGTCCCATGTAACACCTCATGGGACCACATGAGGGACTGTGTTAACGGCAGTGACAAATAGGGACCGTGGTTGTAAATCAAAAAAACATTGGTACCTAAAGTACCTATTACATCGCACGAGTGTGTGATTACATAGACGTCTCCGTGTTGCTGGGCAACAGCTTAGATCCAAATGAATGCCCTCGATTGATTTCCGAGGATAAATAAAGGCAATAATAATAATTTCCCGTTTGCAGTGTTTGCTAATATCAATAGCTGACAGGAAATCAAATCAAAGTCCATTTAGACTGTTTATGTTGGCAAGTTGAAAGCATCTATGGTAACCGGCAGTGTGTACACTCAACGGAAAGTGCTCTGTTGTTGTTGTTGTAACACTGCTTTAAGAGCTGTGTGTGTGTGTGTGTGTGTGTGTGTGTGTGTGTGTGTGTGTGTGTGTGTGTGTGTGTGTGTGTGTGTGTGTGTGTGTGTGTGTGTGTGTGTGTGTGTGTGTGTGTGTGTGTGTGTGTGTGTGTGTGTGTGCGTGCGTGCGTGCGTGCGTGCGTGCGTGCGTGCGTGTGTGGGGGGGGGGGGGGGGGGGGGGTTGTTGAGATTACTGGCACATTAACGTAAAATAAAGATAAGAAAAATCAGATACATAAAATAAAGATAAGGAAAAGAAAAATCAGATTAGATAAATTAGACATTAAATAAAAAGGACAAAAACACAAATGAGAGAAGAAAAAAAAAGGAAGGATCAAAATAAAAAAAACTGGAGCAGGAAGATTTGTAATTGTGTTTTTAAATTGTCCATAGGATAGCGGGCGTATTGATTCTTAGCGCGAGTTGAAGATCATTCCAAAAAGATTAGTGTTTAATTAGGACAGATACGCCTGGATGATCTCAATGAGTGGGAGGTCGTCATCGTTGACTATAATTGGCGGTGAGGTAATAACGTGGTCCTAATTTGAAAGGCAGGTGAATTCAACACAATATTCATTCATGCCATTATCACAGCACATCATTAAAAAGTCACCCCGGCTAATTACTGTACATCTCAGAATAGGTCTGGTGTAAACATGTTGAGTTCACGGAATCGCTGCATGTTAATTACTGGGTTTCAAGGTGACCATTATAAGGAGGGAAATTGTTGAAAAGAGACTTCATGAAAACGGGCGGGTGGGGGCGGAGAAGGTAGTGAAGCAGGCTCGTGAAGATTGGCGGTTTGCTCTCCTGGATTGGCAATGAAGTGAAATAATAACTCAATATTGTACCGACTACTCCGGCGGAGATGCTCAGTCGCCAACAATATAGGACTGTGTTGTAAATGGAATGCATTTATATTGCGTTTTTTTATTATACAAAGCGCTTTACAACTTATGCCTCACATTCCCCCCTTCACTCACACATGCACACACTGACGGCGGAGGCGACCCTGTCAGGTGCCCACCTGCTCACCGTGGAGCAGGTAGTAAAGTAACTAAAGTAACTAAAGTAAGACCCGCTGCGCGGGAGGAGCCAGGATTGAACCGAGAACCTTCTGGTTACCAGACGACCACTCTACCCACTGAACCACTGTCGTGTTGTAGCCTACAGGGTGTGAATGTGTGTAAATGTGTTGAAGCAGGGCATTGCTGAAAAGAATCATCCGCACCCGGCGAACCTACCCTGAGTAATGAAAGATGAAGATGGAGACGTTCTCAAAACCCAAAACCACTGCTCCTTTCTTCTGTGCCATGGAAACCAATGAGGAATAGATGAATGAATGCATGAATGAATGTTACAGAAATGCATTCTGTAAAAATTTTCTGGTATTCAATTCCTTCATTACATTTTTATTTCAATTTAATTGAGGGTAAGCCCTCATGTTCAATAACGTTCAGCATAATTGTTAACAGAATTCGGCTATAGGCGACAATAATGTGGTCAAGAGGCATGGTTTCTATCTAGAGCCTTAACTGGCGTGGTTTATTATTCACATGGCAGAGCAGTAACACTACAGGTCTCCTCTCACTGAGAGGCTAGGGGGAAGAGAAATAAGTGGGAGGAGACACCTCTATTTATACTCGCCACCTGGTGGTGTTCCTGAGTGTCTCCGCCTAGAGCGCCCTCTAGTGGAAACAGTTATATATGCAGTTAGACAGTTACTAGTGTAAACAGTTATATATGCAGTTAGACAGTTACTAACAATCCTACACAGAACCTCTGCCTTCAACAATAATAAATACATAAATAATACAATAGATATACAATAAATGCAAAGCAAAGATGGGGACATCTCTACCCGCACGTGTCACGCTGCCCACTCCTAGAAGGAGGATGACCCCACTGTCATCATGGAAATGTACAAAAATGGCTTCTACTTCTTCCTCTGGGAGACGAAGAAGTAGCATTGTTTGTGTTGTAACTTGTTCCATGAGAACGCAGAGGGCTGGGAACATGAGGGTGAAATCATGCAGTATACACCCACAGCGTTCGACGAATAAGACAAAACCTTCCAATTAATCAACTATTAATTTAATTTTCCTTTTGAGATACAACACCATCAATCCCCCACATTTGATCTACTTCCCCTTCCTCATCAAGCACTTCTTCTTCATAAGAGGCCCAGAATAGCACTAATGAAATAATCATCAGCATCATGTACAGTGAGAGCCTGGGAAACGTGTCGTTGCGAAGCACAGCCATGAGCGAGCGAATACAAGTCCTGCTCCGCAGCATTAACCCTTTCACACTACCACCCTACAAAAGATGAACCCTTTCACTACCACACTACAAATGGTTAACCCTTTCACTACCACACTACATAAGGTTAACCCTTTCACTACCACACTACCAAAGGGTTAACCCTTTCACTGTGACAATACAAAATGTTAACCCTTTCACTGCGTCAATACAGAAGGTTAACCCGTTCACTGTCACACAACAAAGGGTTAACCCTTTCACAACCACACTACAGAAGGTTAACCTTTCACTACCACACTACAGGGTTAATTAGACGAGGTGTTGTGTCATAATTGTTTTCAATGAAAGAACATGCATTATTCATTCCGTGGCTGAATGAATAATTTCCTACTAATAAACAAGGCTTACATCTGTTCTCCTGCTGTTCTATTAACTGGCGGACTGGAATACTGAGCTAAAAAGCAGTATGGGTTGAACACCAGGGATTGGCACACTGGGATTATCTGCTATTTAAATTTTTTCGGCCATATTCCATTATTTTTCCCGCCGGAAAAAATAACTGTGGGAACCTGCTAAAATAATTGTGTGAAATTGAGTTGTGAAATGATTTTCAACATCTTGCTGAATCTGTCTTTCTGTATTCTGCCTTCTCAGCTCAGATCCCTCCAGCCCCTCTCTCTCTCTCTCTCTCTCTCTCTCTCTCTCTCTCTCTCTCTCTCTCTCTCTCTCTCTCTCTCTCTCTCTCTCTCTCTCTCTCTCTCTCTCTCTCTCTCTCGCTCTATGCGTGTGTGTGTGTGTGTGTGTGTGTGTGTGTGTGTGTGTGTGTGTGTGTGTGTGTGTGTGTGTGTGTGTGTCTGTGTGTGTGTGTGTGTGTGTGTGTGTGTGTGTGTGGGTGTGTGTGTGTGTGTGTGTGAGTATGAGTATGTCCATGCAAATTTGCTAACCGCGTGGCACCGCGTGACAGTGGCTCAGGAGGTAGAGCAGTCGTCTGGTAATCAGAAGGTTCCTGGTTCGATTCCAGCTCATCCCTGCAGCGTGTTGAAGTGTCCTTGAGCAAGACACTTAACCCCTAGCTGCTCCCGATGAGCAGGTTAGCACCTTGAGTGAATGGGTGAATGTGGGTCACAAGTTGTAAAGCACTTTGGATAAAAGCGCTATATGAATGCAGTCCATTTACCATTTACCATTTGTGACTATAGGCTGTTTTGGTTGCAACGTCAGGGATTAAAGCAAAAAAAGATCTCCTGACTGAACTTTTTTCAGGCCAAGTCTATTCTTATTTTAACCTCCACTGTATTTTTTTTAATAGCGTTAGCGTTTTAAGGGAGCCCACTTGTAGAGCCTACTGTCCTGACTGTGACTATAGACCCTACTGTTGTGGTTGTTGTGCCAGGCAGGGAGGCTGTGTGCTGGAGAGTGTGAATGCAAGTCTTGTGGCTAGCTTCTGATTGATGGCGAGCTAGCACCCTTTTCCCATTACTTTGAACCATGAACTAAAAGTGTTGTGAAGGATCAGATTAAACCGAATATATATATTTATTTATGGATATATATTTAATAGTATTTGTATATCGTTTGATATCCCTTGTATATTCCTTGTACATATACACTGAATATCCCTTTGGTCTACTAACAGCCCATAATAGTTTCATTCTCTCATTGGACAAGAACTTGGCGCCAGCAGCCAAGCCCCTTGGTTCAAGTTCAATCGTGCCGACGAACATGTCGTTACTAGCCCCGGTTCCGCGTAGGAATACGTCTGCCGAAATACGAATGGTACTATTTGTTCACAGCGCATATATATATGGCGCAAGTAAAGTAGAACTTCCCTTAGCCCTTAGTTCTTTACCCTCCAACCTAGTGGCAAGACGTTAAGCCTCACCCACGATACACGTGTGGTGCAGTATGGTCAACTTGGCCTCAGAATGGCATTGAGACATCGTGTGGATTAATAGTTGAATTGTCATAGTTTGGCACTATACCGTCGAGTGGGACGTATTTCTATTAAGTTAATAATAGTCTATTATGTATGGTGCATCGTTCGGTTAGAGTTATAAAGTGAGCAGTACCCCCATCGTTTTCCTCGCGTTATCTAGAGTCTTAACCAGGCTGGGCAGACCACGTGTGGTGCTTTCATCCGAGGAGTTCTGGGCAAGGACGAGTGGACCTGCACATTGGATTACCTTACCCGGACGACGGCGAGCCCTACACGGCTTGGATTATCTACTTGCTTTGGGTGCTTTGATTATGCCATGGATAACAGCCAACACTGGTAAGTGTTGGAACTACCCCCGAGAGGAGTCCAGGTGAGACGGCGCTCTAACCCGAGTGAGGTCGCCTCACATCTCTTCGTTGTGGACCGGCAGCTACCGTCTACAAGAGGGCCCAACTGTATTCATCTGTGGACCAAGGTTCTGTGGGCACCGTGTTCAGCACTCTGAATTCTCCCAAGAAATCGTTGGCCAGATGGGATATCGCCAGCGGCTCTCCTAACCCCCCCCCCCCCCTACTGACTTACAACCAGCCCCTTTAGTGTATCCAGCTATAATCATTAAGTACCATCGCTATAGTTCCCTAAAGAACCAGGTTGTATACTTGCTTCCTGCGTAACCAGAGATTGGACATTCAATGTTGATTTGCCTACGAATTCTCATTTGCCTTACAAGTGCATTCAAATCATAAATGTCATTACGTGAACGTTGTATATACCCTTTGCTATATATTAAAGATTCAACGGATACATTTGTGTGGACTTGGTTTCATCAGGTGGGAAAGTGTTCATCATATCTATATCATGTACTGTGTGGCCAGTAGTTAAAGTACATAAAGCGGTAGTGGTTTAATGATACCATACTTATCAATACAGTCAGGGAATTGTACCCCTCAGTTACAATTGGTCCTTCGAGCCGGAGGGTAACTAGTGTAATATTAATATAGTGTTATTAATATTGAAATGGCCTATGATGAACACTCCACGAAACGGTCCTCCTAACGTAGAACGCCCGCGGCGCAGACGACAGCCACCTCCGTACTTAGAGGATTACGCTGTCAGTCAACTACCTAGCCTTCTACAAACGGTAAACGCGGTAAAAGTAAAATTATGTCTGACCTTAACGACCAGGTTACCCCGACCACAGAGGCCCTAGTGGGTTCTAATGTAACTGACCAAGCTCACGGTGGGGACCAGGAGGGAGCTGACATGCCTTTACCCCCCGCCAATACCGAAGAAGTAGTCCCCGACCAGCCCCGGGAGGAAGACAACCCTACAGAGAGAGAACTCTGCACGGAAGAAGAGGAGGAGAGCGCCGAGGAAATAGAGCTCCAGGACTCCCCAACGAGTACCGCCAGGAGCGGCTCACCTCTACAACCGTCTTCCCCCAGCGAAGCGGAGAGGATGCTATCACAGGCGTTCCTCGTCAGCCTGACAGCCTCTACCGAACGCGATCGACTCCAGGGTGAACGCGATCGACTTCAGGGTGAACGCGATCGACTCCAGACACAGCAACGGAGCGAAGAAGAGCGCATACGCCTGGAGATGAGACGCCTTCAGACGGAAGAGAATATGGCAAGAGACCGAGCAGACACCCAGCGGGCCGCTGCCGGTGCCCAAAGAGAAGCAGAGCGCGACCTCGCTCTCATCCAGCGCGAAACCGAGCGCGACAGACTACAAGCCGAGCGCGACAAGCTACAAGCGCAACTAATGGAGCAGCTGATCCTCAAGGCAACACCCTCTCCCTCCGCCAGGGGTTCAAGGAACTCGTCGAGACAACAGTCAAGGGCAGCGTCTCCTAACCGAGCAAGCGACCCTGAACTTGACCAACAGACCAAGCCTATACCCCCCGCAGACCCCCTTCCCCGACCGGTCCAAGTGAGACCCAGCTACAAGGAAGGAGCAGCATACACTGCGAAGCTAAATAAACGACTACAGGATCTAGAGGACCTGATAGAAGAAGAAGAGGGAGAGGAGGAGAACCAAGCCCGACGACAGCACAGTACTCCACCGGACCAGGAGGTCCAGTACAGCCCAGGCTATACCCCCGCGGCGCTGCGCTACAGACCCCCGACTCTATTCACGGGTGAGCACGACGCACGACCAGCCCCGAGGAATAGCACCTGGACCAGCGGGCCATGGTACCCTGCCGGTACCTGCCCACTGAGAGGCGCAAGAGGAGACTCGCCTAGGAGGCCTCTCCCCCAACGGTCGCCGATGTATCAGCCATCCACGGCGTCATACATTGCCACACCGACCATCCCAGACTTCACCCATGAGAATCGGGCACAGTACACGGAGCTCCGAATGTGCTTAGAGACAATGATGGTGGATGTCGTTGATGAACGTCACAAGTATGCAATATTACTGAAGCACCTGAAAGTACCCCGAGCGCACAATATAGCGCTAGCCTATGCCACCTCTACGACCCCATACACCGCGGCTCTAGCAGCGCTGGACCAGAGATATGGACGTATATGGGATTACGTAATCCAAGAGATAAGGCATATTGACCGCCTACCCCCAGCAACAGACAATCGCTCATTAGACGACCTGTCTATAAAAGTGCAGTCCCTGGTAGGGATGCTGGGAGCGCAACGAGAAAAGGGTATGCACGAGCTATACGCCAACTCTAACGTCGAGAGGATTTTAGAGAAGCTGCCACCCGCCAGACAAGAGCGCTTTAGGCGGCAGAGAGACCACCGTGATCCTAACGGTCCCGAACCATCCCTCCTCGATCTAGCCGACTTCCTGGCGAGAGAAGTCAGCAGCTTACGACTGGATACGTTCGTGCGGAGCACACCAAGCTCCAGAGAGGGACCCAGGAGAATAAACGATGGAAGAAGATCGGTGACTGTCATGCACCAATCAGAATCAGTACCGAGCAGTAAGAACCACAGTACCCCCTCGAGAAAAGAGAAGTGGAAGATGGTGTGCCCGTACTGCGAGAAGGAACACTGGCTGTCACAATGTGACCTGTTCACAAAGATGAATGCAGAAGAAGTGAGTCAATGGATAAAGTCCAACAGGCGCTGTTACCGATGTGCGCGCAGTCACATGGCAGCTGAGTGCCGCCTAAAGAAGAGGTGCAGTCGGTGTGACGGAGCCCACCTAGATGTCCTACACAACAGTAACAGAAGAAAGCCTGCACCTGCACCATCGAGCAGCACCAAGGCAAGTGTCATGTACATTGACCCCGCCAGCAGCAGCGGCGCCCAAGTGCTCTTAAAGGTAGTCCGTGTAACATTGAGCTACCAAGATAAAGTCATGGACACTTACGCCGTCCTTGATGACGGGTCAGAGAAGACCCTTCTGCTCGCGTCCGCTGCGGCCCAGCTGGGACTGCGGGGGAGCGAGAACCAAATAACGATTCGGATAATAAGAAGAGATTTAAAGACGATAAAAGGCGAGAATGTCTCCTTCACTATCGCAGCAAGCGGGCAGCCAGAGCGATGGTATAGGATTACAAATGCTTTCACCAGCCAAGAAATAGGACTATCACAGTACACCTACCCCATCGCCAAGCTGATGGATAAATATGTGCACCTGCGTCAACTACCTATCCCGCTCATAGACGGCGCCACCCCGACCCTGCTGATAGGCTCCGACCATGCAGACCTCATAGTCCCGATAGACCGGGTCCATACAGGACCCAGAGGCTGTCCTGCAGCAGTCGAGACCCGCCTAGGATGGACACTACAAGGCCCCCTCGCTAAATCTCTCAACCGAACAGCAGCCACTAGCTGCCTCCACTCCAGAGTGACAGAAGAAGACACCACTCTCCTGCAGCATGTCGAGAGGCTATGGACACTAGAGACAATGCCCTTTAAGAACGAAAAGAAAGACATTCGTTCTAAAGAAGACATTTACGCCATAAACCTCCTCGAGCAAGGGACAAAGAGAGTCACAGTCGGCGGAGTGATGAGATACGCAACTCCACTACTGAGGCGAGAGGGAATGCCCACCTTTCACGCCACGAAAGAAGCTACGGAGCGGTATCTATTGAACACAGAGCGGCGCCTAGCCAAAGACCCCGCTCAAGAGAGTGTGTACCGCGCTGAGATTGAGAAGCTAATCACAGCGAGACACGTAATGAAGATTGACATTAAAGAGGCCGATCAGACGACCGAATCATGGTACGTGCCGCACCACAAGGTCCACCACAACGGCAAGGATCGCATTGTGTTTAACTGCAGCTACCAGATCGGATCCCAGAATCTGAATAAAGAGCTCTTGCCCCACACTCGGCCCCTCTCTACTAGGCGTGCTACTACGCTTCCGCCAGGACAAGGTGGCTATCAGCGGGGATATCAAAGGGATGTTCCTGCAGGTGAGACTAGTGGAGGAGGATAAGCCCCTACTGCGGTTCCTATGGAGAGAGAGGATCGGAGATGAGCACCCAGCCATCTACCAATGGGAAGTCCTCCCCTTCGGAACCACATGCAGCCCGTGCTGTGCTACATTTGCACTGCAGAAACACGTCGCAGAGGACCCAGCAGCAGATGAAGAGGTCCGACACAGTGTGAAGAACAGTTTCTACGTGGACAACTGTTTACAAAGCGTTTCGACCCAAGAAGAAGCCGAGGCTCTCCTACTCAAGCTACGCGCCTCCCTGATCAAAGGCGGCTTTGATCTCTCCCCCGCGGACAAGGCTGCCAGCAGCGAGACCTGGATGGCGACAATCCCAGGAGAAGCCCAAGAAATGACACTAGGACTAGTCTGGCGCTTCAAAACAGACTCGCTCCACTATAGACACAAACCCCTGACCACGGAGCAGGGAAGGTCGACGGCGATACCGACCACCAGACGGAGTGTGTACAGAACACTCGCCAGACAATATGACCCGTTGGGATGTATTCTACCTTACACCACCAGGGCAAAGATGATTGTACGAGCACTATGGGACAAGGACCAGGGCTGGGACGACCCAATACCCGCACCCCTTGCCTCCACATGGAGAGAGTGGGAGACGGAGCTCCGCTCACTCCCAGGCGTCAATATACGCCGCAGCTACTTCCCACCCACAGTGAGGCCAGAGACATGCAAGATGGATTTACACGTCTTCAGTGACGCCTCCGAAGTAGCCTATGGATCGGTGGCCTACTTGCGTGCCCAAGAGAAGGGAGGAGAGATACACACTGCTTTCATCCTGGCTCGCTCAAGAATAGCCCCACGAAAGCAACAATCTATCCCGCGTCTAGAGCTCTGCGCAGCCCTAGCAGGAGCGCATCTAGCCACGTTAATCCAACGTGAACTCACCATTCCGGTGCAGAGAACAATCTTGTGGTCAGATTCCACGACAGTACTCACATGGATCAAGTCTGATTCATGCAGATACAAAGTCTTCGTGGGAGTCAGAGTCACCGAGATTCAAGAGTTAACAGAAGCAGCGAGCTGGCGGTATGTGGACACCAAACACAACCCAGCTGACGTCATCACCCGGGGAATGTCCCTAGATGACCTCACCCGTCACAACATCTACAGTGACGGACCAGAGTTCCTCAAGCTCCCGGAAGGAGAGTGGCCTACGCCCACCCCACGGGAGGCGAGTAAAGAGGAGGCTGAGAACAAGAAACCTATGTTCTGTGGACTGAGCACAGTCGCCTCCACAGACCCCAACATAGATGACTGCCTCACCCTACAGAGTGCGCAACTAAAGAAATTTCTGAGGCACCACCCAGAGATTCAGCCCACTGCCGACATTTCAGCAGCTGACTACGAAGAAGCAGAACTTCTTCTACTACAACGAGCCCAGAGAGACTCGTTCCCCGATGAGCTAGACTGTCTACAGGGAGGAAAGCCCGTCCCATCAGACAGCAGATTGCTCCACCTGGCACCCGAGAGCGACGCCCATAATCTCATCAGAGTGGGTGGTCGTCTGCGGAGAGCCCCCGATCTACCGGATGACGTTAAGTACCCGATAGTCTTGAACAGCCGACACAAGGTCACAGTGCTGATCATAAAGAAATACGACGAGGATGTACACCACGCAGGAGCAGAGAGAGTCTTCGTGGAGATCAGACGTCGCTATTGGATACTTCAAGGGAGAGAAGCAGTGCGACGCTTCCAGCGAACCTGTCTAGACTGCCGAAAGTGGCGCGCGCAGCCCAGCATACCCCGGATGGCTGACCTACCTCCCTGTCGCCTCCGACTCGGCGACAAGCCATTCCACTCCACAGGCATGGACTGTTTTGGCCCGTTGTATATAAAGAAAGGAAGAGGAACCGAGAAGCGGTGGGGTATTGTATTCAAATGCATGACCACCAGAGCGATACATATCGAACTCTTTCCAACCATGAGCACAGACTCATTCCTTATGGCCTTCCGAAGATTCACATCACGGAAAGGAAAACCGTCTACATTGTTGTCTGATCACGGGACAAACTTCAAAGGCGGAGAAAGAGAGCTGAGAGAGAGCTTCCAAGCTATGGGCCCAGAACTTAAGACCCACCTCGCTCCATCCCAGATTGACTTCCAGTTTAATCCCCCGAACGCACCAAACTTCGGTGGAACCTGGGAACGAGAAGTACGTTCTATAAAGACAGCCCTGTACGCCGTGCTTGGGGCCCAGACTGTAGCGGAAGAAGTCCTAATGACAGTCCTCACGGAGATCGAGGGAGTATTGAACTCCAAGCCCCTCGGCTACGTCTCCAGTGATATAGCAGATGTCGACCCAGTCACCCCCAACACACTCTTGATGGGGCGGCTGGACCCCGCGCTACCCTAGACAATGTACAGGCCTGAAGAAGCGAACGGCCGAAGAATGTGGAGGTACAGTCAAGTACTAGCTGACAAGTTTTGGAACAGCTTTCTACTCCACTACCTACCGTCTCTACAGACCCGCCAGAAGTGGGTAAAAGAGAGAGACAATTTGACAGAAGGAACAGTCGTCATGATTATCGACCAGTCACTACCCAGAGCTATGTGGCCGGCTGGCCGCGTAAGCAAAGTGATCACCGGTGCCGATGGCAAGGTCCGAGCAGCTGAGGTGCTCGTCCAAGGGCGAACTTACACACGACCCGTGGCGAGGCTAATAGAACTGCCCAGACTCCCAGACACTATCGATGACGACCATGACCCCATGACTTTGTGAGTTGACTGACCCTTACAGCGGACCTTGAGTGGTAGACAGTGCGGTCAATCTGTCTCTGCTTAGCTAATTAGGTGGGACTAATTAGGGGGCGGCTGTTGTGAAGGATCAGATTAAACCGAATATATATATTTATTTATGGATATATATTTAATAGTATTTGTATATCGTTTGATATCCCTTGTATATTCCTTGTACATATACACTGAATATCCCTTTGGTCTACTAACAGCCCATAATAGTTTCATTCTCTCATTGGACAAGAACTTGGCGCCAGCAGCCAAGCCCCTTGGTTCAAGTTCAATCGTGCCGACGAACATGTCGTTACTAGCCCCCGGTTCCGCGTAGGAATACGTCTGCCGAAATACGAATGGTACTATTTGTTCACAGCGCATATATATATGGCGCAAGTAAAGTAGAACTTCCCTTAGCCCTTAGTTCTTTACCCTCCAACCTAGTGGCAAGACGTTAAGCCTCACCCACGATACACGTGTGGTGCAGTATGGTCAACTTGGCCTCAGAATGGCATTGAGACATCGTGTGGATTAATAGTTGAATTGTCATAGTTTGGCACTATACCGTCGAGTGGGACGTATTTCTATTAAGTTAATAATAGTCTATTATGTATGGTGCATCGTTCGGTTAGAGTTATAAAGTGAGCAGTACCCCCATCGTTTTCCTCGCGTTATCTAGAGTCTTAACCAGGCTGGGCAGACCACGTGTGGTGCTTTCATCCGAGGAGTTCTGGGCAAGGACGAGTGGACCTGCACATTGGATTACCTTACCCGGACGACGGCGAGCCCTACACGGCTTGGATTATCTACTTGCTTTGGGTGCTTTGATTATGCCATGGATAACAGCCAACACTGGTAAGTGTTGGAACTACCCCCGAGAGGAGTCCAGGTGAGACGGCGCTCTAACCCGAGTGAGGTCGCCTCACGTCTCTTCGTTGTGGACCGGCAGCTACCGTCTACAAGAGGGCCCAACTGTATTCATCTGTGGACCAAGGTTCTGTGGGCACCGTGTTCAGCACTCTGAATTCTCCCAAGAAATCGTTGGCCAGATGGGATATCGCCAGCGGCTCTCCTAACCCCCCCCCCTACTGACTTACAACCAGCGGGACCCCCTTTAGTGTATCCAGCTATAATCATTAAGTACCATCGCTATAGTTCCCTAAAGAACCAGGTTGTATACTTGCTTCCTGCGTAACCAGAGATTGGACATTCAATGTTGATTTGCCTACGAATACTCATTTGCCTTACAAGTGCATTCAAATCATAAATGTCATTACGTGAACGTTGTATATACCCTTTGCTATATATTAAAGATTCGACGGATACATTTGTGTGGACTTGGTTTCATCAGGTGGGAAAGTGTTCATCATATCTATATCATGTACTGTGTGGCCAGTAGTTAAAGTACATAAAGCGGTAGTGGTTTAATGATACCATACTTATCAATACAGTCAGGGAATTGTACCCCTCAGTTACAAAAAGGCTTGTTAACATACAAACAAGGGACTAAACACGTTATGCCACAACAATGTGGAACGCCCTACCCACAGCCGTAAAAAAAATTGAATCCTCAGTGTTTCCCCACAGGATTTAGTGAGACTGTGGTGGTGGGTGAACCTCTGCCAAATTAAGAGGCTAGATCTATGATGATCTTTGTGCTCAAAACACAAAATCGACTAGACACTAGAGCATACATTTGAGCCATCAAAGAAATTAAGCAAAAGTGGTTACCTGTGTTGAACTAGTTTATTTTTTAGAAGAAAAAAACATAGACTGGATTACTATTACGACTACTACCAGTGCCAATACTACTGAAACATCCCTATTGGCAAACTTTATATTAAAAAAAAAAAAAATTATATATATATTTTTTTAATATCAATTAAAATATTATATAAATATAATCAAATAGACGGAAATACGTCTCAAGACGGAACGCTTTAATGCCTGTGCAACGTACACTGTAAGAAAAAAAGCTGCGGAGAAAACGGTAAATGTCTGGCATCAATGGTTTCCAAATACTTACTGTCAAATTACTGTAAAATCAAATACATTTACAGATTACAACCTTTATATAATGGTTCATGTAACTGAGGGGTACAATTCCCTGACTGTATTGATAAGTATGGTATCATTAAACCACTACCGCTTTATGTACTTTAACTACTGGCCATACAGTACACGATATCTAAATATGATGAACACTTTCCCACCATGAAACCAGGTCCACACAAAGGTAATAATCCAATATTTAATATATAGCAAAAGGTACATATAATATTCACCATTACATTTATGATTTGAATGCTCTTGTAAGGCAAATGAGTACTCGTAGGCAAATCAACACTGAATGTCCAATCTCTGGTTACGCAGGAAGCAAGTATACAACCTGGCTCTTAGGGAATTATAACGATGGCACACTTAATGATTATAGCTGGATATACTGTAGGGGTCCTCCCGGTTGTAGGCCGGTAGGGGGGGTAGGAGAGCCGTCGGCAGTATCCCGTCTGGTCAACGATTTCTAGGGAGACTTCACGTACAGAAGACAGTGCAGTAGAATCTTGATCCACAGATGAATACACCTTGGCTCTCTTGTAGGCTGTAGCTGTAGCTGTAGCTCCACAGTGAAGAAGAAGCGAGGCGACCTCAGTCTGGTCTGAGCGCCGTCTCACCTTGACTCCTTTCGGGGTAGATCCAACACTCACCGGTGTTGGCGATTATCCGCTCCACAAATCAAAGTACCAAAGCAAATATATATTCCATGCCGCATAGGGCTCAGCAGTCGTCGGGTAGGTAATCCAATGTACAGGTCCACTCGGTCCTCGCCTAGAACTCCTCGGATGAAAGCACCACGTGTGGTCTGCCCAACCTGGTTAAGACTCTAGATAACACGAGGAAGCGATGGGGGTGCTGCTCACTTTAGAACTCTAACCGTACGATGCACCATACATAATAGACTATTATTACTTAATAGAAATACGGTGCCAAACTCTGGCAATTCAGCTATTAATTCGCACGAGGTCTCACTGCTATTCTAAGGCCAAACAGGCCATACTACACCGCACGCGGTATCGTGGGGTGAGGCTTCACGTTCTGTTACTTAGTTGGGTAGAAGGGTAAAGGACTAAGAGGAATTCTACATTTCTTGCGCCATATTTATATGCACGGTGGACAAATAGTGCCACTCTGCTTTCGGTAGCCGTATTCCTGCGCGGAGCCGGGGCTAGTAAGGGCATGTCTCGTCGGTACCTTTGAACTTGAACGCCAGGGGCTGGTCCCTGGCGCCTGGTCCTTTTGTCCAATAAGAGAATGAACTATTATGGGCTGTAGTAGAATAAAGGAATATTCCGTGTATATGTACAAGGAATATACAAGGGATATCAAACGATATACAAATACTATTCAATATATATCCATAAATAAATATATATATTCGGTTTAATCTGATCCTTCACAACAGCCGCCCCCTAATTAGTCCCACCTAATTAGCTAAGCAGAGACAGATTAACCGCACTGTCCACTACTCAATGTCCGCTGTAAGGGTCAGTCAACTCACAAAGTCATAGGGTCATGGTCGTCATCGATAGTATCGGGGAGCCTTGGCAGTTCTATTAGCCTCGCCACGGGTCGGGTGTAAGTCCATCCTTGGACGAGCACTTCAGCTGCTCGGACCTTTCCATCGGCACCGGTGATCACTTTGCTTACGCGGCCAGCCGGCCACATAGCTCTGGGTAGTGACTGGTCGATAATCATGACGACTGTTCCTTCTGTCAAATTGTCTCTCTCTTTTACCCACTTCTGGCGGGTCTGTAGAGACGGTAGGTAGTGGAGTAGGAAGCTGTTCCAAAACTTGTCAGCCAGTACTTGACTGTACCTCCACATTCTTCGGCCGTTCGCTTCTTCAGGCCTGTACATTGTCTGGGGTAGCGCGGGGTCCAGCCGCCCCATCAAGAGTGTGTTGGGGGTGACTGGGTCGACATCTGCTACATCACTTGAGACGTAACCGAGGGGCTTTGAGTTCAATACTCCCTCGATCTCCGTGAGGACTGTCATTAGGACTTCTTCCGCCACGGTCTGGGCCCCAAGCACGGCGTACAGGGCTGTCTTTATGGAACGTACTTCTCGTTCCCAGGTTCCACCGAAGTGAGGTGCGTTCGGGGGATTAAACTGGAAGTCAATCTGGGATGGAGCGAGGTGGGTCTTAAGTTCTGGGCCCATAGCTTGGAAGCTCTCTCTCAGCTCTCTTTCTCCGCCTTTGAAGTTTGTCCCGTGATCAGACAACAATGTAGACGGTTTTCCTTTCCGTGATGTGAATCTTCGGAAGGCCATAAGGAATGAGTCTGTGCTCATGGTTGGGAGGAGTTCGATATGTATCGCTCTGGTGGTCATGCATTTGAATACAATACCCCACCGCTTCTCGGTTCCTCTTCCTTTCTTTATATACAGCGGGCCAAAACAGTCCATACCGGTGGAGTGAAAGGGCTTGTCGCCGAGTCGGAGGCGACAGGGAGGTAGGTCAGCCATCCGGGGTATACTGGGCTGCGCGCGCCACTTACGGCAGTCTAGACAGGTTCGCTGGAAGCGCCGCACTGCTTCTCTCCCTTGCAGTATCCAATAACGACGTCTGATCTCCGCGAAGACTCTCTCTGCCCCTGCGTGGTGCACATCCTCGTCGTATTTCTTTATGATCAGCTCTGTGACCTTATGTCGGCTGTTCAAGACTATCGGGTACTTAACGTCATCCGGTAGGTCTGGGGCTCTCCGCAGACGACCACCCACTCTGATGAGATTATGGGCGTCGCTCTCGGGGGCTAGGTGGAGCAGTCTGCTGTCTGATGGGACGGGCTTTGCTCCCTGTAGACAGGCTAGCTCATCGGGGAACGAGTCTCTCTGGGCTCGTTGTAGTAGAAGGAGTTCTGTTTCTTCGTAGTCAGCTGCTGAAATGTCAGTTGTGGGCTGAACCTCTGGGTGGTGCCACAGAAATGTCTTTAGCTGCGCACTCTCTAGGGTGAGGCAATCGTCTAGAACCGGGTCTGTGGGGACGTGTGTGTGTGTCAACCCACAGAACATAGGTTTCTTGTTCTCTGCCTCCTCTTTACTCGCCTCCCGTGGGGTGGGTGTAGGCCACTCTTCTTCGGGGAGCTTGAGGAACTCTGGCCCGTCACTGTAGAGGTTGTGACGGGTGAGGTCATCCAGGGACATTCCCCGGGTGATGACGTCAGCTGGGTTGTGTTTGGTGTCCACATACCTCCAGCTGGTTACTTCGGTTAACTCTTGAATCTCGGTGACTCTGACTCCCACGAAGACCTTGTATCTGCACGAATCAGACCGGATCCATGTGAGTACGGTCGTGGAGTCTGACCACAAGATTGTTCTTTGCACCGGGATGGTGAGTTCACGTTGGATTAACGTGGCGAGCTGCGCTCCTGCTAGGGCTGCGCAGAGCACTAGACGCGGGATAGATTGTTGCTTGCGTGGGGCTATTCTTGAGCGAGCCAGGATGAAAGCAGTATGTATTTCTCCTCCCTCCTCTCGGGCACGCAAGTAAGCCACCGAACCGTAGGCTACTTCGGAGGCGTCGCTGAATACGTGCAGGTCGATCTTGCATGTCTCTGGCCTCACTGTGGGTGGGAAGTAGCTGCGGCGTATATTAACACCTGGGAGTGAGCGGAGTTCCATCTCCCACTCTCTCCATGTGGATGCAAGGTGTTCGGGTATGGGATCGTCCCAGCCCTGGTCTTTGTCCCATAGCGCTCTTACAATCATCTTTGCCCTGGTGGTGTAAGGTAGAATACATCCCAACGGGTCATATTGTCTGGCGAGTGTTCTGTATACACTCCGTCTGGTGGTCGGTATTGCCGTCGACCTTCCCTGCTCCTTGGTCGGGGGTTTGTGTCTATAATGGAGCGAGTCTGTTTTGAAGCGCCAGACTAGTCCTAGTGTCATTTCTTGGGCTTCTCCTGGGATGGTCGCCATCCAGGTGTCGCTGCTCGCGGCCTTGTCCTCGGGGGAGAGGCTGCGCAGTACTTGCGGGTCGCTGCTGGCCCACTGCCTGAGATCAAAGCCGCCTTTGATCAGGGAGGCGCGGAGCTTGAGTAGGAGAGCCTCGGCTTCTTCTGGCGTCGAGACGCTTTGTAAACAGTTGTCCACGTAGAAACTATTTGTCACACTTTGTTGGACCTCTTCATCTGCTGCTGGGTCCTCTGCGACGTGCTTTTGCAGTGCAAACGTAGCACAGCATGGGCTGCATGTGGTTCCGAAAGGGAGGACTTCCCATTGATAGATGGCTGGGTGCTCATCTCCGATCCTCTCTCTCCATAGGAACCGCAGCAGGGGCTTGTCCTCCTCCACTAGTCTCACCTGCAGGAACATCCCTTTGATGTCGCCGCTGATAACCACCTTGTCCTGGCGGAAGCGTAGTAGCACGCCTAGTAGGGAGGGGCCGAGTGTTGGGCCGGCCAAGAGTTCTTTATTCAGATTTTGTGATCCGATCTGGTAGCTGCAGTTAAACACAATGCGATCCTTGCCGTTGTGGTGGACCTTATGGTGCGGCACGTACCATGATTCGGTCGTCTGATCAGCCTCTTTAATGTCAATTTTCTTTATGTGTCCCGCTGTGATTAGTTTGGTAATCTCAGCGCGGTACACAGCTTCTTGAGCGGGGTCTTTGGCTAGGCGCCGCTCTGTGTTCAATAGATACCGCTCCGTCGCCTCTTTTGTGGCGTGAAAGGTGGGCATTCCCTCTCGCCTCAGGAGTGGAGTTGCGTATCTCATCACTCCGTTGACGTTGACTCTCTTTGTCCCGTGCTCGAGGAGGGCTATAGCGTAGATATCTTCCTTAGAACGAATGTCTTTCTTTTCGTTCTTAAAGGGCATTGTCTCTAGTGTCCATAGCCTCTCGACTTGCTGCAGGAGTGTGGTGTCTCCTTCTGTCGCTCTGGAGTGGAGGCAGCTAGTGGCTGCTGTTCGGTTAAGAGACTTGGCGAGGGGGCCTTGTAATGTCCATCCTAGGCGGGTCTCGACTGCTGCAGGACAACCTCTGGGTCCTGTATGGACCCGGTCTATCGGGACTATGAGGTCTGCATGGTCGGAGCCTATCAGCAGGGTCGGGGTGGCGCCGTCTATGAGCGGGATAGGGAGTTGACGCAGGTGCACATATTTATCCATCAGCTTAGCGATGGGGTAGGTGTACTGCGATAGTCCTATTTCTTGGCTGGTGAAAGCATTAGTAATCCTATACCGTCTCTCGGGCTGCCCGCTTGCTGCGATAGTGAAGGAGACATTCTCGCCCTTTATCGTCTTTAGATCTCTTCTTATTGTCCGAATCGTCATCTGGTTCTCGCTCCCCCGCAGCCCCAGCTGGGCCGCAGCGGACGCGAGGAGAAGGGTCTTCTCTGACCCGTCATCAAGGACGGCGTAAGTGTCCATGACCTTATCTTGGTAACTCAGTGTTACACGGACCACCTTTAAGAGCACCTGGGCGCCGCTGCTGCTAGCGGGGTCAATGTACATAACACTTGCCTTTGTGCTGCTGGATGGTGCAGGCTTTCTTTTGTTACTGTCGTGTAGGACATCTAGATGGGCTCCGTCACACCGACTACACCTCTTCTTTAGGCGGCACTCGGCTGCCATGTGACTGCGCGCACATCGGTAACAGCGCCTGTTGGACTTTATCCAGTGACTCACTTCTTCAGCGGTCATCTTCTTGAACTGGTCACATTGTGACAACCAGTGTTCCTTCTCGCAGTACGGGCACACCATCTTACACTTCTCTTTCATCGAGGGGGTACTGTGGTTCTTGCTGCTCGGTACTGATTCTGATTGGTGCATGACAGTCACCGATCTTCGGCCATCGTTTACTCTCCTAGGTCCCTCTCTGGAGCTGGGTGTGCTCCGCACGAATGTATCCAGCCGTAGGCTGCTGACTTCTCTCGCCAGGAAGTCGGCTAGGTCTAGGAGGGATGGCTCGGGACCGTTAGGATCACGGTGGTCTCTTTGCCGCCTGAAGCGCTCCTGTCGGGCGGGCGGCAGCTTCTCTAAAATCCTCTCGACGTTCGAGTTTGCGTATAGTTCGTGCATACCCTTTTCTCGTTGCGCCCCCAGCATCCCTACCAGGGATTGTACTTTGATAGACAGGTCGTCTAGTGAGCGATTGTCTGTTGCTGGGGGTAGGCGGTCAATATGCCTTATCTCTTGTATTACGTAATCCCATATACGTCCATATCTTTGGTCTAGTGCTGCTAGAGCCGCGGTGTATGGGATAGTAGAGGTGGCATAGGCCAGCGCTATGTTGTGCGCTCTGGGCACTTTCAGGTGCTTCAATAGGATCGCATACTTGTGGCGTTCATCAGCTACATCCACCATCATTGTCTCTAAGCACATCCGTAGCTCCGTGTACTGTGCTCGATTCTCATGGGTGAAGTCTGGAAACGTCGGTGTGCCAATGTATGACGCCATGGATGGCTGGCACATCGGTGAGCGTTGGAAGAGAGGCCTCCTGGGCGACTCTCTTCTTACGCCTCTCGGTGGGCTGGTACTGTCAGGGTACCATGGCCCGCTGGTCCAGGTGCTATTCCTCGGGACTGGTCGTGCGTCATGCTCACCCGTGAATCGAGTCGGGGGTCTGTAGCGCAGAGCCGCGGGGGTATAGCCTGGGCTGTACTGGACCTCCTGGTCCTGTGGAGTAATGTGCTGCTGTCGGGCTTGACTCTCCTCTTCTCCCTCTTCTTCTTCTGCTAGGTCATCTAGATCCTGTAGTCGTCTATTTAGCCTCTCCGCGGTGTCCGCCGTTCCTTCCTTGTAGCTGGGTCTCACTTGGACCGGTCGGGGAAGGAGTTCGGAGGGGGGTGTAGACTCTCTCTGGTGGTCGAGTTCAAGGTCGCCTGCTCGGTCAGGGGAGGGTGCCCTTGACACGTGTCTTGACGAGGCCCTGGAACCCCTTGTGGAGGGAGGGGGTGTTGCCCTGGTGATCAGCTGCTCCATTAGCTGCGCTTGTAGTCTGTCGCGCTCGGCTTGTAGTCTGTCGCGCTCGCCTTGTAGTCTGTCGCGCTCGCCTTGTAGTCTGTCGCGCTCGGCGTCGCGCTTGGTGAGATCTGCTTCTCTTTAGGCACCGGCAGCGGCACGCTGGGTGTCGGCCCGGTCTCTTGCCATATTCTCTTCCGTCTGAAGGCGTCTCAGCTCCAGACGTATGTGCTCTTCTTCGCTCCGTTGCTGCGCTTGGAGTTGTTCGCGCTCGCTAAGCGTCTGTGCTTGGAGTCGATCGCGTTCACCCTGAAGTCGATCGCGTTCACCCTGAAGTCGATCGCGTTCGGTAGAGGCTGTCAGGCTGGCGAAGAACGCCTGTGACAGCATCCTCTCCGCCTCGCTGGGGGAAGACGCTTGTAGAGGTGAGCCGCTCCTGGCTGTACCCGTTGGGGATGCGTTCCCCTGCGGGGAGTCCTGGAGCTCTATCTCCTCGGCGCTCTCCTCATCTTGTTCCGTGCAGAGTTCCATCTCTGGAGGGTTGTCTTCCTCCCGGAGCTCTTGGGGGACTACTTCTTCGGTCTTGGCGGGGGGTAAAGTCGTGTCAGTTCCCTCCTGGTCCCCACCGTGAGCTTGGTCAGTTACATTAGAACCCACTAGGGCCTCTGTGGTCGGGGTATCCTGGTTGATAGGGTCGGACATAATTTTACTTTCTACTTGTACCGCGTTTACCGTTTGTAGAAGGCTAGGTAGTATACTGGCAGCGTAATCCTCTAAGTACTGAGGTGGCTGTCGTCTACGCTGCGGGCGTTCTACTTTAGGAGGACCGTTTCGTGGAGTGTTCATCATAGGCCATTTCAATATTAATACCACAATATTAATATTACACTAATTACCCTCCGGCTCGAAGGACCAATTGTAACTGAGGGGTACAATTCCCTGACTGTATTGATAAGTATGGTATCATTAAACCACTACCGCTTTATGTACTTTAACTACTGGCCATACAGTACACGATATCTAAATATGATGAACACTTTCCCACCATGAAACCAGGTCCACACAAAGGTAATAATCCAATATTTAATATATAGCAAAAGGTACATATAATATTCACCATTACATTTATGATTTGAATGCTCTTGTAAGGCAAATGAGTACTCGTAGGCAAATCAACACTGAATGTCCAATCTCTGGTTACGCAGGAAGCAAGTATACAACCTGGCTCTTAGGGAATTATAACGATGGCACACTTAATGATTATAGCTGGATATACTGTAGGGGTCCTCCCGGTTGTAGGCCGGTAGGGGGGGTAGGAGAGCCGTCGGCAGTATCCCGTCTGGTCAACGATTTCTAGGGAGACTTCACGTACAGAAGACAGTGCAGTAGAATCTTGATCCACAGATGAATACACCTTGGCTCTCTTGTAGGCTGTAGCTGTAGCTGTAGCTCCACAGTGAAGAAGAAGCGAGGCGACCTCAGTCTGGTCTGAGCGCCGTCTCACCTTGACTCCTTTCGGGGTAGATCCAACACTCACCGGTGTTGGCGATTATCCGCTCCACAAATCAAAGTACCAAAGCAAATATATATTCCATGCCGCATAGGGCTCAGCAGTCGTCGGGTAGGTAATCCAATGTACAGGTCCACTCGGTCCTCGCCTAGAACTCCTCGGATGAAAGCACCACGTGTGGTCTGCCCAACCTGGTTAAGACTCTAGATAACACGAGGAAGCGATGGGGGTGCTGCTCACTTTAGAACTCTAACCGTACAATGCACCATACATAATAGACTATTATTACTTAATAGAAATACGGTGCCAAACTCTGGCAATTCAGCTATTAATTCGCACGAGGTCTCACTGCTATTCTAAGGCCAAACAGGCCATACTACACCGCACGCGGTATCGTGGGGTGAGGCTTCACGTTCTGTTACTTAGTTGGGTAGAAGGGTAAAGGACTAAGAGGAATTCTACATTTCTTGCGCCATATTTATATGCACGGTGGACAAATAGTGCCACTCTGCTTTCGGTAGCCGTATTCCTGCGCGGAGCCGGGGCTAGTAAGGGCATGTCTCGTCGGTACCTTTGAACTTGAACGCCAGGGGCTGGTCCCTGGCGCCTGGTCCTTTTGTCCAATAAGAGAATGAACTATTATGGGCTGTAGTAGAATAAAGGAATATTCTGTGTATATGTACAAGGAATATACAAGGGATATCAAACGATATACAAATACTATTCAATATATATCCATAAATAAATATATATATTCGGTTTAATCTGATCCTTCACAACAGTTCATATTTTGATAAACGTTAATTTACTGTATTCTTATGGCATTTACACTTAAAGTAGAAAAACTAAAGTAATCTGTAAAATAATACAGTGAATTTCCTGTGAATAATTTTTAATTTTTTACAGTGTAGGTAGGGTTATGCACGATTGCGAATGTAGGGGCTCATTCTGCTGCTAGAGTGTGCGATTCATCTCCCCTGTCTTGTAGGAAATTATTCACAGACAACTGTGCCAATTACACATGCGTGCATATGGGATATCCACTCGTGCTGATTATCTCACGTGGGAAATTACACTTAGCCTGCCCTCTTCATGAGGGAAATGAAAGGCCTACTCCTCGCCTGCGTTTTCATAAACACTCACCATTCACTCCGGAGTTGGGTTACGGGATACTAGGCTGAAGGTAGGTTGTAAAGTACAGTAGCACGTTGGTTTGGAATTTGAACTTGGATTTGCCAAATTATTCTACAGTGCTTTTTACAACCCGAAACGTATAAATAAATGAATAAATACATAAATAAATAAATACACTTTAAAACAAGATGTTTGTTGCTTGTATCGCTTTATAAATACCATATACCTTTATAAATACCATTATCATTTAATGAATATAAAAACATCTAAATATATTTTATACATTAAGTTTGGGAATTGATTTGCCACGTGGTTCTTCTGAGAAATATGGGTTTCCCAGGAAAATGTCTGTGGTGTTGATGTTTTCTTCATGTTACTTGCATCATTCTGATATTAGACTTCCCAAAATCTATACTATGAATTGCAATCGTAAAGATTCACCAGCTTAAAAATGTGGATACTTTCTATTTCCCAAATGAATATCTGGGTACATGTTATTTTCCAAATGAAGAGGTGGGTAATTTCTATTTCTGAAATGAAGAGGTTGGTCATTTCTATCCCCCCCCCCCCCCCCCCCCCCCCCCGATCCATATATAGCTTTCTCCCTCCAGGGCACAATCAAACCTGAAGAAACACGTCCGTGGAGTAAGAGAGAGAGAGAGAGAGAGTGAGAGAGAGAGAGAGAGAGAGAGAGAGAGAGAGAGAGAGAGGGAGAGAGAGAGAGAGAGAGAGAGAGAGAGAGAGAGAGAGAGAGAAACACACAAATGGGACTGATTACAGTGAAGGCAGATTCTCTCTCTCAGGCAGTGTGTTATGTGCTGGAGTGGCTTTTGGACCAGAATTTCAATCACCATATTAAATGGCTCCGGGTAAAGATAGCGGCCGGTCAGCCTCATGATGTAACGTTGCATCTATTGTTTTATATCTACGTGCCGCCGCCGCCTACGGTCATCGACGTGGTACGATTAATTTACAAGGCAAACCAGGTCGGTGCGAGCTCTACGGGAATTAACTTGTGGCAGAAAGAAAATCAATGGACAAATATTATTACATTTACTTTTACTGTGATTGAGATTCCGAACCAACGAGGCCACTCATTAACATGCAATTAGAGAGCTGTGGGTAAATAGAGTCAGCTGTGCCTTGGCCTCTCAACAGGAGCATGCTACATACTTCATTAACCACGGACCAATCCCTTCCCTGCCACCTGGCGGGATTTGAAAATCAATCTTTTGTTGATTCTTCTGTCGGTTTATGCCACAACTGTATGGTCAATCTGTAATTCATCCATTCGCCCTTTTCTTTAATTCTTTTGTTCTTTCTATCTTAAGATGATATTCAACCCTTGGGGAAATTCGGGCGTCATAGCAGCATGGGGGAGGGGAGAGTGTTGTGTCCCACCAATCCATGTAGGCCTACTGTTCTCCCCTGCTCTACCTCTCCCCGCCCCTGGATGTGTGTTTCTCATCTCCCTGTCCGGTACCGGACTCACAATGACATCACGCCATAAATCCATCTCTACAGAATGTATGAATTAATGTTGCGTTTTTTTTTTTTCAAACGTAACCACGGGTAAAGACTCTAACCCTGTCAAAACAGCAGTTAAAGTGTATATTTTCAGCATTACGCTTATTGATTTTTTTAACTGTTATTCGTGAAATATAAGATTATAGAAATCTCAGGGCATTGAGTCGGAAACCGGCGCATATTGATGGAGGAAGAGGCGCAGCCAATAGTGAGTGTAGTCTTTTGAAGGAAGAGACCCAGGGCTTTCGATGGGCTTTCGAATTTCTAAAAACTACACTTCCCAGCTCACGCCAGCCCCTGTCAATCATCTGACTTCTGGATTAACTTTTTAATTTCTCTTATTTTTCGGGATTATCTCCCACAAACCTGAACGGTATTGCCATAAAACAGAATGCAGTTAGTCTCTCTACCTTTCTGTGAACGTCTAGCAAAAAACGCTTTTGCAATCTGAAGTAAAATGGCGGAGAAGTTTATATTATAAAAAAGTAACTGTACTTACACTAGATTTCATTCACGGTTTGTGAATCACGCCTGGTGATACTAAATCCTGATTGAACTCTGCCATTGGAAAGGGGAGATTTGGCCTGATCCATAGATGTGCGACATGGCCATAATACGGTAATATATAGGCCTGATATTCTATATTCTATAATCATAATCAAATTGCATGTGTCCGGATGGCAGAATTCAGTACTGTATCTACAAAACCTTCTGTTTAATCATCTTCCCTTTATTAATTTGCTTAGATTTTGTGTACATGTGATCTCAAGAAGGTGCTGAATTTTTCATGTCTGGTCAAACAGAGGGGTACAGGTATGGGCATGGTAATAGTAGAATACATAAATATAGGCAATATAATAAGCAGTGTTAACAATATACAGTAATTAACTCTGAATATAAGAATATGAACAAGTAAACAGTGTAATTAAAGGTGCATAGGGTCTGTATGCCCTATCAGTTATATGTTACAATAAATATGGGCAATAAAACACTTAGAATCTGAATATATACTATGAGTAAGTAAAGTAAACAAGTATGTACCCTTTCTTTCTTTCTTTCTTGCTCGCTCTCTCAATGGCTTGCATGTTTGTGAGGTCCACATGAATTCTTTAACGTTTCGACAGTTCTTCCTCAGGATATCTGATGGAGCTTACATTCAGTGTGCAGTATTTCTGCTTATTTGAATCGTCTTGCTGCCAGTATCAATACTTCATAAAGACTGTGGTGTGTGTGTTTACCTATATTCTTCCACTGAGTTTTTTAAAGGAGTGAGGATTCTTGGCAAATATCCCAAGATATCAGATAATATTTTAATTTTCACTGAACGAAACAAAGGGAAAATGGAAAAGAAAGGCTCTGCTTATAATTAGTAATTAATTTATAAAGCAAGCCTGTGAATAATATCCTGAAATTGTAGTTATCGTAATCATTTATTCATTGGTAATTTATTTTACTCCATGCTTATGCAAAGTGTTTTGAATCAGTGTTCCTGGGGTTTATCAAATATTAATCAAAGGTTGTCCTGTTGAATCTCTACAAAGAGACAGTTCTTGGGGTAAAATGAATGTAAATAATCAATAAATAATTACACAACTCAATGTGTTTCATAATACTAATCATACTTTGGAAACACAATGATGATTCCCCCCACTTGACATGCTGTACGTCACGTAGTTGTGATGCCTGTGCACGCCACAGGCATGGAATGTGTGCGCTGGCGGCCTGTCAACATGCCCTTGTGCTTCAATTTGATTGGTCTATATGATCTCTGTCGAAACCTAACAAGCTAACTGACTGTCAGTCATTACAACTTCGACCAAAAACGAAAGTGAAACATAACCGAAAAGATTGAGACTATAGAGACTATAGAATAATTATTTGGGTCTATTTGGGTGGAAATGTGAATATGAACTAAACCGAGCTGCTTTGGAGCTACAAGGTTTTCATCCGACAGAAGTGACATGTAGACCTATGTGAGATGCGCTGTTTTCTCTAAACGAACGAACGAACAAACAAACAAACAAACAAACAAACAAACAAACAAACAAACAAACAAACAAACAAACAAACAAACAATCTCAAAGCAGCACCTCCAAGCATGGGGATGATTTTCACAACAATTACTCATTGTATATTAGGGCTGTCCCCGACTAAGGATTTGGATGGTCGACTATGATTGGCCAAAATGTGCCGTTAGTCGACTATTGGTCGACAAAAAAAAATATCAAAAAAATATATATAATATATAAAATAATATATTAATTTTTTTTAATTTTTTTTTGTATCATTCCATTTGGGCTGTGGGGGGTGCTTAATGTCTGAAGGAGTCGACTGAAGGCTTCTTGTCCTCTGCAAAAGCATGCAATTGGTCCACTGATGGATACATCTTGATATTTGTCTAGTCTAGTGTGTTCATTAGATGGGTGAAATCCTCTTTCAGTGCCTCTGTGCCTGTTTTCGTAGGCAGTTAGCCTCTGCGTGCTATTAGGGTTAGCCACACTTCTAGGCCTCTTTTCTTTTGGAAAGAATGCTAATTATAATTTTTTTTGTATATTGGTTGGTTAGTTGACTACGGCTCCTTTCGACCGATTAGTCGACTAATCAACTAATAGGGGTCAGCCCTATTGTATATATATTTTTTGGTTGATATGTCAATTATTCATTCCTGTGACTGAATCTATTATTAATGAGTTTTACAAGGTTTTCTTGTTTATTGCACCGTGGTGCCTCTTGTCTGTCACACATTTGGATCACAATGGAAACAACTAAGTTCAACTTTGCTTTCAATTCATATGCCACAGCTCCCATATATGGCAACAATATTACAAAAGTATAAGAGTCTTTTGTCTAATTTATTTGGGGAACCAAAATTGTGTTCCTGAAAACAACCCATAACAATAATAATAATAAGACAAACAATAATACAAATAATAACAATAATAATAACAACAACAATAATGATCACTTTAGACACTTTTTAACTCTTTCAGTGCCACGCCTGGTTTTCCGTTTTACCGCTTGAATGCCACCATCGGCGCCAATGTTAACGTTAATATCGCCTAATCTATGTTTTAAATTATGGCTATGTGTCTAATCTGCCCATCGCATTATCAAAGACTATTTTCCAGTCAGTGCTGTGAAGACAGATTGTTTTTTTATCGCGTCGTTTCCATTTCAGAGCAGTTAGAAAAGCCCCCGTTTTGATATAAAAAACAGCTCATTCTGGAGCATTCTATGAAAATCGTCTTTTAGTGGAATATTCCACAACGTTGATATTCGTCTGCCTTTTTATGAATCGTTTTCAAATAAACGCTAGATGATCAATATTATACGTGCACGCAAGCACATTACGGCCGCGCACTGATAATCGCTCCGTTGATTACCTCACGGAGTTTTACAGTGAAACCGAAAGAAGACATTTCACAAAACAGCTTATAACTTCATCAAACTTACTCCGATTATCCTACCACTGATAACATAGAGTCCTTACCTGACATCAGATGGTATCCAACTGGTATATTCCAATTCCTGATCACCATTCGAAAAAATCGATACGTGTATGGATCCAACGCGACACAGTAGATCTCTATGATCCGCGGGGATCTGAGGCTCCAGAATGAACTCTGGTAACCCCAGCTGGATCAGTGAACTGGAAAATGTGGAGTACCGGATTTTTTTCCCCATTCATTTTCATTGAGTCCATTCCAAAATCACTTATGTCATCTGGGAGACGACAGGGGGCGCTTTTTTCCACAGTGATCGTCGGCGCCCCTCGGCTATACTCGGGTAGGCTCGGGTGATGCAATAATTTTTCAGATCGCAAAAAAAAATAAATAAAAAAAATTCGAGAAATCTCGTGAGTGGCTAGCAACCACCTATAAAAAAACACGAGAAATCTCGTGAGTGGCACTGAAAGAGTTAACACTAAAGCCTATTTTATATATGTATTGCTAACGATTTGAACAACCTAGTGTTTGGTCTTTATTCTTTTTTTTTTAAACTTTTTTTTTTAGCGTTTATCGCTTTTCTGGTCAAGCATGACCGACAGTTGTAGAGTGAAACGGGTGGGAGAACAGGGGAAGACATTCGGCAAATGACGGCGGGTCCGGGAATCGAACTCGGAGTCAACCAGAACCTTGACGCAGCACGGCTCCTCCCGACGCAGAAATAGCGCCGAGATACGTGGTGAGCTACTGGAGCTCCCCCCCTGGTCTTTATTCTTTTACTGTATGAAGCACGATTCCAGGAGGCTCATACAGAACCAAGCATTGCACTATAGTGTACATGTACCTTACTGTATATGTGACAAATAAAACAAAACTTGAACTTGACAAAAGCAATAACAGCAACGCCGTCGTCCCCGGCAACATGGACTCACGTTGATGTCCTCCAGGTCCAGGAAGTTGAGGACGACGCCGTTCCTCTTCCAGATGATGGGCGGACGCAGCGTGCCCTCGATGGCACACGACAAGACGGTGCTGAGGCCAACCGTTACCGTGGAGACGCTGACCTGCTGGTCTTCAGCCAGGCTCAGCTGGACCACCTCTGTACGGACAAGACGAGAGAGGGAGGGAGAGAGAGACATAGAGGGAGAAGGAGAGAGAGACAAAGAGGGAGAGGGACAGAGAGACATAGAGGGAGAGGGAGAGAGAGACATAGAGGGAGAGGGAGAGAGAGACATAGAGGGAGAGGGAGACATAGAGGGAGAGGGAGAGAGAGACATAGAGGGAGAGGGAGAGAGAGACATAGAGGGAGAGGGAGAGAGAGACATAGAGGGAGAGGGACAGAGAGACATAGAGGGAGAGGGAGAGAGAGACATAGAGAGGGAGACATAGAGGGAGAGGGAGAGAGAGACATAGAGGGAGAGGGACAGAGAGACATAGAGGGAGAGGGAGACATAGAGGGAGAGGGAGAGAGAGACATAGAGGGAGAGGGAGAGAGAGACAGAGGGAGAGGGAGAGAGAGACAAAGAGGGAGAGGGACAGAGAGACATAGAGGGAGAGGGAGAGAGAGACATAGAGGGAGAGGGAGACATAGAGGGAGAGGGAGAGAGAGACATAGAGGGAGAGAGAGACATAAGAGGGAGAGGGACAGAGAGACATAGAGGGAGAGGGAGAGAGAGACAAAGAGGGAGAGGGAGAGAGAGACATAGAGGGAGAGGGACAGAGAGACATAGAGGGAGAGGGACAGAGAGACATAGCGGGAGAGGGACAGAGAGACATAGAGGGAGAGGGAGAGAGAGACATAAGAGGGAGAGGGACAGAGAGACATAGAGGGAGAGAGAGAGAGAGACATAGAGGGAGAGGGAGAGATAGAGGGAGAGGGAGAGAGAGACATAGAGGGAGAGGGAGACATAGAGGGAGAGGGAGAGAGAGACATAGAGGGATAGGGAGAGAGAGACATAAGAGGGAGAGGGACAGAGAGACAGAGAGGGAGAGGGAGAGAGACAAAGAGGGAGAGGGACAGAGAGACACAAGATGACATGGAGGGAGGGGGAGAGAGAGACATAAGAGGACATAGAGGGAGATAGAGACATAAGAGGACATGGAGGGAGAGAGAGAGAGACATAAGAGGACATGGAGGGAGAGGGACAGAGAGACATAGAGGGAGAGGGAGAGAGATAGACATAAGAGGACATAGAGGGAGAGAGAGAGAGAGAGACATAAGAGGACATGTAGGGAGAGGGAGAGAGAGACATAGGGGGAGAGGGAGAGAGAGACATAAGAGGACATGTAGGGAGAGGGAGAGAGAGACATAGGGGAGAGGGAGAGAGAGACATAAGAGGACATGGAGAGAGAGGGAGAGAGGGACAGAGAGAAACAGGAGTCAAGCCAACTTTAATTAATGAGCACTAAACACACATCAGGGTTGAACTTGATCCAAAGGCACTTTAAATACACAGCAGGGTTGATCTAAAGGCACTTTAAACACACAGCAGGGTTGATCTAAAGGCACTTTAAATACACAGCAGGGTTGATCTAAAGGCACTTTAAACACACAGCAGGGTTGATCTAAAGGCACTTTAAACACACAGCAGGGTTGACCTAAAGGCACTTTAAACACACAGCAGGGTTGATCTAAAGGCACTTTAAACACACAGCAGGGTTGATCTAAAGGCACTTTAAACACACAGCAGGGTTGACCTAAAGGCACTTTAAACACACAGCAGGGTTGATCTAAAGGCACTTTAAACACACAGCAGGGTTGATCTAAAGGCACTTTAAACACACAGCAGGGTTGATCTAAAGGCACTTTAAACACATGCCAGGGTTGATCTAAAGGCACTTTAAACACAGGCCAGGGTTGATCTAAAGGGCTTCACAGGAAAGGAAAGAAAAGCAGACAGGATGGGACAACAGATACAGTGAGAAACAGAGATACTGACTGTAATAAACGAGAACAAATAATAGTAACAATAATAATAATCACCATTATAATAATAGTGATGAACAGGAGGATGGCAGGAGGTCAGGGGCGATGAAAAACTTTTTTGGTGATTTAATCTCTGATTAATTAATTAATTACTTTTTCAAGGTTTTCAACTTAATAGCTGCTATTGTAGTTGTAATCAATAGCTGTTATTAGCTGCAAGGTAGAAAAATAGAAGAAAAGAGGAGGAAGAAGAAGAAGAAGAAGAAGAAGAAGAAGAAGAAGAAGAAGAAGAAAGAAGAAGAAGAAGAAGAAGAAGAAGAAGAAGAAGAAGAAGAAGAAGAAGAAGAAGAAGAAGAAGAAGAAGAAGAAGAAGAAGAAGAAGAAGAAGAAGAAGAAGAAGACTAAAACAGATAACAAATGATGAGCAGACATAGCAGAACCCCAGTCAGGCTTACTTAATTCTCATCACGGGTGGCTAAGTGGCGCAGTGGGCAAGGCGCTCGCCACTAACGCAGGAGATGCTGGGTTCGAGCCCAGCTCTCGGCGTTGCTACAAGCTTGGCTGGTCGTTCATACTAACACAATTGGCAGTGTTAGGGGTGGGAAAGCTGGTGGGTGGAGATTGGACGTTGTGGACAGCGACTCCTACAGGTCGGTTGGTACGCCTGTACAGCAGAATCAGGAAGCATCGGTGGCAGCGTGAGCCTCCCACACGTTACTCCTCGCCACTGAGAGATCGCGCTGTACAGGTGAAAAGATGCGACAGCTGCCTCCTTAAAAAATATTAATTCTCATCACCAGCAGGGCAAGGAGGACGCACAGCTGTCCAGAACTGAGAGATGCTTGATGTGGTCAAAGACCAAGTGTTAGAGGACACATACTGTAGCTTAGCCAAATATCACTCTTCTCATTAAGGGAAATTTATGTTAATCGGGAACGGCCGTCCAATCCAGTTCACCTTTACGGCGAATGAAGAATTATTCTTGCCGGGCGCCCTTTGCTCCCATAAATACTGTC
>NW_028174803.1:376875-380449 GCF_963971535.1 Notolepis coatsorum
ATTCTATCTGTAGGCTACATGTATCCGGGATCCTGCAGTATTCACAAGGCGTATCTCAATACACTTAGGATTAGCAACATGTCCTATGCCATCAGTTTAGTAATACCAAAGGACATAAAGTGCTGTGTCTGGGAGAGGGGCAGGGTGTCCAGCCGTGAGTGGGTTACTGAATGAATGGATGAATGCATGGATGAATGAATGAATCTACATTTACATTTTGTCATTTAGCTGACGCTTTTATCCAAAGCGACTTAAAAGTTCTGTACGACAAGTCATCAGGAAGGCCACAACTCTAGCAGATGAGTAACGATTGTGGCAGATCTCACCCCCCCCCCCCTCTCATGGATATATTCGGAGTTGTGTAAGGTGAGAGGTAGGGAGAGGAGAGGTGAAGGCGAGAAGGTGTTCATTGTGTACTGGACCCTGGACTGGCTGAGAAACACCCTTGTGTACTGACCCTGGACCGGACGACTACCCGGAGTATTGAACAATCCCTTTTTCTGTCGGCGAGCCTGTTTTGTGTTTTTGACCATTTTCTTGCCTATCAAACCGGATTCTGCCTTATTTCAATAAATATTCGTATTAATTGATATTGCTCTTGTGTGGACATTCGAATTTGTTTGTATTTGAACCGTGGCAAGTCTGAACCCCACCAGGCTCGTCACACAATGTTCATCAAAGTGTTGAGTGCTACAGTGTAGGTTAGTATTATTAGGACAGGTGCATGACAGTAAGGTTAGTTAGGGTTATTATCTGAAAATTCCATTTCAGATAATGGTTGAAGAAGTGTCTTTAGTTGTTGGCGAAAAATTTGACAGGTTTCGGCTGTTCTAACTGTGGTGGGAAGTTCTACAGTGAGTCTAAAGACAATATAAAAATGGGAGACAGTAGACCGGTATTCACTGACATATTTAACCTGTCCTTAGAACAGGCTGTCATCCCCACCTGTTTGAAGAAGTCCACCATCATCCCTGTACCCAAAAAATCTACGCCCACTTGCCTCAACGACTACCGCCCTGTAGCTCTCACCTCCATAGCCATGAAGTGCTTTGAGAAGCTAGTGAAGGGCTACATCTGTTCCTCCCTCCCCATCAACCTGGACCCCCAGCAATTTGCATACCGCCCCAACAGGTCCACGGAGGACGCCATAGCCCATGTGCTGCACACAGCAGCATCACACCTGGACAAGAGGCAGGGGAACTATGTGAGAATGCTATTCATTGACTACAGCTCAGCATTCAATACCATAGTCCCCTCCAAACTCATAGCCAAGCTCAGGGACCTGGGCTTGAACTATGACCTCTGCCAGTGGGTCTTGGACTTCCTGACGGGCAGACCCCAGGTGGTGAGAGCAGGCAACTGCACCTCCTCATCCATCACCCTCAACATAGGGGCCCCACAGGGCTGTGTTCTGAGTCCCCTCCTCTACTCCCTGTACACACATGACTGTGTGGCTCAGCGGAGCAACAACACAATCATCAAATTTGCTGACGACACAGTAGTGGTGGGCCTGATCTCTGCAAACGACGAGAGGGCCTACCTGGAAGAGGTCAAGGTCCTGGCGGGATGGTGCCAGGAGAACAGACTCTCCCTGAACGTCAGCAAAACAAAGGAGATGATTGTGGACAGGGGTCAGGGTCTACAGCCCCCTCAGCATCGACGGGGCACCGGTTGAGAGTGAACAGTTTTAAGTACCTCGGAGTCCACATTTCCGAGGACTTGACATGGACCACACACATTGACAGTGTTGTGAAGAAGGCACGACAACGCCTCTACTTCCTCAGGCGCCTAAGGAAGTTCCAAGTCAGTCAGAAGATCCTTAAGAACTTCTACTCATGTACAATAGAGAGCATCCTGACTGGCAATATCACCTCCTGGTTTGGGAATAGCACCGCACAAGACCGTAGCAGACTACAGAGAGTGGCACGTTCAGCCGAACGCACAATTGGAGGGGGGCTTCCCACCCTCCAGAACATTTACAACAAGCGGTGCAGGGGTAAGGCTAAGAGAATCATCAAGGACTCCAGCCACCCAAACAACTGCCTCTTTGAACTGCTGCGGTCAGGCAAGCGATACCGGAGTCTCAAGGCGAGCACAGAAAGACTCAGAAGAAGCTTCTATCCCCAGGCCATCAGGCTGCTCAACGAACAATAAACACTATGCAACAACCATCAAATGCACACAGCACACACATCCACACGCGCACACTCACTTTAAACAAACAACACACTGCAGCACCCACTCTCCACACTTTAGATCACCTAAAACACACTTTATATTTATTGGTAAAGGATTTGCACTACAACTCGTACACCTTACTGTAAATTGTACCTAAATTGTACCTCATCCCATTTCTGCTTTGCACTATATAGTATTGTATATTAGTACATTGCATAGTATATTGTATATTGTATGGTAACTCAGTTACTTCTACTTACTTTATCACTGACTTAAACTTGAAAAAAAAACTTGAAAAAAATAAGGTTTATGATACATTACTTACAATTGCGATAATAAAAAGCTGCTTGCCACCCACTCTCTCAGTCCACCCGGCTTACCCGAGACCAAGTGCGTATCCACTGACTAGCAACTGTCAGGATCCGTCTGTCCAGCCTGGCTCCGTTTCCCCGCCAGTTCAGGGATCCTGCCCTGCACCTCAGAGACACTGCCCTGCACCCACCAGACCCTGCCCTGCACCCCCCTCTAGTGGACTTTTCCGCTACTCCCCCTACTGCCTCTATTATTGACAATTCATATGTGTATCCTCCAAATGTCTTTAATGTTCAATGTATTCTCTGTGATGTTGTCTTTGTTACCCACTCTGTTTCCTGGTCTGGTCTAGTATGTTGTCTCTGTATTTGTATGTATTGTTAGTCATATATTTGGTGTCATTGTTTGTCAGCATGTGTTGTCTGTCCAGGTGTTACTCGTTGTAATCAGTCTCCCTATATATTCTGTCCTTCCCTGTTACTCTGCTGTCGGTTCGTTATCATATCTTGTCATATCAATGTTTGTGATTCCACGTTTGGAGACGTGTTATCGGGTTTTCGTATCGTGTAATCTGCCAGCATATGCTGAGGTACTATTCTTGTTTTGTAGTTTAAGCCTTGTGTAAATACAACTAAAGCCTTTGTTCAACTACATCCCGTTGTGTCCTGCCTGTCTCTCTTCCTCGTTCCTGTGATTGCTATTGGGTCTACACCAACACCGAATCACCACAGCAACACCTGATCACCGCCAGGCGGGGGGAAATCGAGGCGATATTATCTATTGTAATGATTCCTATAGCAGCCGCCCTATTAAAAAATAAATAAAAGCAACTGTGTGTGAGTTAGTAATTGACTTTCCTAGGATTCACGAGTGGTATTGATCCACCACTGCTGCTAACTGCAGGAGCTGCGAACGCCGATGGGGAGGATGCTCATGTCTAGCCCTCGCCAGGGGAGCGACAGAGAGAGAGAGAGTCAGAGATATATAGGGTCAGATGGGGAGGGAGAGAGAGTAGGAAAGAGAAGGAAATAAAATATTAAATTAGAGGAGAGAGAGAGAGAAAGAAACAACAACGAAAGAGTGG
>NW_028174803.1:380649-400649 GCF_963971535.1 Notolepis coatsorum
AGAGAAGGCAAAGAGATGCAAAGAAGGCAAAGAGATGCAAACTAAGGTAAGAATGACAGTGTACTACCAGGTCCGAACACAGAAATGCTGCTTCAGGCCCGAAAAGGTCCAGTGAATGGGTCCTCCCCAAACCTGCTTAACTCGTATCATATATCAAAACAAAAAGAAGGTTTTTGTTCCCCATGAGCTTTCCCATAGCAGCTGGGACCCAGAAAGCGCTCCCCGCTCGGGCCTGAATACTGCTACAACCCTGTACAGTTGCTATTAATATCTCATTTCATGCATCTCACAAAGTACTTATCATGACAGAATAATATGAGACAATTAATAAGTAGTAGATTTAAAGAAATAGAAAACAAACACAAACTAAGTCTCAATTTGAAGTTTTGCTGAGTTTAAATTCCTGCTAACCTCACACGGCAGCAGTGGCGAATCCTTATGGAAGCCAACGAAGCCATGCCTCCCTATATTAAAATATGAATTAATATCAATATGAAATATGAAAAAAAAAAAAAAAAAAATTAATATAGTTTACATTCTTTTTCATCTGTGCATCTGTGTTATATATTTTTTTTAAATATCTCCCTCTTCTCCTTCTCACTCCCTCTAACACACTGTCAGACTCACTGTGCTCACTGCAGCTAGTATAGGAGAGAGGCAGGGGGTAGGTCTCTTTCTCCAGGCTTCCAGCATTATAGAGTCCAAATCCGATTCCTAGCCAATCAGATTCGAGCTGACTGCCACACCCTAAAAGTTTAAAACGGGGCTGAGAGGAAAACACTCAGCATATTTTCCCCTCTGCACTCTGAACATTGTATTAACCCGTAACTGTCCCACGGGGCGAATATTGCCCCGATCACGGCCATAGAGGAGAACCGTGGGACACCTTTTTGCAACCGAATATGTGTCTCGAATTTGCTCCCACGCGGCGCGCAAAATCGTGCAAGGAAAAATCGGACCAAAAATGAACCAATGCTCCAGGCAGTATTAATGACCCTGATGTAAACAAGCCAAACGTCTTTCTCTGGTCTGCATCCCCTTATACAATTGTTGTGTATTGAGCCGTACTGTATTGTACCTATTCTGCAATCTGTTAAATAAATAAAAAGAAAGTTTGACTGGCCGCCGAGCCATACTGTAGTGTACATGGTGACTGCTTGACTAAAAAAAAAAAAAAAAAAAATGTATAAAAATATTTAATAATTTTTTTTTAATAATTTTTTTTTTGGCTTCCCCTGTTATTTTACCCATGCGACGCCACTGCACGGCAGTTGGCTTTGTGAGATCGCAAGATCGCGCGGGAAACCATCTTGTCAGCTTCAAGTTATATGAACCACAGTGGTTCTGACCAATCACTGTCCTTTGAGGAATGTTGGCGGCTATGGCTGTGGTTTAAGTGTGACGACAGTGAGAAGACAGCAAGTTGTGAAAATTACAAACAGTTTTAAAGGACGACGTCCCTGATGGTTCTGATGCCGGGTCAGGTTACATTCGTGCAACAGGATGCTTGATATTTATATTTGACAGGATGTTTGATTAAATGTTTTGAGGATGGATGGGTGACTGACAGTCATCTAGTTTTTACTGGACACACACCCACGCACACACGCACACACGCACGCGCACACACACACTCTCACACACACAATTGCCACACATGCACACACTCAAACAGTCAAAAATACAGACACACAATGAGGTCTGACACCTTTCTCTCTCTGTCTCTCTCTCCGTCTCTGTCTATCTCTCGCTCTCTCCTCTCATGACTTGTTATGTTATGCCATAGTACGCACCTTCTTCATTAAACCCTTAACCCTTTCGCAAAGTGATCGTCATTGAGCCTCCTTCAAATTTAGTTAAATTAAGATTCAAATAGTAACCGCTCGCCATTAACCCTGTTGACAGGGTTTGATTTGCCAACCTTGGCACGACGCGCACGGTGCACATCTCCACAATGCAGCCAAGCTGCTTAGCGGTGAGGCTTAAAGCAATGATGTCAAAGACATCACTAATTGGGTCTTGTGTTCCCACTTAGGGTGCAGATCAACCCATTTCGCTCTCTCCTTTTTCCCCCCAGGCAACGGCACAAGCTGGTTAGCCCAGGGTTGCTATGCAACCACATAGAATCCAAGAGAACTGGTTATTACTGACCCCCATGCAATGCGGGACAATAGTGTTTGGTTCGCTGTGTTTCACGCTGGGCTCTTTCACTACTTTCCTCACTATGTGGTGGGTTTGCAATTGTCGGGCCGCATTTTGGAAGCTGATTTCCTGACTGCCCGCAATGCGCCATTATCACAGTGTATGAAAAAGGCTTTCAGCCCATTGACAATACGGTAGATAAAAAATTTCATAATAATATTGGAACACCCTGAAACATACTGTACATAATGTTCTAGTGCGTACAATTATCATTAAGGACTTGGCACAGTGAAGTATTCATGAATGAACAATACATTTTCACAATTATGTTGCACGCCCCTCCACTCATTCAGTATCTGTGCCTTACAAGTTGAAAGGATACAATGAACCTCATTCTAACTACCTTGTAAGCATCTTTCTAACTATCTTCGTAAAAGGTTTGTACTAACAAGTTTACGAAAATCCTCCTCCGGATTCCTGAACGCGAGAAACGGTCTTTGTAGGTGGCCAAGATCATCGCAGCTGGGTTCCCATGAATGAAAACGTCACTCATTCTTAAACTGGAAGCGCGTTCTCTACACCTTAATTTGCATACAGAAACGCTGCACCAGCTCCTTATAAGGGAGAGAGAGACTATCCTTGTGTCTGCTTCGTGTTGACCCTTAACAGGTAGCGCGGAAGCAATTTGCGACTGATTAAAATTAGATTAGGTTCAAATACAAATATTGTCATATTTATTATTGTTATAATTATTTAATTCCGAGGATGTCTGTAGAATCGAAGTGACCACAATCCCCAAGGACTTCTCCCAAAACACGGGTAGACACCGTTCTGTCCAACTTACGACTGCCTTTTCGAGTTCGTATGAATTATTTATAAAAAAAATCGAGTTACAAGACATTTCTTGGTAACTTTCTCATAAGTCGGTCGAGAATGAGGTCCAATGTTGCTAAATCGCAATCAGTGTATATATTAAAAAAAAAAATGTACCTGTATTTGAGTCCAACGTTTCCAATGTACTTGGATAGAGTCAAATATACACTGTTATTTTTGTATATTGCTCAACATTCTCACTAAGAAAAATTTCTAAATTCTTAAAATACAATTCTTATAAAAAAGTTTTTGGAAGGAGGATTTTTTTTTATTGGTGGCCGTCGACGTCCAAACATGTCACTAGAAGAAATGGTTGTTCTCTCCACATGTCCAGGTATCTCAGGTATTTCATCTGCATGTGAACTACACCCACCTCACTTCATCAGCCTGGAGATTCATAGGCCCATGTCCTTCAGGGTGAGAAGCGCTCTGATCTGGGGTCAGTTTTCTTTCTTCAGGACCTTATTCAAGCTAGAGACTGAAGCTGACTCTAGACCAGTACTCAAACAGCTTTGAGCCAACATATGTGCACCTCATCAATGACACAGTGCCCAAGGAGAAACAAAATAACAATTTCTTAATTTGTATTCATCTTTAATTGTTTGATACAAGGCAAGTCTTTAGTAAATTAACAAATACACTTTTTTTCTATGCTGATTCCTACACATTTAGTTCTCCTTGGGAGGTATACAGTTATTCTGTTCTGTTCTACTCTGTTCTGTTCTGTTCTGTTCGGTTCTGCTCAGTTCTGTTCTACTCTATTCTGTTCTGTTCTGTTCTACTCTACTCTACTCTACTCTACTCTACTCTACTCTACTCTACTCTACTCTACTCTACTCTATTCTGTTCTGTTCAGTTCTGATTGGTTAAACTCTACTCAGAACTGTTGTGTTCTGTTCTGTTCAACACGCACAACACCAAAACACCTTCAGTTCCAAAAGAAACAAGGTTCAGGTTAGTGGTTTGATTCCCTCAAAACAAAAGAAAACATGAACATGCCAACAGGTTTCAGAGGTACCACTCCTTCAGGGTAGACACCAAATTCCTTCCTGAGATTTATTCCAAATGAGAAATCCACCATTCAAAAACAACATCTATACACCATACTCTCAATAAAACATTGCACAAGTCCTATTGTTGAATGATTAATTTTTTATCCTAAAATTGAATGGCACAAGTTAAAGGAGCGGATTACATAAATTACACAAATTAGCGGCAAAATTAGACATAACGAGTCTGTCATCGGATTGTGAATGCGTCACGCATCACGGAGCGTGTCACAAGCCTTCCACAACGTGCTGCTGTGTGAACCCCCTTATGAAGGAAGCGTTAGCTCCTCTGCGATATCAATGTAGCTATAAACAAGCACTTATGGACACATATAAGAGAGAGGAGCTCGAGCAGTAATGTGACTGCCTAATACATTATTTTCTCATTTGGATATTGGATATATAAAAAACTGTACTTTTATAAAAAAAAATCATTATTTGTTATATTATTTTTATTTGTATTAAATTATAATGTAAAATATTATAAGGAAGGGGCAGGGCTTGATACGATTATTTTTACTTCCCCCTGTTCCTTCTCGAACACTCATTGTATGGAAATACTCTTTGACTATTTACCTTTTTGTTTTTAAAACTTGTTTTATGTTTCTATGTTCGATACAAATAAAAATCAAATCAAAATGTCTGTGCTGACCCTACAGCCACTACAGATGCAATGCTGTATGAAGAGGCTCGCTCTCCGCTGGTGGTCTGACGGAAGTCCAATCCATTATTATTATTATTATTATGTAAGTATTTGTTACAGGATCGTAGTTGGTACTGCGGTGGTCGAGGTGGTTATACATGCATACAAGATCCAAATAGTTCTTTTGAAGTTCATGTTTTACTTCAGATAAAATGTATGCCCGATTAGACACTGTTTAGTCATGACGAATGACTCAGATTGGCTTGTGGCTGGATATCATAATGTCCACGTAAATACCTTCAACTACTGGATGTATGTATTTACAGTACGTGTGTGCATTTATATAGCGCTTTTATCCAAAGCATTTTACAACGTATGCCTCACATTCACCCATTCATTCACACATTCACACACAGACGGCGAGGACCATGCAAGGTGCCAACCTGCTCATCGGGAGCAAGTTAGTGGTTACGATTTCGGGCTATACAAATACATTTGATTTGATTTGATTGTTAAACATCTAATTAATTTACTAATACAAATATATAAATACGTTATACGTTATTTTCATTTTTAACCCCCCCCCCCCCCCCCCCCCCCCCCCCCCCCCAAATAGGGAAATGTGAGACATGGTACACTGGTACAGATAGTATTTCTTATACTAACCCCCCTCCCCCCTCCCAAGGTCTTCATATGCAAATAGATATAAATATCAATAGGCTATACACGCAAACTTACAAATGTACATTTGGTAAGGTAAGCCAGTAATTTGAAAAAAAGGGAATACATGGTCCAAAACCATGGCATGTTAAAAGTATGGACAATTATTTGCAGTATTCCAAATGTTAGGCCTATTTCATGTCATGTTTTAAGTGAGTTTCTACATATATTATGCAAATGCAATGGCCTTCCCTTGGGAAGCAGTTAATTTGTTCTCTGGCTTTACCACACCAAATATAGCAGTGAGTTGGGGCCAATCGTACCATCACATACACGAGATAAGATAAAAAAAATAGGGTCCCAGAAGCTAGTCAGTGTCCTACATGCCCAAAACATGTGATCCCAAAGTGGCAGCGCGTTGGTGGCTTCTAGGACATTCTGGGTTGACCGTGGGGTATATGTGTTAACCAATTTTAGCATTTGAAAAATGCAGTCGGTGAATGACCTTGAACTGTATTAGTCTTCTAGAGAGGGATGAGGTATGGATGCATGCTATACAGTCTTCCCATATCTCTTCCGATAGTTCTTCCCCAATGTCCTCTTCCCAGGCCACTTTGTTGCAAGACCACTTGAGAGGCTTACACACTCAATGTGGAATCACACATTCACACACCGATGGCGGAGGCAACCATGCAAGGTGCCAATCTGCTGATCGGGAGCAATTAGGGGTTAAGTGTCTTCAAGGACGCGGGAACTCATTCTGACTTGGGGGTGCGGTCGAGTCAGAGATAAATAATAATAATACTGTCATATTAAATGCATGCGCGAAGCAGAAAACGATTTATTGCAAGCGGCAACAACAAGCATACATCACCAGCCTACCCCACCTGTTGCGCCCCCTTACCAGAACGCTACGACGGACGGGACGTCTCTAAATGTCGTGCCTTTATTTTTCAATGTTCACTATTCGGACAACAGCCGCACACTTCCAAAGTGATTATACATCTAAAATCGCTTACCTGCTCAATGTATCTTGCTCCCGGGAGGAGCGGGAATCGAACCTTTTGACCTCTCCAGATATACTTTCCACATCCGAGTGGATGTTAGAAAGGGTTAGATTTGTTCCAAATTAATGTGGAAATACATTTGTCCAATTGCTAAAAAAGGTGTCGGAAGAAAAATAGGGATCATGTGAAACAAGTATAAAAAAACCTTGGCAGCACCGCCATTTTTACCAAATTAGTGCGTCCTGCTAAAGAAAGTTTTGACCACTGTGCTAAGTCTGTCTTGGTGCGGTCTAATAAAGGGGCAACGTTCTGAGTACAGAGTGCTGTGAAAGTGCATGTTACATGTATCCTCCAGATATGTGAAACACTTTAGCAAAATTTTGAATGGAAATTGATCAAAGCTAATTTCCTCTGCTGCCTTGTTTAATAGGGAAAAGTAGGCTTTTCGAAAATTCAGTTTGTAACCCGAGAACTTTTCATAGAACTCTTCAAGTACCTCTATTAGGTGGGGTATGGAATTGTATGGGCTTGAAATATAAAGAAGCAAATCATCCTCGTAGAGTGACCTTTTGTGTCATCTCTCTCCTTGTCAACCTGAGAATTCTGTCATCAGAGCGCAGGGCTATTGCAAGTGGCTCGATGGCCATATCAAAAGGGAGATAAACAGCAGCCTTGCCTTGTCCCTCTCCAATTGGGGGTGATGTTATTAGTGTGTACAGAGGCAGTAGAAGTTGAGTATAAAATCTTGATCCAAGTGCAGAAAGTTGGGCCGAATACAAAGGGTCCCCACTAGGGCTGACCCCGATTAGTCGAATAGTCGACTAATCAATCGAAAGGAGCCGTATTAATATATATATTTTTCAAACGCGAAGAGGCCTAGAAGCGTGGCTAACGCTAATGGCGCGCATACCAGCGAGGCTAACTGCCTAAGAAAACACTGAAGGCACTGAAAGAGGATTTCACCCATCTAATGAACACACTAGACTAGACAAATATCAAGATGTATCGATCAGTGGACCAATTGCATGCTTTTGCAGAGGACAATGAGCCTTCAGTTGACTCCTTCAGACATTAAGCACCCCCCACAGACCAAATGGAATGATAATAAAAACAAATTATTTCCTTTTTTTTTGCATTCAGGGGGGTAGTCGACTACCAGTCGACTATCAGCAAGTTTCGCCCAATCAAAGTCGACTATCAAAATCCTTAGTCAGGGACAGCCCTAGTCCCCACTCAACCCTATCAAAAGCCTTTCCGGCATTGAGGGAAATGATTACTTCAGGCAATAGGGTTGAGTGGTCAGTGTAAAATCTTTTAAATAGACATTGCATATTAAAATAGGACTGCCCCCCTGGAATAAAGCCTGTCTGTTCAGGGTAATAGATTTTGTCATAATCAGCCAGTATTACCTATGGTACTGTGACGTTTCTGCGTTGTGTTGTTCTCTTACTCTGAAGTCGACCTTCCCCGTACTGGCTGTACAACTGTTTCAACCCTGTTAATGCAATCCGACTCAGAAGAATTCGACACTGGCAACGTGATCTCTTTCCTTAGATTGTGATGTTTATTTTCATAAACATAGACTTGTACAATATGGAAACAGTTTAAGTCTTTGAAAGTCTTTGAAGAAACTAAATTCATTATTCTAATGATCTCTCCTGTTACCCGCTCGGTGGTTGTTGCGGCCTAGCTGTTATCCAAAAAGCCTTCCCTGTTAGCCAAAGCTAGCTTGTGGCAACCGGAGGGTGGGGCCATGCGTCCCTCCCCCCCACCCTCTAGCTCCTGAGGTCTCTGTCCACGTCTACACGTCTCAGCCTCGTGTCGTAGTCTAACTTACACCGGAAAAAACTCACAGCTAATAACGTCTTTCCCCTAGCAACAGGGCCATCCCCGTAGCCCCGCCCCTTTTCTCGTTACTAAGTGACACGATACCATGGCAATGGCTCTGGTCACCTTTGACACACTAACGTCCCTTTTCTATCTCCCCATAGCTACGGCTTCTCTGTTGATAGTAACTCCCATCCCTAGCCAGCCCACTATCTTTGTTGATGCGGCCTTGGTGCTACTGGCTGCTACTAGCTACTCCCCCATATCCAGCACTCTGCCTGCTCTGCTTATGGAGAGTTCTAACAATATGTTTTCCCTAGCTGTTTCACAGCATAATGCCTGAGTGTCAGAGTAAATGCTGTCATCTACAGATCTTTACATTATATACACATTGAAAAACAGGGCCATTCTATCAAGGGTCAATAATAGTCGCATTAGCAGTCTCCAAGCGTCGAGAGAGGACTTTGGTCAATATTTTGTATGAGCAACACAGCAGTTGACAATCTAGAGGATTTATTTTAGTAGGACAGAGATTGTGGCCTGCGTGAGCATCTGGGGTAACTTCTCATTTGAGAGGATCTCATCATACATCAGTTTGTTGAGAATGTAGAGTAATATTCGATAGGGGACCTATTAGGCCCCGGGGCCTTCCCTCTCTGCATTGATTTGATTGCCTGATTGATCTCATCTGTAGATAATGGACTGTCAATAGAGGTACAATCATCCCGATTGAGATATCTGAATTCCAATGTATCTAAAAAAGAGTGCATAGAAGTTCAAGTTTCAAGTTTCTTTATTAGTTGTAATACAAAAGTACAGAATACATTTATATAAAATGCTTCTTTCTGTTTTGCTCAAGAGATTGTGCTAGATAAAAATAGATAAGTATAAAATAAGTATAATAAGTATAAAATAGAAGTCAAGTACATAGACAAAAGTGTTCAATATACATATATACAATATACAATGCAGAGTAAAAAAGTAACTGAGTTTCAATACAATATACAGTACAATGCAGAAATGGGATGAGGTACAATTTAGGTACAATATTACAGTAAGGTGTAATGAGGTATAAGTTGTAGTGCAAATTCTTTACCAATAAATATAAAGTGTGTTAAGTGTCTAAAGTGGGTAAAGTGGGTGCTGCAGTGAGTTGTTTGTTTAAAGTGAGTGTGTGCGTGTGGATGTGTGTGCTGTGAGTGTATTGATGGTTTGTTACATAGTGTTATTGTCATTTAGCATCCTGATGGCCTGAGGATAGAAGCTTCTTCTGAGTCTCTCTGTGCTTGCCATGAGACTCCGGTATCGCTTGCCTGGACGGCAGCAGTTCAAAGAGGCAGTTGTTTGGGTGGCTGGAGTCTTTGATTATTCTCTTAGCCTTACCCATGCACCGCTTGTTGTAAATGTCTTGGAGAGTGGGAAGCCCACCTCTAATTGTGCGTTCGACTGAACGGGCCACTCTCTGTAGTCTGCTATGGTCTTGTGCGGTGCTATTCCCAAACCAGGAGGTGATATTGCCAGTCAGGATGCTCTCTATTGTGCATGAGTAGAAGTTCTTAAGGATCTTCTGACTCAATTGGAACTTCCTTAGGCGCCTAAGGAAGTAGAGGCATTGCCGTGTCTTCTTGATAACACTGTCAATGTGTGTGGTCCATGTCAAGTCCTCGGATATGTGGACTCTGAGGTACTTAAAACTGTTCACTCTCTCAACCGGTGCCCCGTCGATGCTGAGGGGGCTGTAATCCCTGACCCCCGACCTCCTCAAGTCCACAATCATCTCTTTTGTTTTGCTGACGTTCAGGGAGAGGCAGTTCCCCTGACACCACCGCAACAGATTCTTTACCTCTTCCTCCTACCTCAGAACACAGCCCTGGGGGGCCCCTATGTTGAGCGTGATGGATGAGGAGGTGCAGTTGCCTGCTCTCACCACCTGGGGTCTACCCATCAGGAAGTCCAAGACCCACTGGCAGAGGTCATAGTTCAAGCCCAGGTCCCTGAGCTTGGCTATGAGTTTGGAGGGGACTATGGTATTGAATGCTGAGCTGTAGTCGATGAACAGCATTCTCACATAGTTCCCCTGCCTCTTGTCCAGGTGTGATGCTGCTGTGTGCAGCACATGTGGACCTGTTGGGGCGATATGCAAATTGCAGGGGGTCCAGGTTGATGGGGAGAGAGGAACAGATGTAGCCCTTCACTAGCTTCTCAAAGCACTTCATGGCTATGGAGGTGAGAGCTACAGGGCGGTAGTCGTTGAGGCAAGCGGGCGTAGATTTTTTGGGTACAGGGATAATGGTGGACTTCTTCAGACAGGTGGGGATGACAGCCTGTTCTAAGGACAGGTTAAATATATCAGTGAATACCGGGGCCAGTTGGTCGGCACAGACTTTTAGGACGCGGCCGGGGAGCCTAAATATTAAAGGCAACCAACTTGTGTCTAACCACGCCCAACTTGCGTCTAGCCACGCCCCCGCGGCGACACGGCAGCAGCAGAGCGGAGCGGTAGCTCCGCTCTGCCGCGGAGCGTGCGCGGAGCTCCGTCGCGGCAGCATTATATGCCAGTAACCGCCCCTTATTCAGTATCCAGAAATAGCTCAATTGGCAACGCTGCATGGCTGTGGATCCTACGGCTCGTTGCTGGCTAGTTCGATTCCCTTCAATTTTTTTTTTCTTTTTTTTTTAACGTGCATTCGCATTCTTTCGCCGTTAAGTTTAGGCATAACTTTAAGCATTGTTTCGGAGTTGGTTAAGGTTAGGCATTGTTTCGGAGTTGCTTAAGGTTAGAAGGGTTAAGTTTAGGCGCTGTTAAGGAGCTGGTTAAGGTTAGAGTTTGACTTAGAGAATGGCAATATTTTTTAACGTGCATTCATTTCGCCGGTTAAGTTTAGGCATTGTTTCGGAGTTGGTTAAGGTTAGGCATTGTTTCGGAGTTGCTTAAGGTTAGAAGGGTTAAGTTTAGGCGCTGTTAAGGAACTGGTTAAGGTTAGAGTTTGACTTAGAGAATGGCAATAGACAGCCTATTTCCGCGCTGCAGCGCGAGGCAATAGACAGCCTATTTCCGCGCTGCCGCTCTCTCGCGCTGCCGTGGTCACATGGGCGTATTGGCCAATCAGAGAAACGCTAAACACAAGTTGGTTGCCTAAAATATTCACGCGGCCGGGGATGCCATCCGGTCCTGCTGCCTTCCTGATATTCACGAGATATACGAGAGGTATATCTGTTAGGAGTATAAGTTAGAGTAATACTCCAACTGATTGCTAATCTTCCTTGGGTGAAATGATGTTGTCTCTGGACCTCATTTCAGAAATTGCAGCCCTGGCAGCTGACTGTCGTAGTTGGTGAACTAACAGCTTTCTGGATTTTTCACCATGTTCATGAAAGACCTGTCTTGATTTCAACAGCATCCTTTCTATCTGTAGTGGAGAGATCATCAGTCTGTAGTAGCAGTCTCTCCTTATACAGTCCAGGGCTCGACGATGTAGCGTAATCACTATCTATATCTACAATGCACTGTGATAATTCAGTAAGTCTCTTAGTGTGTTCCTTGTTTTTGTTAGACGTTATAAGAGATGATTTGTTCCCCAGATAGTACAATGAGAGATGTCTGGGGGTGCTGTTGATGTCAAGAAGGAGCCTCAGTTTCCACTCCTACGCCAATGACACACAACTGTACCTCTCCACCAAACATCCACCCAGCTCCCCCCACGCTCCCTTGTCAACTGCCTCCACAAAATAAAAACCTGGATGTCATCTAACCTTCTCAAACTGAACAACAATAAAACTGAGCTCATAGTTGTGGCACCCAAGGCCCTGCTCCGGAAGGTTGGAGATCTCACCGTCGATATAGACAGCTGCTCAAACTGCCCTTCCCGAAAGGTCCGCTACCTGGGTGTTATCCTGGACTCCACCCTTTCCTACCAAGCCCATGTCAGTTCCGTCACCAAATCCACCTTCTTCCACCTCAGAAACATCTCCAGACTCCGACCATCACTTTCCGACTCCACAGCTGAGACCCTCATCCATGCATCCGTCACCTCGTGCCTGGACTACTGCAACGGGGTCCTGTCCGGGGTTCCAAGCAAAACTCAGCTGCCAGGGTTCTCACCCACACCAAACCCTGGCAGCACATCACCCCCACCCTCATCCACCTCCACTGGCTCCCCATCAAATTCTGCATCACCTACAAAACCCTCCTGCTCACTTACAAATCCCTCCACACTCTGGCACCTCAGTACCTCACTGACCTCCTCCACCCCTACACTCAGTCACGGTCCCTGCGATCCACAGACACTGGTCAGCTCTCCATTCCCCGAACCAGACTGCAGACCTTTGGGGACAGAGCTTTTAGTGTGGCAGCTCCCACCCTCCCTCCCCGCAGAACTCCGCAATGCCCCAACTCTGGACTCATTAAAAAAACTCCTCAAAACCCACCTCTTCAACTTGGCCTTTAACCCCTAATTTCTCACATTGTATGTTGTGTCTGTCCACTATGTTTGTTACTTTTGTTCTTTTTGTCCCCCTATGTAAAGCGACCTTGGGTCTTCTGAAAGGCGCTATATAAAACAAAGTTATTATTATTATTATTATTATTATTATTATTATTATTATTATTATTATTATTATTATTATTATTATTATTATTATTATTATTATTATCACTTCATTTTTTTTATTTCTTTTTTACGTTTCATTAATTTATCGCCTCTCTATATAAACGTCTTTCTTTCGCCGGTTAAGTTTAGGCATTCTTTCGGAGTTGGTTAAGGTTAGGGTTAAGTTTAGGCATTCTTTCGGAGTTGGTTAAGGTTAGAGTTTGTCTTAGAGCATGGCAATATTTCTTTCGCCGGTTAAGTTTAGGCATTCTTTCGGAGTTGGTTAAGGTTAGGGTTAAGTTTAGGCATTCTTTCAGAGTTGGTTAAGGTTAGGGTTAAGTTTAGGCATTCTTTCAGAGTTGGTTAACACTTTGATTGCCTAAGGCTAAATTCATGATATACCATAGGTTGCCGGCTCTATTTGTCTATGGAGAAATTCCCCTTCTTTGCAGGGCTATAACTTTTTAAATTCTATTGCTAAATTGCCATTATTAGGGCCCATTCAATGTCCTATATGTATTGTTCAGGGTGAAGCAACGTTAAACTTTTTCATTCACATATGCATACTAAAGTATGGTCTTGTGGTGTCACATTATGGGAGTCTTTCACGCCAGAGTTGACGCGTCACAGGGGAGGGGATATAGGGGAGTAGTAGGTGTGTGTACGTGTTTGATTCTGTGAATGAATAAAGTAGGAAGTCACTGAAGGACCTGTCACGCGCGTTATTGATTCGCCTCTTCCTTCAACTTCCCACATTGGTGACCTTGATCGTTGGATTATTATTGTTATTGTTATTATTATTATGAGTGATAACGAAGAAAACGCTGTTCGGCCCGCTGCGGTGGCGGCTGCGGTGTCTGTCAAGTTGCCCGAGTTTTGGCAGCACGACCCGGACCCATGGTTCCAACATGTCGAGGCTCAATTCCATCTGCGAGGTGTCACAGTGGACGACACGAAATACTATCATGTCGTCGCTGCATTGGATGCACAGACCACCCGTCGCGTCATGGGATTTTTACGAGAGCCGCCGGCCATGGGGAAATACGCCGCTCTCAAACAACAGCTGTTACGGCTGTTTCAGCTGTCAGATACGGAGCGGGCGGAGCGCCTGTTGTCACTGAACGGTTTAGGTGACAGTAAACCAACCGAGCTCATGGAGAACATGTTGGCGTTGCTCGGCTCAGGTGACGCATCATTTTTGTTTATACAGTTATTTCTGCGTCAGCTCCCACCTCCAGTACGCACTGCCTTGGCCAGCTCGCCGCTCGTGAGAGCCAAGGATTATCGGGGGATGGCAGAAGAGGCTGACAGGATATTGCTGGCAACCCGCCACTACAGCGTTAACGTTAACGCTGCGCTGCCGGCGGGGGAGATGACGGGAGCTGCGGTATCGGATCGCCGGAGGGAGAATGAACTTTGTTTTTTTCATCGGCGTTATGGTGCCAAAGCCAGGCGATGTGAGCAGCCTTGCTCTTTTTCCGGCCAGGGAAATGCCAGAGCCGGCGCTCATTAGCAGCTGTGAGTGCTGGCGATACGACGAGGCTGCTGTTCATTGAGGACACGTTGTCCAGTAGGCGCTTGCTGGTGGATTCGGGAGCCCAGCGGAGTATCCTGCCAGCTTCAGCTGCGGACGGCTTGAGTGGCAGTCACGGCCCCCCGCTGGACGCCGCCAATGGAACTCCGATTCGCACCTTCTGCACCAGGTCAGTGACTGTTTGTTTCAATGGACATGCTTTTAATTGGGATTTTGTAATCGCTTCTGTGTCAATGCCTATACTGGGCGCGGATTTTTTATGTGCTCATAGACTTTTGGTGGATGTGGCGAACCGTCGCTTAATTGACGCAGTGTCATTTGCCACTTACCCCTGCACTCTGGGGGGGGGGGGCCGGCTCGCCCTCGCCAACATCCTCGCCACGGGGGACGTGTACCAGCGGCTTCTCGCTGATTTCCCCGCTCTGACTGTGCCCACGTTTTCTGCTATGGTCGCAAAACATGGGGTGGAGCATTATATCCCCACGGCCGGTCCGCCAGTTTTCGCGCGCGCACGCCGCCTTGACGCCGCTAAACTGGCCATCGCTAAAGGGGAGTTTGACACAATGGAGCAGCTCGGCATTGTGCGGCGCTCCGACAGCCCGTGGGCCTCGCCTTTGCATATGGTTCCGAAGGCTGATGGGAAGTGGCGCCCGTGTGGAGATTTCCGGCGCCTCAATAGTGCCACGGATCATGACCGCTACCCTGTCCCGCACATCCAGGACTTTTCTGTTCACCTGGCCGGGACCACCATTTTCTCCAAGGTGGATTTGGTGCGGGGCTACCACCAGGTGCCAGTCCATCCCAGAGACGTGCCCAAGACCGCCGTTATTACCCCGTTTGGACTTTTCGAGTTTTTAAGGATGCCTTTTGGACTCAAGGGGGCAGCGCAGACCTTCCAGCGGTTGATGGACTCTGTGCTGCGAGGGTTGTCGTTTTTGTTTGTGTATTTAGACGACATCCTGGTGGCCAGCACATCTGCTGAGGAGCATTGTTTGCACCTCCGACAGCTGTTTCAGCGGCTGAATGAACATGGGCTGATTGTTAACCCAGCCAAGTGTCAGTTCGGCCGGCCAGACATAGACTTCCTGGGCCATCACATCTCTTCACAGGGAGCTGTGCCTCTGCCCACCAAGGTGGAGGCGATCACTGCCTTCCCACGTCCTCGCACCATCAAGCCCCTACAGGAGTTCCTCGGTATGGTCAATTTTTATAACCGATTCATACCAGGAGCGGCTCTCTTGATGCACCCCCTGTACGAGGCACTAAGGGGCAAGAAGGACAATCAGGAGGTGGACTGGTCCCCTGAGAGGGTCCAGGCGTTTGATAGTGCTAAGGCTGCTCTCGCTAACGCTACTATGCTGGCACACCCGTACCCGGCCGCTCCAATAGCCCTCACGACCGATGCCTCGGACTATGCTGTGGGGGCGGTGTGTGAGCAGTGGGTGGCTGGCGCCTGGCAGCCTCTGGCCTTTTTCAGCAGGACACTGCGGGACAATGAGAGGAAATACAGCACGTTTGACAGGGAGCTGCTGGCCCTTTTCCTCGCCACGCGTCATTTTAGGTTCCTGTTGGAGGGCCGGGAGTTCACCGCTTTCGTGGACCACAAGCCTCTGACCTTTGCCATGGCTAAGACCACGGAACCATGGTCGGCACGGCAGCAGCGCCAACTGTCCGCCATTTCGGAATTTACCACGGACCTGCAGCATGTGGCGGGCAAGGACAACCTGGTGGCTGACTGCCTCTCCAGAGTGCGGGTCAACACTGTGCACCTGGGTGTGGACTACGCAGCCATGGCAGTTGACCAGTGCACGGACATGGACATCCAGGCATTCAGGACAGCCACGACAGGACTGAGACTGGAGGATGTGGTGTTCCAGGACAGTAAGGCCACGCTCCTCTGCGATGTCTCCACAGGCCGACCTCGCCCGATGGTCCCCGCTGGCTGGCGCCGCCGCATTTACGATGCTATACATGCTTTGTCGCACCCGGGGGTGAAGGCATCAGTTAAGCTGGTGGGGGCTAGGTTCGTCTGGCCGGGCCTCAGGAAGGACGTCAAGGGGTGGGCTGCCTCTTGTGTAGCGTGCCAGCGCGCCAAGGTGCATCGGCACACTAAGGCCCCGCTGGGGCCATTTCTCATCCCGGAGAGACGGTTCGATCATGTTAACGTGGACCTGGTGGGCCCGCTGCCCCCCTCCCAGGGGTTCACTCACCTGCTGACCATGGTGGACAGGACCACCAGGTGGCCGGAGGCTGTGCCCCTGTCATCCACTACATCGGCGGACGTGGCTCGGGCGTTCATCTCCACCTGGGTGGCCCGTTTCGGTACCCCTGCGGATCTAACTTCGGACAGAGGGCCCCAGTTCACGTCAGAGTTGTGGAGCGCCGTGGCGGAGAGTTTGGGGGTGAAACTCCACCGCACCGTGGCATACAACCCGCAGGCAAATGGTCTCTGTGAGCGTTTCCACCGCACTATGAAGGCTGCTCTCCGGGCGGCTCTTACGGACAGTAATTGGGTTGACCGTTTGCCGTGGGTCATGCTAGGCCTGCGCTCGGCCCCAAAGGAGGATCTGCAGTCTTCTTCGGCTGAGCTCGTGTTGGGTCAGCCGCTGAGAGTCCCTGGGGAGTTCCTCCCAGGTGCCACAGCCCCCTGGTCAGCTGCGACTCATCGCTTGGCCATCCGAGACGCCGCCAGCACTTTCGCTCCCGTGCCCGCACATCACTGTCTTCCCCTGTCCTACATCCCCAAGGACTTGATGTCAGCCCCGTACGTGTTCATCCGCCGCGATGCCCACCGATCTCCACTCCAGGCTCCATACGATGGGCCCTTCCGGGTCCTGGAAGCGGGACCCAAGAGCTTTATGGTGGACAGAGGGGGGCTTCAGGAGCGGATATCGGTGGACCGTTTGAAGCCTGCACACGTGGACCCGGTCGGGCCGGTGGAGCTGGCTCAGCCCCGACGGCGCGGCCGTCCACCCAACCCCACTCCTGCCGCAAGTTTGCGGCCCATGTCTGCCTCTACCCCGGCAGCAGACCCGGACTCTCCCCCAGTCCAGCCTCGCCGCCGGCGCGGACGGCCGCCGGCTCGTGCCCTTCCCCCTTCCCCCCTGACTGTTAAGCGCAGTCGTTATGGTCGGGTAGTCAGGCCTCCTACGAGGGGCTGAGTACTTTGGGGGGGTTTTTTGGTATGGGTTGGGGTTGCAGGGTATGTCTACTCTGGGTGTTCGGGGGGGGCCTGTGTGGTGTCACATTATGGGAGTCTTTCACGCCAGAGTTGACGCGTCACAGGGGAGGGGATATAGGGGAGTAGTAGGTGTGTGTACGTGTTTGATTCTGTGAATGAATAAAGTAGGAAGTCACTGAAGGACCTGTCACGCGCGTTATTGATTCGCCTCTTCCTTCAACTTCCCACAGTCTAATGTATAAGTATGTTTTCATCTCTTTCTGCAGCTTTCTCCAGAACGTGATCTATAGCCCCAAATGCATTATATTGATGATGAAATACAGTTTGATGGCAATCGGCGCGATATAAAAAATTCCAACTAGACATGGTTCTAGAAGTTACTACACGTCATCTGATGTTGACCGGATGGGTGAGGGGGCGTTTATAATTCCGTGGGCAACATTATACCATTCATCTAGTGTGGGTCATATGTTCATCGGATTAGTTAGTATAGGAGACATTGAAAAATAACGCTGAATCTTACCGTATCTTCCTCGCGCCGTTGGGCGATGAGCGTGGAACAGACATTTTCCTATTATGGGCTGTAGAAATATCGGGTCCATTTCCAGCTTGTATAATAGTATATACGTCCAAATCATGTTGTCTATCGAGTTATTGGCAACGGATCGCTATGTATTGTGACGAGCTCGAGTGCCGGGACATATACCGAATGCCTGGAAGTAATATGGGTGAATAGCACATCGTCCAAGTAACATCCTGTAAGGCGATTGCGCCGATCGGCCACCAGATGGCGCTCTTGAACCGCTAGAGGATTGAGAGGAGCTCTGCACTGTGTGTGAAGGCTGCGGATGGAAAATATGACGGGGAAGGACGCCTAAAAGCGTCTTCCGGCAGTTAAAGTGTTAAGGTTAGAGTTTGTCGCAGAGCATGGCAATAGAATGCAGCCTATTTCCGCACTGCCGCTCTCTCGCTCTGGTCACATGGGCGTCGTGGCCAATCAGAGAAACGCTGAACGCAAGTTGGTTGCCTGAAGTATTGACGCAATGGGGCTGGCGCGGGCTTCTTCGCGTAGGATATCCACCTTTTAAATTTGATGACAAAAAAGAATATCCACCTTTTCTTGGAAATAGTGGAATTTCACCACCATTGGCCTGGGTGGGTCTCCACTTCTCAGGTTTCTTTAGGCTCCCGCTCGATCCAGGGGTGGGGGTGTAATTAAGATTAAGATGATCCTTTATTGATCCCCTTGGGGAAATTCGGGTGTCAAAGCAGCATGGGGGGGGGGGGGTACAGGGTGGGGGATGCATAGCTTCACAGTCCTATATACACTATACTATACTATACTCTATACTTAAAGTATAGATACAAATACAATATAATATAAAAAAAAGTACAACACAAGATAGTCCAGTGATGAGAGTCCAGTGATATTAGTCTCTAGTGCAAAATACAAGATAGTCAGTACGGTGATGTGAGTCTCTAGTTCTCAAGTCCTGAGTTGTGACAGTGATAGTTCTGGCAGCAGATCCGGCCACGGAAGCCCTTTGTTGTAGAGCCTGATGGCTGCTGGTATAAAGGACCGGCCCAGGCGGTTTGTGGTGTGTCGGGGGGGGGATGAGTCTTAGGCTGAACGTGAGTTCTGGGCGCCAAATATCCTGCAATTCTCTCTGTGCCGTCTTGACTCCAAGTCGCTTGCCCTGTCCTGGAGCTTGTCAACTTCTGATGTCAGAGAGCCATGACTTTCCCTTCGAGTTCCGCTACTCTGTCAGAGCACCCGTTGGTTCCTCGTTCCAGGTCGCTTAGCCGGGCATTGTGGGTTTTTGTCACACCGCAGATGGTATCAATGGATGCAGGCGGGTCTGACTGCACAGACGAGATACTATCTCGCCGTTCAGTAGAGAGGTCGTCTGTTTTCCTGTGTAGTTCACCGGATAGGGACTCCACAGATTTGTCAATTGAGTCTATCCCTTTTAGCACACTCTGCTCAGATCTAGCGATAGCGATAGCCTCCATCAACGCGGCCTCCATGTCAGGGTCTGCCTTTTCTGGGTGCAGCCTGTGAATGCGAGGCAGAGGCACTGCGTTGTGGCGAAAAGTTAGTAAAACTTTGCCAAGTTGGGGAAAATGTAACTAAATGTTTGCAAGTTGGTACTTGACGAATCTAGTTGGAGTTAGCAGGGATGTCCCGATCCGATCACGTGATCGGAATCGGCGTCGATCACGTGCTTTTCAGAGTATCGGGGATCGGGAAAAAATAATAATAAAAATCGGCAGTCAAAAAAAGAAAATTTTTATTCAACAAACATGACCATGTCCACGTCTTAAACTCATACGGAGGCCTTAGTTTTGGTTTTAAATTACATATAATATATCATCATTAATGTATTTATTGTCACACAGAGCAGAATAATTATCCACAACAAACACATTCCCCTTTAATTTTCACCGTTGCAACAAACATTCCCTTTAATTTAGACGCTACACGCTACACGCGA
>NW_028174803.1:403149-417507 GCF_963971535.1 Notolepis coatsorum
TTGCGCACAGACCGCAGAAACACGGGAACGTTTTGATTATATTTAAAAGGCTTTACGTTAAACGAAACAAGTGGAATTTCGAAGCTGTAAGCAGAATACAAGTCATATGAACACCCACGATATAGTGTTCTTCCCCCTTCCTACTGTATAAGAAAGAATAAAAAACGCATTGCAATGAGAACAGAGGGTGTATGTGTATTACAAAACCCTTGCAATAATGTGTCTTAAATGAATGAAAAGCATACATGCTCTGGACACAGAGCATATATTGTGTGGGTGATATGACTTGTATTATGCTTACAGAATTCTACGTATTTAGTTTTACAATGTCAAAGCCTTTTAATATAAATCAAAACGTTCCCGTATTTCTGCAATCTATGCGCAAAATAATAACGAGTTGAGTTCTAACAAAGAACGTATTACATGCTGGTATGCTGATAGAGTAATTAATGCAATGAAAACATATTATTTAATGTTTTCATAAGGGTAAAGATACAACAGCTAGATTAATGATCAAGTTAGTTTACTGTGCAGGGTTCGCAGGGCTGTGCATTGTGCTTATTCTATATGCGCAAGTTACTGTTGCATAATGTAGGCTATGGCTGCTATTATATGTAATTCATATAGGCTACCTAATAGTATATGATTTTTAGAGGCATCTATTTTGTTGTCGGTATTAGACTAATACCGACAACAAAATAGATGCCTCTAAAAATCATATTATAGCCAATCGAACACAACTAATAAAGGCATTCATATTACAGCACGGTTATAATGACACACCACCAACGCCAAACAGTGGTCAACGAACGGTCTTTATTAGTATTTTGAGCTGTCCAGGCAGAATTGCAGCAATGGTCTTAGGGAGCCGTTGATATCTGACATCACCGTGTACAAGTCAGCCTTTTATTTATCCCATAACACGGGTTGTGTCTTCTTGGTTCGACAGCAGTGAACAATCTCCCGTGAAGTTTCTCAGAGTTCCGCTCGGGTCAGTCCATTATTTCACATCCCATGGGGGGTGTTTCATGACCATATATGGATAATCATGCACGAGCATTGACGGTAGAACAAAGAGGTATTTATCAATACGGAGGAGCATAGGACCTGTGTACGCACGGTTGATAAATCCCAATATTTCTGTGCGTGCACACATTCTAAATTCTGTGCTTACGTATGAAAATAGAACACTTTCTAAGAAGTGTTAATAAATGAGGGCCCTGGGGCGACAGGACCTTCTCTGCAGTTGCCCCCACTCTCTGGAACGCCCTTCCCAACCATATCCGTCATGCAGACACCCTCTCATCATTTAAAAAAGCCCTCAAAAGCCTTCAAGCCTTGAACTCCTTCCTCTCTCACCTTGTTATATTATTATAAATGTATTTATTTATTTTTGACTAAAACTCTATTGTTTGTTTAGTTCTGTAAATAATAGATAGTTTGAAATTTCAATACACTGTATCGAATGTAAATTTTGGGGGGGGGGGGGGGTTATTCTGTATTGAGATCGTTACACCCCTAGTACGTGGCATAAATATTTTAAATAATGACTGCTTACACCTACTGTATGAAAAGCAATCTCCTGTGTTTCATAAAAAGGAGACACTGGGCAGACAGACAGATGATATAATTGTGTTAATGATTTAACATCTGAGACCCTCCCAGTGCAATGCGGTGTCCCACAAGGCTCTGTTCTGGGCCATTTGCTATTTTCGATTTACATGCTACCCCTCTGCAATATCGTACGCAAATTATTCCTCCCAATTACAAAATCTTGAGGCTTGCCTGCTTGCCATTAAAAGGTGGATGTCGCAAAACCTTCTACTCCTTAATGCAGATAAAACTGAGATGTTAATTGTTGGCCCCCCAAACCACAGAGGCCTTTTTGAGGACATCTCCCTCAACTTTGATACTTGTCATGTATCTCAGAGCTCCACCATAAAAAATCTCAGTCATTTTTTATTCCTCCCTCTCATTTAATGCACATATAAAAAATGTCACCAAAATTGCCTTCTTCCATCTTCGTAATATCGGAAAAAATTCACCCTATTTTAACTCTGGCTGATGCTGAACCCCTAATTCATGCTTTTGTCTCATCACGTCTAGACTACTGTAATGCACTTTTTTCAGGCCTACCTAATTCAAGCATCAAAAATCTTCAACTCGTGCAAAATGCGGCTGCACGGATAATAACTAAAACTAGAACATGTTATCACATCACACAAGTTTTGTCCGCCTTACACTGGCTTCCTATTCAAGCCAGATCTGACTTTAAAGTGCTACTCCTCACCTACAAAATTTTAAATGGGCTCGCACCACATATCTATCCGATCTCATCTCTCGATACTCGCCCGCTTGTGCTCTGTGCTCACAAAATGCGGGGCTTCTATCGATTCCTACGGTTAAGAAGTAATCCGCCGATCACAGAGCCTTTGTCTACCGCGCTCCCTACCTGTGGAACAAATGACCTGCCGTCGTCAGGGGCGCCTGCTCTGTCGGAGCATTTAAATAAAGAAATTCACAATCTTCTTAGGCCATGTTTAGACGGAGAGAGTTTCAACAGAAACCGCAGAAGTCGTCTTGCGATCTCACTTTTAATTTTGCGTTTAGACTAGTGTTTTGGGAGGGAATTCTTCGTGCAGACAAGGATGTAAAAGTGTAGTCGACTCGAGACGACGGAGCCCCGCTAACCCATACGCTACACTGCCTCAGGTCGTTGAGACAACCAGGCATGCTGTGAAGACCCGCCCTACTCTGTCTCTGATTCGCAGACTGTGGGTGGGGGAATGTGATTGGACCAAAGCAGAGTCACTCACAGACAGTGGCTCCAGTCACTAGTTGTGATAGCCGCTGGACTGATTCTTGTGTATTTAAAAGTACTGCCAATGTGGTGATCTCCGTGGATAGAATCAGACATGCTTGTTCGCTTTGTTTACGCTTCTAGGCTACTGGCGCATGCCTCTGACGTAAGCAGTATGCGACGAGAGCCTTGAGAACCCTTTCGTCATAGTTTTATGCGGTTTGACTGTTCAGATGATAGCGCGAAGGTGTATAGTTTCTAGGATTTCCACCCAGGAAGGTGGTTTAACTTTTTTGCGTATTCTCCCCGCAAAAACGGCGTTGACGTATGAACAAAAGGCACATCCGAAAAAATATTTTTACGGATTCACCCACGAGCGTTTCCGTCTAAACATGGCCTTATATACTGTGATTCTACTGTCACCATGTATATGCTCACTACATGTATTTATTGCTCCATCTCCGCCCACTACAAACATGGGAACTCTCTAACCCTCTAACCTCTAATCTCTGGGTCTTGGCCAAGATTGCAGTGACTGTTCTACGTGCACCACAAAGGGCATGGATCAGCTTCTTACCGTCTTCTGTCCGTGGTCTGTCAACATGGTTTAGAGTTCATTGCTGGGTTAAGTACTTCTATTATATTCACATAATATGCTTACTACATATATCTATTCTATTCACATATGCTTACCACTTGTATCTATTGCTGTCGCCTGTCCCGTCTCCCTGTCTCCGGCTGTCTCGTAGTGATGACCAGAGTGTTGGACGTCCCGTGATGTAAAATGTCCAATCAATCAATCACCGCACATTGATCAGCCTGGCGGCTGAGGGGAAAAAACTCAGTCTATGACAAGCTTTCACAGCCTTTGGGATCCGCAGCCTTCTTCCAGAGGGGAGCAGGGTGAAGAGGCTGTGGCCGGGGTGGGAGGGGTCGGCCATGATCTTTTTTGTCCTCTTCAGCATCCTTGAGTCATGCAGGGACCTGAGGGAGGGCAGGGGACAGCCGATCACCCTCTCCGCGGAGCGAATCACCCGCTGCAGCTTGGCGAGATATTTTGCCGCTGCAGCGGGGAACCAGGAGATGATGGAGTCGGTGAGAATTGATTCGATGATGGCCGTGTAAAATTGGGCCATCATGGTCCTCGGCAGTTTACATTTCTTCAACTGCCGGAGGAAGAACATCCTCATTTGGCCCTTTTTAACACTAGCACAGCCGACAAGGGGTCAAATGACCCCTAGGCATTTTCAATAAATGTATCCTTATCACTCGGTCGAGCTCCAGCTCTGTCACTCAATGACTTTTCCGGTCCGTTTTATCTGGCACGGTTTCTGAAATTTCTAAATGACTTCAGGAAAATGTAATTAGAACGTTATTCCACATGGAATATATATGTGGAAAGTCACAGCACTTTGCGAGCGTCTGATTGATTGATTGATTGAAAACTTTATTAACAGATTGCAGAATGGGTACAGTACAGTACAGCTCAATACATACAATTGTTAAGGGGATGCAGACCAGAGAAAGACTTTCGTCTTGTTTACATCAGGGTCCCCCATTTTCAATTCATTGTAACATATATGACATACATGACATACAGATAGACAGTACTGCTACATCTATACATTTATGACATACCAGATTTGCAAATACAGTACTGTTTGTGATACAAAAAGAGTCCAGAAAAAAGAGTATATACATTTGACGTAGAAACTGTACATTGGATTGGGTAGGGGGGGGGGGGCTGTACATTGGAGGTGGTTGGGTGGGGGGGGGGGGTTGGGTAGGAGTGGGGGGGGGGGGGGGTTGGGTAGGAGGGGTGGGTGGGGGACACTGTACAACTGTACAAACAAAAACTGTACATTGGAATATTGACAAGACCATACTTGGTAATTTACTGTACATTGGAGGGGGTTGTGTTCGGACATTTACAGGGGCCAGTTTCGAATTGCAGTCTCCCGTAGGTGTTTTTTGAGAGTGTTTTTGAAAGTGGGTAGTGATTCACATTCCTTTACAGCTTTGGGTAGGGCGTTCCACATTGATGTGGCATAATTGCGAAACGTGTTTAGTCCCTTGTTTGAGCCGAATCTGGGTTTAACATGATTTGTGGAGCTCCCTCTGGTGTTGTGATCGTGGTATTCACTGACCTTTGGGAAGTATTTTGACATGTACATGGGTACCTTGGTCGTGTAGTGTATCTTGTAGACCAGGCCCATTGCAAGTTGCTGTACTCTGTCGTCTACTCTAAGCCATCCTAGGTTGTCAAAGTGGGCAGGGGTGAGGTGGGTTCTAGGAGTAAGGTCAAGCAGTAGTCTGACCAGTTTGTTTTGAGATGTTTGTAATTTTGTTTTTAGCGCCTTTGAGGTGCGTTGGTACCATGAGGTGCAAGCATAGTCGTAGTACCCTTGAATGAGTGCTCCTGCCAGAGTCTTCAGGGTATTCTTGTTTACCTGTGAGGAGATCCGGTACAAGAATCGAGTTCGTTGGTTGACTTTTTTTATTACATTGGATGCCATTTTGTCACAGGAAAGATTTGCCTCTAGGATGCAACCCAGGTAGGTAATATCTTCTTTCCTTGTGACAATATTGTCACCCACTGTAACTGAGAAGCCGTCGGTCTTGCTGAGTTTGTTATTTGAACCGAAGAGAATGGACTCTGTTTTGCCCATGTGTAATGATAGTTTGTTATCAGCGAGCCATATGCAGATTTTGCCTAGTTCTGAGCTGAGGGTTTTTTCAACCTGTAACTTGTTCTTGTCAGAGACCAGCAGGGCTGAGTCGTCCGCAAACAGGAACAAGTTGCAGTCACAAGCTGACGACATGTCATTTGCATAAATTAGGAACAGTAGCGGACCTAGTATGCTTCCTTGTAGAACACCACAGCTTACTGTCTAGCGCAGGGGTGGCCAACCCGTGGCTCGTGAGCCACATGTGGCTCTTTGCCCGTCAATGTGTGGCTCTTCCATCAAAAATAAAATATAAAAATTTGGGCGGCTAGGTGGTGTAGTGGGCAAGGCGCTCGCCATCAACGCTGGAGACGCTGGGTTCGAATCCAGCTCTCGGTGTTGCTATCAGCTTGGCTGGTCATTCATACTAACACAATTGGCAGTGTTAGGGGTTGGAAAAGCTGATGGGTGGGTCCTGGGCGTTGTGGACAGCGACCCCTACAGTTCGGTCGGGGCGCCTGCACAGCGAGGGTAGGATCTGGAGGGAGGTAGTGTGACGTTCCACACGTTCCACTCTCCCGGTGAGAATCTGCGCTGCCAGGCTGGCTGCCGGCTGGCTGCACATGCGTCGGAGGAAAGCATGTGACAGTCTCCGGCCTCCCGGACCAACAGTAGGGGGGAGTGCGCAACAACCAGGAAGGGGGTTGGGAATTGGCATAACGACTAACAGTGGGATGGGAGAAAAATCGCAAAAAAGGAGGGGGGGAAAAGATAATATATTCTTTGAATTTTTACTTATTTTTTGTCACTCAAACCTGTGGTAAACCTCATATTTTTATATTAAGAGGTAATTATATAGTTTACACTGTTTATTTTTCTCATATTTCTCATATAAGCTGTGGGGTCATCTGACCCGTTCCGGCGGGAATCAGTGACATTTTCTCCATGGATGTTCTAGTGTTAAGCGGGGCCATGATGTTTTGCTCCCACTTCAAATCCCTGGAGATGGTCATGCCTAGAAAGCGGCATGACTCCATGACCAGTTATAAAATAAAACAACAATGTTATAATTTCAAGCACATTTCGAACCACAGCCGACCTGTTTTAAAAGCCAATCGAGATCTGTCTCCTTCTGGGGGCCTCTACACCAATGGGAGAATAAAAAGGAAAGAAGAAACAAGAGTATGGTATCTCAGTAAATAGATACATGGGAAATTAATAGATCTTTAATTGTCTTAATTTGTGGGTCAAATATCTGTTAATGTACTGTATATACTGTAATGAATGTATTAAAACATATGGGCTGGGCTCAAAACCGAGGGGTGCTAAGGAGGTTTGGTGGCGAGATGGGGTGGGTGGAGGGGGGGGCAGATCAATTCATGCATTGGGCCCCCAAAAAGGCATGGGACGCCTCTGGCTCCAGCACGGAATAATTCATTCCAGCGATAACGGTTGGGAACCGGCTCATTATAAATGGCTCCATATATAGGTATAGCTGAGTCGTGCTTCCACATGGGAGGGAAAATCTATTCCTACATAAATAAACCCATGAACAGTAGCTATATGCAGTTCTCACTGCAGCATTAATGAGACAGGCAGGAGGGGTGGGGAGACTTTACCTTCCAGTAGGCAATAAGTAATAACATACTCCGCATCGCCATTATCATTGGCTGCAGTGGTAACAGCAACAGCATACCATGAAGCTATTGTGTGTGTTTTTGAATCTGTTGCACATGCTGTGAATGGCTATGCTGCATATTAATGCATGTATTGCACTTTACATTATAGTATTGATGATTTGGTTGCTACAGCTGTCAGAGAGGTGTTATGAGGTCAAGTGAATGGCTTAACATTCCTGGTGATGTTATTTCTCAATAGTCTACTCTAAATACTCCTGATATCACTAGTTTCAATTAAGATATAGCCTAGAGAGGAGTGATTATCCTTGAGATACGAAGTGGCTAAGTGGCACACATTTCTCTTGAACCTCTAAAATATTCAAATCGTATGTGTCTATAATGTCATCGGCGGATTCAACTAAAAAGCAGTTAAAATGTGTTTGTGTGTGCGCGGGGGTTGTGTGTGATGGGGAAGAGGTGGTGGGGCATCTTCCAAAAATAGACAGACCGCTGACAGTAATACATGGACCACAATCCTCCGGGAACTGCATGTTTTCCCATTTAGAAGAAACAATGGCCTCCACGGACATTATTTACTATAATGGCCAATTTTGCAGGGAAAGAGCTGCAAACAGCGGAGCCCATTTTCGAAGCGGCTTGTACTCCCGAGCACCTGAGGACAGAGTGAAATGACAGTGGATTTACAGGGGGACAGGCTCTATGATGAACCAGTCTGGTAATGATAGGAAGGACTCTTTGGGTCATAAAGGTTCATTTATGCCGGTTATGTGCGCGCAGCTGGAAAGATGTGATTGCCTCTGAAGATGTCTAGCGATGCGGTCTCCTGACGTGCGTCTGATTGGTCGCGGTTGGTTCCCGCTGTCTGCAGCCAGCTGTGTCGTTACGAATGAGCAAGCAGTACACTGTATGCTAGACAGTGTGCGAAGGGTTAACATGTGCACCGCCGCTTGAAGCGTGTTTCGATCTTAATGTGTCTCTGGAAGCAAAGTTCAATCATGCATTAAACACATCCAAACAGCAGATACACAAACACACAGCCATGCGAGGGAGAGGCCGGAGGGCACAATGGCAGGAGCTTGCATCTGATCTGGACTCCAGCAACCCTCAGGGATTTGAACCGGCAACCTTCCGGCTACTAGTCCGCTTCTCTAGACTCTGGGCTACCTGCCCACCTATTATTTCCGCATGCTATCTGATTGAGATCAAATGTTTTGTCTCAAATAATGGATCTGACCTTAAAGGGAGTCCATTCATTTTCAATAGAGCTGAGCGACGTGGGAAACCTGCTGAAACTCGGCCACTATTACAGCATGAAGGTCAACTAATTTGTCACCAACAGAAAATGTACGACCAAAGGTATCGTTGTGGCAACACTTCGTAAATAAATGTTCTGACTGCTGAGACCGACATGGCCAGAGTGATAGCTCACCGAGATAGAAGATACGTTTTAGTTCAAGGTTTCCCAGTGCTCTGCAGCTTTCATTTGAAACCACTGATATAAACTTTATGGGTCAAAACCTCCCGGTGAGCAGGTTGGCACCTTGCACGGTTGCCTCCGCCCTCTGTGTGTGAGTGAATGGGTGAATATGAGGCATAAGTTGTAAAGCAATCGATTCCATTTCGATCGATTTTTATAGTGTAAACACTGTGAATCAGAACGTGCAATGTTACTCACTGTGCCTTGTATATATCTTATATCCCTTTATTTTTTTTTTAATGATCTATTTTTACCTTATTTTTTAGCACTTGCTTGTATTTAAATTGTAAAAAAAATAAACGTGTTAAGTATTGTGTGATTTTGTGTGAAGGGCGGACTAGCAAAGTAAGATTTTCATTGTATGGCAAACTGTCTGTTTAACTGTGCACATGACAATAAACAATCTTGAATCTTGAATCTTGAATCCATTCCATTCCATAAATGCAGGGAATACATTCCTGGTATGTGTACTTGGCAAATAAAGACGTTCCTTCTCATTTCCGTTAACCCTTTGTCATGTGGCAGTGAAACGGTTAACCTTCTGTATTGTCACAGTGAAAGGGTTAACCATTTGGTAGTGTGGTAGTGAAAGGGTTAAAGTACAAGTACCTCAAAATTCCTCTTGAGTACAAATATTTACATACTTTCCACCACTCAATACTTCACCACCACATGTCTCTTAGTGGAGGTTTCAACTTGACAACAATCAGTGTTGTCGTCGAGTCACTAACTCTCGAGTCCGAGTACAAGTCCGAGTCACCAAAGAAGAGCCAGAGTCGAGTCCGAGTCAAGTCCCCATTACCCTAGTCCCAGTCCGAGTCCAAGTCATCAAGGTTGAGTCCACTTCACTCTGGCAGTCAAAGAGCTGATGTTCACATAAAAAAAGGTCTACATTAAACATAAATTACACAGCGGTCACCGTTTCAAAGGGAGTTTATTACTTTGTGACACAATAGCCAAACAAATGCTCCAGCCATCAATATCTTATGCCAAATGGTTAGGGCCTATTACAATTATTTATATATTTTGTAGGGCTGTCAAAATGAATGCTTTAAAGGTCCCATGTATATATAAATGTCATTTTTCAGTCTCTAGCATTGTATTATAGTAATAGGAGTTCGTATCAATGTGTTTTAGGGTCTAAATACCATATTGGCGAATTTCTCCGTTTCAGCCCAGCCCCTCTGTGCCTCTAGTAAATCGGGTCATTTTGATTTGAAGTCCCGGAGGCGTGAATATTAAAGGCAACCAACTTGTGTTCGGCTTTTCTCTGATTGGCCGCGCCCCCCCGCCCCCACGCGCAGGCAAGCGCAGCCGTCCCACGTCCCAAATGAAATCCAAAGAGCAAGTGCGGCAGCGCGGCAGCGCGGGCAACCAACTTGTGTAGTGTTGGGCTGCTGTTCCAACGCACTTGTGTTGGGCTGCGGTAGCAGTGGAGCGCTGCTGACTGATTATTATGTTTCGCGTTTTTAACAACCAAAGTTAGATTCACTCGTCACTGTACATGTATAAACAAAGCCCATACAGTTATGAAATAATAAACACTGACTATCTGACTATTACTAATAAACACTGTGTTAGGACTATAAACACTGTTAGGACTATCTGACTCTTAATAATAAACACTGTTACAGACTAGTGTTAGGACTATCTCGATTCACGCGTCACTACTGTAACTAGAAACTCTGGGTGCCACTGTACATCAGTAACGTTATTTCGCGTTTTTAACGTCAGCGGGGCGATGCGGTGGTTAGTCCCCGGCTTCCGTGCACCGCCGCCGGCTCTACTCGGTCCAGCTCCAGCAGCAGCGACCGTGCTCCGTTGTAGAACGAAGCCCTTCAATGACAGAGCTCTCATATTTTGCGAATGCATAAACTATATCTTAAATTGTGGCTATGTGTCTAATATGGCTGTCGCTTATCAATGACTTCGCGACAGCCATATTAGACACATAGCCATAATTTAAGATATAGTTTATGCATTCGCAAATATGAGAGCTCTGTCATTGAAGTGGGTGGTGGCAGCTTACTAACAGTAGCGATTTTTATTGTTTTGTCATGACCAAACATAATCCCAACATAGATAAAAGGTGTACTGTATGTCAAATGTCGGTCATGTGGTGGAAGTGTTTAGTACAGTCACACAACAGAACACCGCTGTAGAGTACAGTCACACAACAGAACACCGCTGGTTCGACCAGCGCTTTTGCCGCGTCTCTCTTTGCGCGAGGGCGTGTGCTAGTGGATTGATTGATTGGCCGTGTGGCCAATCAGAGAAACGCTGAACGAAAAGCTGAACACAAGTTGGTTGCCTTTAATATTCACGCGTCCCGGAGCACGTCACTGGGCGCTGTGGATAGACACAGTGATGCGATTGGCTCTGTGGTTGGAGCTAATGCCCGCCCCCATTCTACCTAGACTAGACAGCGAGTGGGGCTGCGGGGCCGAGAGGAAGAGAGAGCCGAGAGGGAGCCGAGAGAAAGGAAGAGAGAGGGAGGGAGGGAGAGAGAGGGGGCACTTGGGGGGGGGGGGGGTACCTGCCGGCCGCGCGCCACACGGAAGATTAAAAGAAAGAAAAGAAAAAAGTTGCCTCGTCTCATCAGCGAGAGCCGAGTGGGAGAGAAAGGAGAGAAGGAGGGAGGGAGAGAGAGGGGGCACTTGGGGGGGGGGGGACCTGCCGCACGGAGGTCCGCGCGACACACACCTCCGAACAGGAGAGTGATAGAAAGAAAAAAAGGAAGAGAGAGGGAGGGAGGGAGAGAGAGGGGGCACTTGGGGGGGGGGGGGGGGGGGGGGGACCTGCCGCACGGAGGTCCGCGCGACACACACCTCCGAACGGGAGAGTGATAGAAAGAAAAAAAGGAAGAGAGAGGGAGGGAGAGAGAGGGGGCACTTGGGGGGGGGGGGACCTGCTGCACGGAGGTCCGCGCGACACACACCTCCGAACGAGAGTGATAGAAAGAAAAAAAGGAAGAGAGAGGGAGGGGCTTCTCTCTCTCTCTCTCTCTCTCTCTCTCTCTCTCTCTCTCTCTCTCTCTCTCTCTCTCTCTCTCTCATGGTATAAATGATTATTTGTGTAAATAAGGTTATACGCCGACCATTAAGAAAATACATGTTAGTTTAGGAATAAGGGGCAGGTAACTATATAACTCTAAGATTTATTCTTCTTCCTGCTCCTTTTGTCCATGGAATAACTATTTATGATTTTTTAATGAAGAAACTATGATTGTATTATTCCATGTGGCAAATAAAAACTCTGAACTGAACTGAACTCTCTCTCTCTTCCCCCCCCCTCCCTCCCTCCCTCTACCAGTGCAGACTGTGGTCTGACTGTCACTCAAAGTGCTTATGGGCGGAGCCAGGCCATAACAGCCTGATTTCCTGAGGCTGAAAAATGATGGTTTCGAGTACTTGATTAGAAATATAAAACAATGAATTTTTTTGAAAAAAAAATTACAAATGTCTTCAATAGACTAACAGGAATTGTGTAAAGTTGCCCAAATAGTGCTAGGAATAGCAGTGCATAGCACCTTTAACTTTGGAGATTAATTTAAATTAATTAAAGCATTAAAATAAATTAATCTAGATTAATCTATGGAGTGAAAAATCTTCAACGTTCTGAACTTTCAGCAATACTGTATATTTGCTTGTTCTTTTTTTGCATCGACTCATGCACCTTTTTGAAAATCATCTGACATGAAGATGGAACAAATTTTTTGTGAGGGCTGGAAAGGACTGCATGCTGCCCAACGAGGGGGCGTGCCGCTTTTCTGCTTCACGCACCTGAGAGGAGTTTGCAATCAGCTCGGATGTACAAGTATTGTACAAGTATTGCAGACTCCCTTCCACTCCTGGCCAGGTCGCGTGAATATTAAAGGCAACCAACTTGTGTTCAGCTTTTCGTTCAGCGTTTCTCTGATTGGCCAGTGACCGCCCTAGCACACGCCCTTTTCCGCTGAGAGACGCGGCAAAAGCGCTGGTCGAACCAACAGCGCTTCTGCCGCGTCTCTCAGCGGAAAAGGGTGTGTGCTAGGGCGGTCACTGGCCAATCAGAGAAACGCTGAACGAAAAGCTGAACACAAGTTGGTTGCCTTTAATATTCACGCGACAGACAGAGGTGTTTATTTATATTAATAAACATATCTACTAGAAACACTGGTGTTCTGTTGTGTGACTGTACTAAACTCTTCCACCACATGACCGACATTTGACATACAGTACACCTCCTATCTATGTTGGGATTATGTTTGGTCATGACAAAACAATAAAAATCGCTACTGTTAGTGCCACCACCCACTTCAATGACAGAGCTCTCATATTTGCGAATGCATAAACTATATCTTAAATTATGGCGATGTGTCTAATATGGCTGTCGCGAAGTCATTGATAAGCGACAGCCATATTAGACACATAGCCATAATTTAAGATATAGTTTATGCATTCGCAAAATATGAGAGCGCTGTCATTGAAGGGCTTCCTACAACGGTGCTGCTGCTGCTGCTGCTGGAGCTGAAGTGATGTACAGTTTATGCATTCGCAAAATATGAGAGCGCTGTCATTGAAGGGCTTCCTACAACGGTGCTGCTGCTGCTGCTGCTGCTGGAGCTGAAGTGATGTACAGTGACGAGTGAATCTGGTAGTTGGTTGTTAAAAAACGCGAAACATAATAACGTTATGCTTTCTAGTTCAGCGCATTTTATAACTGTATGGGCTTTGTTTATACTTCAGAGGTGATGTACAGTGACGAGTGAATCTGGTAGTTGGTTGTTAAAAACGCGAAACATAATAACGTTACGCTTTCTAGTTAAGCGCATTTCATAACTGTATGGGCTTTGTTTATACACGAGTGAATCTGGTACGAGTGAATCTGGTAGTTGGTTGTTAAAAACGCGAAACATAATAACGTTACGCTTTCTAGTTCAGCGCATTTCATAGCGCTCCACTGCTACCGCAGCTGAACACAAGTTGGTTGGAACAGCGAACACAAGTTGGTTGGTACACAAGCTGCCGCTCGCTTGCTCCTTGGATTTAATTTGGGACGTGGGACGACTGCCGCTTGCCTGCGCGTGGGGGCGCGGCCAATCAGAGAAAAGCCGAACACAAGTTGGTTGCCTTTAATATTCACGCAGCCAGGTCATTTTGTTACCACCATCTACTGCCGCGTCTCCGGCGTGAGACGTCGTGCCACCTACATCCTACCACCTGCTGCCGCGTCCCCTGTGTGAGATGTCGGCGGTGTTTTCCTGCTCCTGTGGAGGTTCCCTGTGTCCTACTGCCACGTCCCCTGTGTGAGATGTCGGCAGCGTTTTTCCTGCTCCTGTGGAGGTTCCCTGTGTCCTACTGCCGCGTCCCCTGTGTGAGATGTCGGCGGCGTTTTTCCTGCTCCTGTGGAGGTTCCCTGTGTCCTGCTGCCACGTCCCCTGTGTGAGATGTCGGCGGCGTCCTCCCGCTCCTGTGGAGATTCCCTGTGCCGTATACTCCTGTGTCTCCTGTGTCTCCTGTGTGAGACGTTGCATCGCTCCCCACCGTCCCATGGATGTTTTCCGTGGGCGCTCGCTCTCTTTCCTGGGATCCGTGTTTTTGAATTGCCCGTTCGGCAGTTGCCCCCTGGTGAGTCCTTTACTGACGGCACTCTGAACCGTGACATTATTACGTTGACTGTTTTTGCCTTGAGAGGACTCGTTTTTCTTCATGTAAATTTTTTCCTTAAAGGAACAGTGCTGCATTTTTTTGTTGTTCATGATTCCTGGACTCTAGTGAAATTTATCCTTAAAGG
>NW_028174803.1:417707-532707 GCF_963971535.1 Notolepis coatsorum
TTTTGTTGTTAATATGATTTATATTACTATTAAAATACTATTAAAATAGTATTTTAATTTAAATATACTTTCTTTGTGTTGATTTTACATTAATTCCATGATTTTACTCAAGTAAATATCTGTTACAACGCTTCGGTCTTAAATCGAGAAATGCTATTTTTAATCTAGATTCATCTAGTAAGTAAGTAAGTAAGTAAGTATTTATAAAGCACCTTTCATACATGTCATGTAGCTCAAAGTGCTGTACACAAACATAGGCATATATAACGATAAAAGCAATAAAGTCACAGTGATCAGTTAAGATCAATGTTTAAAAATAATAATAATAATAATAATAATAATAATAATAATAATAATAATAATAATAATAATAATAATAATAATAATAATAATAATAATAATAATAATAATAATAATAATAATAATAATAATAATAATAATAATAATAATAATAATAATAATAATAATAATAATAATAATAATAATAATAATAATAATAATAATAATAACGTAAAAATGAAAATAACGTAAAAATGAAAACATGAAAACAGTCATTTGCTTACCAGTTTGGGAGAACAGGTCCGCACAAATATGTCCGCTCAGTAGCAACCGGAAGTAGGAAATGCACTAAACCAATGCACTTGTACGGTAGGTAGCAATGTTAGCTCTTATAACGCTAGTGTAGTTACGTTTTTATTAGTGGTCAGAGTTGGGTCCATAGGACTTATCCAAGCCCCATGGATCCATCAGTGGCCGCCTATTGTGTGCGTATGTACCCGTTCCCTCATGTGGTCAGTGGTCAGAGTTGGGTCCATAGGACTTATCCAAGCCCCATGGATCCATCAGTGGCCGCGTATTGTGTGCGTATGTACCCGTTCCCTCATCTAAAGAGTTGGGTCCATAAGACTTATCCAAGCCTTACGGATCCATCAGTGGTCGTGTATTGTGTGCGTATGTACCCGTTCCTTCATCTAAAAAGTTGGGTCCACAAGGCTTATCCTAGCCTCATGGATCCATCAGGTTTTTCCAAGCCATAACTATTTGTAAGCTAGACTGTATAGGTACGTTTTAAATTTTCCTTTAAAAATGTGTATGGAGCTGGCGTTTCTGATGTGTGTTGGTAGTGTGTTCCATAGTTTTGGGGCATAGTTGGCAAATGCCATACTTCCTATCCTCTTTTGGTTTCTGGGCGTGTCTAGTAAACCTGTAGTGGATGACCATAGCGTTCTTGAGGGCAGATAACTAACTAGGGAATTTGCTATGTATTTTGGGCCTTGCTCATTAAGAGCTTTATATGTTAGGAAAAGGACCTTAAAATCAATTCTATGAGTTATTGGAAGCCAGTGCAGAGTGGCTAGGACTGGAGTGATATGTTCTCTTCTCCTTGTATGAGTTAGTAATCGAGCTGCAGAGTTTTGGATAAGCTGAAGCTTCCCAATGGTTGCTTTATCTAGATTAATTACAGAAAATTGTGAGATTAATTAGTTAATTCTATTGACAGCACTAATATTTTTTTATGTAATGCGACCCCAATTGCACGACACAGACAGGTATTCAGAGTTAGCCAAAACCAAGGGCGTAACAGAAAATTATGCATTATTTCCGGCGTTGGGTGCATGATGCGCATGCACTGTGATCACAACCAGGCAGCCAACGCCGAAAATAATGCCGTTTTGAGCAGTTTATACAAAATATTTAAATGTTTATTAGCAACGCCGAGCTTTCAAACCATCCCGTATCTCTGTTCGAAACCCTCGTGCAACTCTGAGTACCTTTTGAAATGTCTCTGTGATACTTGTATAACGAACGGTTCGGTTAGAACCAGTCCTTCAGGGTAAATCTAGGTTGGTTTCCTATTGAGGAGCAAGTGACTGTGGATTCGCTCCGTGCATCACAGTCACGAAAGGGGCGTTTTTATTGATCACATAGGCAGGCTATACATGGCGTATAGGCTACATCATACATGGCAGTGAGATTCATTGTTCTTGTATATGCTCTCGTATTATTATTTATATAGGCTACCCAATACTGACATCAAATATGCCTCTAGAAATCATATGCAGCAGGTAGAAAAAAGACGGAAAATCCATCGCGATTTGGAATAAAATTGAGGAGAACTTTAATCCCTGGGTATTAATCGAACAAAACGGGAAAAGGCAGTCATATTCCAGCACCGTCTTTATTAGTGTTTGCGCTGCCCAGGCAGCAATGGTTAATAGATATCATATCCGACATCACCGTACGTGTACATGTCTGTCAGCCTGTCTCGTATTTCTCCATAACACCCTTCCCTCGGGTCAGTCCACTTTTCCACATTTCATGGGGGTGTTCCATTACCGTATATGGTTAATCGGGGCGGTTCTGGTATGCAAATACTTAAAACAGTGCACGAGCTCCAGCTTAGGAGCAAGGTGATATTCATCAAGACAGGTGTGCGTAGGACCTGTGTACGCACGTGTGATAAATCCCGTTTTTTTTGTGCGTGCACACATTCTAAATTCTGTGCTTAAGAACGAAAATAGAATACTTTCTAAGAAAACTTGATAAATGAGGGCCCTGGACTCGAGTCCTACAACACTGACAATAATAACCAACCTTTCCATCCTGAACTGAAGCCCATTTCCCGCTTTGCTGCTCTGTCGGCTAAAACATGTAGCGCTTTCGCTACGCTAGCTGCACATCACAGCCTCACAAACCCATGTGCAGTGAGATGAACTTAGATCCCACAGGCGACGGTACGTCACGTCATTTTTGTACTCAGCCTATCCGTCTGCACTCTGGACACTGACATCTTCATTCAAACATTAGATTTGTTATTTTCACTCAAATTCGCATTCGATTCGACATGACAGCATCCAGAGAGTAGACAGACAACGTCGTGGTTGTTTTTGACAAGTTGGACCATTTCAACAACTTGTGTTTGAAAAATAAATCACTAGGATTTTATGTTAGAAGTATAGAATGCGTGCGAGTAAGTCAAATGAAACTACTGTTCTTATTGTGTTTATACTCATTCTACGTCTGCACCTTATACATTGCTTTTATTTAGTCAGAAACCTATAGTATTTTATAGATTTTAACCCTTTACCGGTCACTTCTTGAAATACCTGGAAATTCACAATTTCAACTCTAGAATGTTATTTTGGTGCTATTTCAAAGGTTATCTACATTTTTGAAATAAAGAAAACATTTATTTTCCCCCCTGTAAATTAAGGTTAACCAAAGTGTCCGTGAACAGGTCCTCGACCGGTAGCCTAAAAATGTGGGGGCTATGGGGCATATTTTTCCTTAGGGGGCATATCTATGAAACTTGGCAGGCTGATTCATAACATAAAATAAATGAGTTTTCTTGAATTTGCGCTGCCGTGGCAACAGTAGCCGATAAAGGCCCAAAGAAGAATCGCGGACAATCCTATATAACTACATGGTACTACATGATACTACATGGTACTACATGATACTACATGGTACTACATGGTACTACATGGTACTACATGGTACTACATGATACTACATGGTACTACATGATACTACATGGTACTACATGGTACTACATGGTACTACAGGGTACTACATGATACTACATGGTACTACATGGTACTACATGATACTACATGGTACTACATGGTACTACATGATACTACATGGTACTACATGATACTACATGGTACTACATGGTACTACATGGTACTACAGGGTACTACATGATACTACATGGTACTACAGGGTACTACATGATACTACATGGTACTACATGGTACTACATGATACTACATGGTACTACAGGGTACTACAGGGTACTACATGGTACTACATGGTACTACATGGTACTACATGGTACTACAGGGTACTACATGGTACTACATGATACTACATGGTACTACATGGTACTACATGGTACTACATGGTACTACAGGGTACTACATGATACTACATGATACTACATGGTACTACAGGGTACTACATGGTACTACATGGTACTACATGGTACTACATGGTACTACAGGGTACTACATGATACTACATGATACTACAGGGTACTACAGGGTACTACATGATACTACATGGTACTACATGGTACTACATGATACTACATGGTACTACAGGGTACTACAGGGTACTACATGGTACTACATGGTACTACATGGTACTACAGGGTACTACAGGGTACTACATGATACTACATGGTACTACATGGTACTACAGGGTACTACAGGGTACTACATGGTACTACATGGTACTACATGGTACTACAGGGTACTACAGGGTACTACATGATACTACATGGTACTACATGGTACTACAGGGTACTACATGGTACTCCATGATACTACATGGTACTACATGGTACTACATGATACTACAGGGTACTACAGGGTACTACAGGGTACTACATGGTACTACATGGTACTACATGATACTACATGGTACTACAGGGTACTACAGGGTACTACATGGTACTACATGGTACTACAGGGTACTACATGGTACTACATGGTACTACAGGGTACTACAGGGTACTACATGATACTACATTGTACTACATGATACTACAGGGTACTACAGGGTACTACATGATACTACATGGTACTACAGGGTACTACAGGGTAATACATGGTACTACATGATACTACAGGGTACTACAGGGTACTACAAGATACTACATGGTACTACATGGTACTACATGATACTACAGGGTACTACATGGTACTACAGGGTAATACAGGGTACTACATGGTACTACAGGGTACTACATGATACTACAGGGTACTACAGGGTACTACAAGATACTACATGGTACTACATGGTACTACATGATACTACAGGGTACTACATGGTACTACAGGGTAATACAGGGTACTACATGGTACTACAGGGTACTACATGACACTACAGGGTACTACATAGCACTACACGGTACTACAGGGTACTACATGGCACTACAGGGTACTACATGGCACTACAGGGTACTACATGGCACTACATGGTAGAAGTAACCCTAAGTGTGACTGATTAGATGCATCGGGCATATGTGTACAAATGGACTTCACCTGAAGGGGCATATGACCGTTTATGGCTTCACCACCAATTAGCTAACAACAAATCCTGATTTCATTAATACTATGCAATCCTTTACAATGATTGTTAAACTGCAAAAATGAGTAAATGTTATCAACTTACCATGACTTGTTGAGGAAATAATGGATTTTGAAGAGTAAAAGATTTAATTTTTTTTTACTGTGGTGAAAAGAAGGAAGTTGCAGATCCCCAAGGTCTATCCTGATTGGTCAGATGGGATGGTGACAATATCTGTGTCATAGTCTGCCCTGTGCTGATTGGCTGGAAGACATTTCTTTCATAGATTAACGATCCCCCCCTCTCCCACCTGGCTAAATATATTGTATGGGGAAATGGCCAAAAATGGTTACTTGGCCGGTAAAGGGTTATGTCAGAAATCTATCATAATTAATAAGACATATATTACAATCTTTTTTTTTATATATTTAATGACATAAATCTATTACAATATTTGTATATATATATTTTAATGACAAACATCTATTACAATCTTTTTTTTTTATTATACCTATGCCTATGCCTATGTCTATGTTGTGTCTACATCACTGCTGCGAAGCACTCTGGGCTGCAATTCTAGTATGAAAGGTGCTTTACAAATAAAGTTTATTATTATGATTATTATTAGTATGATTATTATCATGTAATACCGTTGCCTGAGGGATCTTAAGTTCATATCACTACCCGTTAATTTGCCTGGCTGTGATACTGTATGTATAGCTAGCATGACGTTACATACAGCCGAGGAACAGTTTTTCCCTTCCAGCTGTTGCTACCCTTCCAGCGTGTACATTTCATCCTGACTGGCTACTGATGGAAATGTTTTGAAATGTCTGTTTTTTCTTTCTTTCTTTCTTTCTTTACTCTCACTTTTGTTTTATTTGAAGAGCTGACAGCTCTCGTATTCTCTGTCATTGCTTTGATAAGCCCGGCTGCACATGCTTTGAGAAGCCCCGCCCGCTATAGATTCTAAGTTGATGAGGCTGACAAAGTCGACCTTATTCTGCTTAAAGTTGTCCTAAGAGGCTTAATGGAACAGAGCTGCCACTTTGGAGCTTATCTCCTATACTTCATTCAGCTAAATGAGGCCCTGGTTCATTAAGGCAATACCCTCATCAGATAGCAGGCGAGGATCTCTGGCAATCTGGATAATCTTTGAGTCTTGTGGAAAAAAGAAAGACATTGCTCTCTCTCTCTCTCTCTCTCTCTCTCTCTCTCTCTCTCTCTCTCTCTCTCTCTCTCTCTCTCTCTCTCTCTCTCTCTCTCTCTCTCTCTCTCTCTCTCTCTCTCTCTCTCTCCCCCCTCTCTCTCTCTCCCCCTCTCTCGCTCTCTCTCTCTCTCTTGCCCTCTCACTTTCATTATACACTGCAGAGTAGTTTTTGACAGGTCTGGTTAAATGGTCTTTCTGGTTGTGAAGGCCTCTCAGCATTTGGGAGCAGAGTGAGAGGGGTTACTGGCCTGCAGCACAACTCTGCTGCTGTGTATGAGCACCACCACCTGACCTGACCAGAAGGTCTGACTATAGGAACACACAGCATCCACGAGTGTGTGTGTGTGTGTGTGTGTGTGTGTGTGTGTGTGTGTGTGTGTGTGTGTGTGTGTGTGTGTGTGTGTGTGTGTGTGTGTGTGGTGTGTGTGTGTGTGTGTGTGTGTGTGTGTGTGTGTGTGTGTGTGTGTGTGTGTGTGTGTGTGTGTGTGCACGCACCAATGTGTTAGCTATTAGGGTGTTCACGGATTGCACACACACACACACACACACACACACACACACACACACACACACACACACACACACACACACACACACACACACACACACACACACACACACGCAGACTGCCAGGAGCTTTCATTGTGTTTAATTGAGCACATGAGGAGGTGTTTCCAGAAGACAAGCGTAATGGTGTGAATTAGCTCAATTGGCCAAAATAAATTAAATAAATAAGAACCTGTACATTCTGAATATGATGTTTCATACACCATTATGTTTAGCGAGACATAGGAGGAGTAATTACTACTGATAATGAACCAGATCGCTCGCAGGCACATCAATGATCCTACGACTGTAGTTATACTACATCAGTGAAACATTATACAGTATAGACGCATGGTCATAACACATTATGAGTGCATTAGGATTCATTACGAGTGTCTCTAAATGGTAAATGGACTGCATTTATTTAGCGCTTTTATCCAAAAGCGCTTTACAACTATTGCCTCACATTCACCGGTTCACTCACACATTCACACACCGACAGCAGGCGCGGCCACGCAAGGTGCCGACCTGCTCATCAGGAGCAGTTAGGGGGTTCAGTGTCTTGCTCAAGGACAAAGCGACACGCCGTCGGGAGGAGCCGGAATCTAACCGGGAACCTACTGGTTACCAGACTCTGCTCTACCTCCTGAGCCACAGCATAAGTCAAGTCAAGTCAAGTCAAGAGTTTTAATTGTCACGGCATACAAGTATACAATGAAATGCGGGAGTATACAATATAAATGCAGAGATGCTGCAGCTGGAGCGTTGCTGTTGATCTGTTGATTCTCAGCAAGGCCATTTGGGAAGACAGCGGGGAAAAAAGGGCCAAAAAGTGAGAAAACAGAAGATACAGAGAAGCGAACGGCAGACATCATTAGCCGCAGAGACGATGGGAAGTGGTAAACAAAGTAGACTGTTTAACTCTCCTCTAATTTAGCTCCTAATGGCGCGTTGGAGTCGTAATAAATTACCTGTTTTTCAAGGTCCCGTACGTCTGAGGGCTGATAATATACTGTAGCATCATATTCCGTGGGACCTAATGAGTGCCGTTTCACACTGTGACAAAGTGAGAGCACTTATCTACTGCTTGCCTCTCATGCTTGGTGCTGGGTTTATTTATTATTATCATTATCAGTAGTTGTTTATTATTTTATATTTTTTGTATTTAGTATTCCACTTTTGTCTTTATTTAGCCAGGGTAGATTATCTGTCCCTTTCTCACACACACACACACACACACACACACACACACACACACACACACACACACACACACACACACACACACACACACACACACACACACACACACACACACACACACACACACACACACACACACACACACACACACACAGTGTCTCTAAGGGGGCTTTCTCATTAGGAACGGGTGCTCCGCTCCGTCCTCGCTCCGTCTTTGAGTGCGAACTCCCCCCCTCCCTCTGCTTTGTGTACACACTGCAGTCTTGGTTCGCTCCGGGTTTTGTTTACGGTTTGAGTTTTGAGTGTGTAAGCTGCCGTAGGCGATGATGTCACACTCGAACGTCAACACATCAACAGTTGAACACACGGTGATGGAAACTGGATGCCCGATATAAAGAAACCAATAACCAATAAATATGAAGTTATCTTTGAACGTCTGCTGTCAAGCGTTGTCAATATAACCCACCCCCTTTTCTCACGAATGGAACTGGTGTCGTGGAGTCCGCTTTGAGCGTTTTCCAGGGTTAGCGGCTAACGCTAGTTAGCTTAGCCTAGTTATTGGATAACTGTTAGCAGCTAACGTTAGCCCATTGCTCGCGTCAATTATATTGCATGTCATTGAAGGTCTGCGCTGGTCTGTGTAATGAAATTACAATTGCATGTCATTGAAGGCCCGTGCTGGTCTGTGTCTATAATGAAATGAAAGGAAAGCTCTGCGCTAAAGCAAGCCTCATCTCAGCCGCGACGTGACAACATACTCGATGTTATATAAAAATAATCTTGCGGTCTACTTGAAAATCAGCCTGCAATCTACCGGTTGATCACGGCCGACTGGTTGGGCACCACTGGTCTATAGAAATAAATGCATTTGAACAAGAAACCAATGTATAGCCATAGCAATGGCAAAAAAATTGCCAGGCCTAATGCGAGCCAGGGAAGTCTTGGGCTTGTAACGTGGCTTCATCTAGAAGTTTTCATCTAGAAGTTTTCATCATCCACTGAGCCGTGAGGCTCAACATGCTTTTTTGGTTGAGGTCTGAACTCGCCAAATTGCCCATACATATCGTTTTTGTGGGTATTGTCCAGTTGTTGCTGTATGTTTTTATCTGCCCAAAATTCAAGCAAGCATAAAAGCATTACAGTAAGCTTGCACACCACGCCCCGCTCCGTCGTCGGGGACGCTGGTTCGCACCCGAGACCACCTATTCCAGCGATCCAGGTTTGGAGCGAATCAGCGTCCCCGGGGACGGCAGGGAGCGTTCTCATCACGCGATATTTTGGTGCGATCGCGCTCTGATTCGACCCCGAATGGCTAGTGTGAAAGCCCCCTAACATGGCTCCCTCCAGGACAGTATAGCAAGCAGCTGCATTGTAGATCAGTGTTGCTTCCAGACTGATTACCAGGGGTCTCTCCTCTGTGGGCCTGGCTCTGATCAATACACTGTTCAGCCCCCTTCCTCTGGGATAAATATGAAGTACAACAACTACTGATAAACCCTGAGGGGTGTGTGTGTGTGTGTGTGTGTGTGTGTGTGTGTGTGTGTGTGTGTGTGTGTGTGTGTGTGTGTGTGTGTGTGTGTGTGTGTGTGTGTGTGTGTGTGTGTGTGTGTGTGTGTGTGTGTGTGTGTGTGTGTGTGTGTGTGTGTGAAAGGGACAGATAATATACCCTGGCTAAATAAAGACAAAAGTGAAATACTAAATAAAGCTTAATAAAAAAAAATTATAATAATAAACAACTACTGATAATGATAATAATAAATAAACCCAATAAACCCAGCACCAAGCATGAGAGGCAAGTGGTAGATAAGTGCTCTCACTTTGTCACAGTGGGGAACGGCACTCATTCAGCTACATCAATAATAATAGAGGCTTGTCCACCAGACTATAATTTTCTTCAAATACCCAGAAAAAATAGAAGGGGGGGAGGGGTTGCAGCAATTTTCTCCTCAAAACTCATTTTTAGAATCACAGAACTATAGGCGAGTTCATGTCGATGGAATATCTTGCCATTGAGCTCAAAACAGAATCAACCATTATCGTCACAATATACCGCCCGCCTAGACACTCACCAATATTTATACAGGAGCTCTCTGAACTGATTTCACTATGTGTTACCGGATATGATAAGGTGATCCTAAATGGAGACTTGAACATCCATTTTAATAAGAAAACAGACTCCAAAACTATAGAACTAAAAAATCAACTGGATAGCTTTGATCTAACACAGCATATAACAAATGCAACTCACAGGCTTGGGAATACATTAGACTTAGTTATAACAACAACTGGGCTAAGCATAAAAAATGTCTCAATAACTGAATTACCTCTCTCCGACCATCACTGTATATTTTTTGATACTCAAATAACCCTTACTAAAACAAAAAAAGAAATCATAGTTCAAAAGAGGCTCCTAAATGACAAGGCTGAATAAAAGTTCATTGATCTTATCAGACTACATGAACCACACAATCATGACAGCTCTCTAAATGAAATGGTAGAAAATCTCAATGATGCACTGTCATCTGTATTAAATTCTGTCGCCCCACTAAAAACGAAAAAGAAGAAAACCAGAGCCTCGCCCTGGTTGAACTATAATACGGTCAACAAAGAAAAAAGGAAATGTCGTGCAGTGGAGCGAAAATGGAGAAAAACAAAAACCACCATATGCTGTGATATATACAAAGATGCTTTAACTGCTTATAATAAAACCATCCGCTTGGCAAGGAAAGACTACTTCTCTAAAATCATTACAGAAAACGCTGGAAACTCCAGAATCCTTTTTTCCACTATTAATGTACTACTCAACACTGCCCCTACACCTCCTCAGTCATCAACGGTTAAGTGTGAAGAACTTGCACTATTCTTTAACAACAAAATAACCTCGATCAGGGCCAGCATTACTCATGATGGAAATAAAGCTGATTGCAGCAAACCACGCAATGTAACCATGAGAAGATTCACATGCATCACATTAGATGTACTCTGCAAAACTGTCTCAGAATGTAACGCCTCCACCTCTGACATTGACCCTATACCTACAGCTTTCTTCAAACGGGTGTTTAATAGTGTGTCAAGCCCTGTGCTAGATATCATAAACACTTCCCTTAGAACTGGTATTTTCCCAGATGCCTTTAAAACAGCAGTTGTAAAGCCATTAGTAAAAAAAACCTAACATGGATAGTAATGTAATGGCAAATTATCATCCAATATCCAACCTACCATTCATTAGTAAAGTACTTGAAAAGATAGTTTCAGTTCAAATAAATTCCTTTCTTGAAGAAAACAACATCTTAGAAGAATTTCAGTCGGGATTCAGAAAATATCATAGCACTGAAACTGCCCTCACCAAAATAATCAGTGACCTCAGGCTAAACTCTGACGAGAATAAGATCTCCATCCTTATCCTGCTAGATCTCAGTGCAGCATTTGATACAATCGATCACGATATTCTAATCGATCGTCTAGAAAACCATGTCAGTTTCTCAGAACATGTGCTAGGCTGGTTTAAAACATACATCAGAGGGAAGAAATTCTATGTTAAACTAGGAGATCACATGTCTGATATATACGACAACTATGGAGTTGCACAAAGGAGTTGCTTAGGTCCTTTACTCTTCTCCCTTTACATGTTACCGCTGGGTGATATCATCAGAGAACATAATGTAGATTTCCATAGCTATGCGGATGATACACAACTGTACATATCTGCTGAACCAAATGATGCAGCGATTAGCTCCATTACAGACTGCTTAGTGGCAATAAATAAATGGATGAGTAAGAACTTCCTGAAACTAAACGAGAACAAAACTGAAATTCTAATTATCGGCCCCAAAACTAAAAAAGAAACATTAATAAAGAACCTGGGAGGACTAACCCCTTGGATAAAGTCTGAGGTCACTAGTCTCGGGGTTATCATAGATTCAGAACTGAACTTCAATTCTCATATTAGCAAAGTGACGAAAACATCGTTCTTCCATCTCAGAAATATAGCAAAAGTACGACCATTTATTAATCAGAACGATGCTGAGAAGCTAATTCATGCATTCATATCTAGCCGGTTAGACTACTGTAATGCACTTTTCACAGGTCTCCCTAAGAAAACCACAGAGAGGCTTCAGCTAATCCAAAACTCTGCAGCCCGACTGCTAACTAGAACCAAAAGGAGAGAGCACATTAGTCCATGAAGTCTTAGCTGCTTTACACTGGCTTCCTGTACCATTTAGAATTGACTTTAAGGTCCTTCTCCTTACATACAAAGCTCTAAATGGACAGAGACCTAGCTACATCGCCAACACTCTAATAAATTACACACCAGCAAGAACACTGCGATCATCAGCTGCTGGACTACTAGAGGCTCCCAGAAACAGTCAAAAGAGGATCGGTAATGCAACCTTTATCAACTATGCCCCAAAACTGTGGAACGAACTACCCCAAAACATCAGAGAAGCCAACTCGCTAGACATCTTCAAAAGACATCTCTTTGCTCAGGCATTTCAATGTGGGGTAATGCAGGCAAATATTTGAAGATAGATATCTGCTACCACCTAGTGGCAAGGGGAAATATTATTATAGAAACATCAGGGATATCCCGACACAAATTGTACTTACCTGCACTATTCTTACCCTGCCTACTTTTATACACTGCCTATCAAATTCATGTGTCGGTTCTATGCTAATTTTATCTCACTACCTCCTACTGTATGCACTGTAATTTTAAGAGAACTATTTTATCACACTTTTTACTTCTTACTGATGACTATTTTTAAACTGAATCATTTTAAACTATTTTTATTATTTGTATTACTGAATTAAACTGTAAATAGAGAGCCTATTGGGATGCTAGATCCTAATGTGAAACACTGTGATTTACCATACCTTGCTATCTGTCTATTTTTTTTATGCTTGTTATTATTATTATTATTATTATTATTATTATTATTATTATTATTATTATTATTATTATTATTATTATTATTATTATTATTATTATTATTATTATTATTATTACCCTACCTACTTTCATACACTTCCAATGAAATTCATATGTCGGTTCTATGATGTTAGAATGATGCTCTGTTGTTGTGAGCGACACACTGCTCTGTTGTTCTATAAGGTAACTTAGAACTGTACTGTACTGTACTGTAAAGAAACTCAAAGTGTTAAGAGCGATGGACTGCTCTGTTGTATGTTAGAGCGACGGACTGCTCTGTTGTATGTTAGGGCGACGGACTGCTCTGTTTGGTGTATGTTGGAGCGACAGACTGCTCTGTTGTATGTATGTTAGAGCAATGCTCTGTTGTATGTTGGAACTTTGTAAAGAAACTCAAAGTGCTGAGAGCGATACACTGCTCTGTTGTTATATATTTTTTATTGAACAATCTTATCACACTTTTTTACTGTCCGTTCTATCTTATTATTTCATTTTAAACTGAATCAAACCGCACTTTTTTACTCTATCTAATCTATTCTATTTTATTATTTGTATTGCTGAAGAACTGTGATTTGCCTAACCTTGCTACCTCTCTATCTCTTTGTATTTACTTTTTAAATTTTTTATGCTCGCTTATGCCTGTATTTTTTTACTGTTGTGAAGCACTTTGAACTGCAACCTCTGTAATATTTTTTCTTGTATAATAATAAACAACTACTGATAATGATAATAATAAATAAACCCAGCACCAAGCATGAGAGGCAAGCGGTAGATAAGTGCTCTCACTTTGTCACAGTGGGGAACGGCACTCATTCACACTGTGTGTGTGTGTGTGTGCAGGGGTGTACAGTAGCTCCAGATTATGGGCCCCATGAAAGAATGTATTTGTAGGCCCCCAGTGAATGCGAGCGCGCGTAAGCAGAAACATTTTTGGCCATTTTTTTATTGATGAAAACGCATAATATGGTTTTTACCTATACATTCGGATCAGCAGTTCAGCACCTGCACTGTTGGTGGGTGAGCCTAGTAAAGGATGTCGCATTGCGTTCATCTTCAATGAATGGACCAATGCAATAGTCTACCAAAGCCCCCCTTCTCTCTCTATATATTTCACACACACACACACATACACACACTTCAGAAACAAACATAGTATCAATGAGAGCATCAATAATACACCTGAGTGATGTCTAGTGGGGCCCTTGGAATCATCCTAAGCTACCCCCCCCAGCTACGCCCCTGTGTGTGTGTCAGTGGCGGCTCGCCACTAGGGGCGCTCGGGCGCCGACCCCCCTGGTTAACCCTGGTTAAAAGAGAGATGAACAAGAAATTTTTTTTTTGTTTTATAGCCCTATAAATAATATAAACATGTTTAAAATGAATAATATTTACTCATTTTAAGTGTTTGTGTTTCCAATGCACAATATAACGTTAATAATATCAAATTTAAATAATCGTTTTCCTGAACAGGAAGTGACTCACGTTCCGTTACCGTAGCCGCATTTCTCCTAGCCGCATTTCTCTCGTCTCGGGCTAGACGCAATAGCGCTCTGAGTGTGCGTCCACGCCGTGCACTGTTTCATCGCTGTATCCGTCGCAGCCAATCAGTGCGTAACGCGCTGTGCGTTGAAATATAATGTTTATGATGGAAGCCGGGCGCGATTTGAAGCGGTCTAAGCCAGCAGCCTTAGCAGCGTCTATAATTTCCGTAGCCGCATTTCGTGGAGACGCTCTCTGATTGGCCGACGCCAGGTTCTGTTGTGTAACTTGTGTTGTTGTGAGATGCAGCTATTTGTCTTAGAGCGTAACGGCAAGTTCTTTTGACGGTTAAGCTTAGGCACTCTTTCAAAGTTGGTTAAGGTTAGAGTTTGTCTTAGAGCATGGCGATAGAACGCCAGGTAGTTTGCAGTCTGTTCGACGCGGAAATGGGCAAAGAAATCATCACAGTACTTGTGTTGTGTGGTGCTAAGCTAACACTTGGCTAACAAGAAGCTATAATATGGCGGATGCAGTCTGGACAGTGGTCTGGATATACATCAACAGTCTGGGACTGTGGGACAGTGGATTATACACTTTATCAAGCCCTCCTGCCCTGGACGTTTCGACTAAACAGTGAGTCTCTCTCTCTCTCTCGCTCTCTCTCTCTCTCAACACAGCGATGCTGTGTTCCTGTGTCTCCGAGAAATGCGGCTACGGAAAGTATTGACGCTGCTGCCTTGCTGAGATGATAATAGCGCTTCAAAACGCGCTGCTGTGTTGTAAACTATAACATTAATTTCGCTGCTGCTGATGCATAATGTATGAATGAATGAATGGTGAGTTGTTTAAAATGACAACATATACATGTGTTAATTATTTTATTGGATTGATCCGAGAGACAGAGAGAGAGATGGCTCCAGAGCATTTATTAACGTTACATTTTCAACTCGACCTAACGTGAACCCCCGGCTGCGACCACCCAACAGTAGATAGTACGGGCCGCCACTGGTGTGTGTGTGTGTGTGTGTGTGTGTGTGTGTGTGTGTGTGTGTGTGTGTGTGTGTGTGTGTGTGTGTGTGATGTGGAGAGATGAGAGATTGCATTTGCATCCTTGTGCGCGTCGTGACCTGGAATTGAACCCACATGCAGTCTTCCCCCTCAAGCCGCCACAGCGACTCAATATATTAAAAAATAACATTATGGCTCTAAACGAGCCGTCTGGACCAAACACGCTGATGATTTATACAGAACAGATGTCAGCCAGTGGAAAACAATGTTCCCTCTGATTGGATCTATATTACAGTAAATATTTCTCACTGCACAAAAGGAAAAAATGCCTTTCACAAGGCTAACCCCGATCGATGACACACCAAACCAGCCGTGAGGGATGGGTCTGTGTGTGTGTGTGTGTGTGTGTGTGTGTGTTCTACAATTGCTACTGAACTCCCTTTGAGCTCTAAGACCAGCGTAAGGTTAGCGTATTTTCTTTTTTGCCTTCCATTTTTCTCCCCCTAGAATCTGACTCTGTGTTTATCTGCTTTGTTCCAAGGGGAACCTTTTCAAAACAGATGATGAACGGAGAGCCTAGAAGAAAGGAGAGGAAAACACAGACATGCTTGTTTGAAATCGAAGAGAGGCGGATAGTGAGAGAGAGAGAATCACTTGTACTGAAGAGAGAGGGGGAGAGAGAGAGAGAGAGAGAGAGAGAGAGAGAGAGAGAGAGAGAGAGAGAGAGAGAGAGAGAATCACCTCTACTGAAAAGAGAGGGGGAGAGAGGGCGAATGAACGGAGGCACGATAATGAATTATTTCCTGTAGCCAGAGTCAGCGTTAGAGGAGAGAGATAAAAGCCGGACCCCACGCTGGGCTGCTAACAGCCAGGGGGGCCGCAGCCTGGGAATCATGGTGTGTCTGGGTGCACAGAAAGAAAGAAAGAAAGAAAGAAAGAAAGAAAGAAAGAAAGAAAGAAAGAAAGAAAGAAAGAAAGAAAGAAAGAAAGAAAGAAAGAAAGAAAGAAAGAAAGAAAGAAAGAAAGAAAGAAAGAAAGAAAGAAAGAAAGTGTCGTGAATTTATCTAAATAAAACAACTAAAACTGTACAGAATGATAAGACAAAATGCTGATTTGACAAGAAGGAGCAGGAAACACCATGATGGTTGTAAGAGGTTGAGACAGTGACTCCCCCGACCAGGTGGCAAAGGTCAATAAGGTCATAAACTGACCCCTCCAGGCTATATTGAAATGGGCAGGAAGGAGGGATATGGACTTTAGCTAAAGAGGAACAAAAGCTTACTTGGAATGACTCATTTCCCCCACCGGGCGAACCTATTTGGTAAGAGATAAAAGAGGGAACTAATTATCTTAGAACAGGGAAACCAACTTTAAAATACAGTTGAGATCAAAGGTCATATTGACACTAAGCTAAAGCAATTTCAGGTTACGACGGCAGCTGCTGACTAAGGTACAGAGGTCAGAAAGGTGACACAGACTATTTGAGAATCTCCCATTTCACATCCAAGTAGAATGCCATCAGTAAAACAGTGCAATCAATAATGTACTAACAGGGAGCTGTCATACCAAATTACCTTTGATAATAGGTTTAGCAAGCCAGAAAAGTTGACAATAAGTGAACCGAATACAAAGACATCGTTTGTTAATTAATGTTAATACTGAACAAAATACTTAGTGATCAAAATAGAGCTACAACCTAGATTACAGATTACTTTAGAATAGGAAAATACCCCCCGTAGGATGAAACAATCAAATAAAGTTCGATTTCATTAGTAACATGGACATAACTCTTAAAACTATTAGGATAACGGTAGTCACAATAAGGAATAAAATCTCTTAATGCTAAAAGATAAAACTATACAGTATTGGTCAATGGTTAATCAAGAAGCCAGTATATTATTTCTGCTGAAAAGGACGTATGCAATTATCTGTGTATCGAGAGCCAGTCTGTCTCCCCAATTTAGACTGTGTAAACATTTTGTCACAAGAGCAGTAGGATGTCACTCATTGAAAAGGATCCCCTAATAAAGTAATGGCTAAACTGCTAAAACAGCCCGGCAGATTCTATTGTGAAAATGTTGTGTCAGCAGACCAAGGCTGACGTGTCATGACGTGTCACTGAGCGAGGAGATCCGTGAGCCAATGAGAAGACCGCTGGAGCCTTTGAGACGTGTCAGCACGTTTCAGAGACTCGACCACGGGGGGCTGGGTCTTTTCTCCTATATAACAACAGGCATGAATAGGAGACAGGAGAAGCGCTGAGACAAAAAGCAAGACACACACAGACCTGGAGACAGGAGCGCTGAACCTCCACCGACGGAGAGAGACTCACCACCCTGGAGACCTAGAGAGCCGAGCCGGAGACGCACAGAGCTATGGACCCAGACGATGATAGACGATCGCCTCGCAGCAGGAGATCCTGCCACCGAGGGTAGACGAAACCAAGCGCTCCCAACCCGCTGAGGATCCGAAAGCAAGGTTGCCCTGGCGACCACCAACCACTAAGAGAAGCCGCGTGTTGTCATGGGAAACCCGAGAGACAACAAACACCACCACCGGAGAAACGGCTCTGATCGGCCCTAGCTGATCAGATCATGGACAGAACTGCCACACCAAAGAGACGATTAGATTGAAGTAAAGAGCTTTTACTTGTTTTGATTCATAAGCTGTGGTTTATTAAGAAATAGTAATAAACACACCAGTTTGTTTTATTCAGACCACCTCGTCAGCTTCTTTCCTTAATTGAACCGAACATCTGAAATACCAAACAATGCAGAGGAGAAGGGTAAAAGACTATACGATCACAGAACTTAGATATAGGTATAAATGAAGGTAGTATACTTCAATTTGGTGCAGAGACCCGTGCTGCATTTGACCGAAGCCGGTTGAAGACGACGAAAAGCTACTTCTGGAAAATGGACCGAGAGATTCTCGCCCTCATCGAAGCCCTCTACGGCTGAATAAATCGTCGCCTCATCAGCCGAGGACAGCGGGACTGGGTAAGTAAGGATGGTGCGTTTAAAATTTGGTGAAAGTCGAGCAGTCTCAAATTGGGGGGTTGCTATAGGTAAGAATGAATGAGGTAATGGACCAGGATAATGTTGGTGTCGGAAGATCACCGGGGACCAGGGTTCACAACCTGTCTCTGGTCTCAGCCGCACACCAGCGCTGCACTTAGAAAGGTTAGGGGATGGAGGATGTTCGGTTAGAATGCCTATGATTGGTACAATGCCAGGTGTGGTGAGATTAGTCTGGGTAGGATCGTTACTAATGTAATGAAGAAAAGGGGCGCGATCCGAGTGAACGGTACAGAAGTGAGGTAAAAAGGGGAAGTGTTTATAAGCCACTATGGAGCTATAAATAAGGAATTGTTCAGGGAAACAATTGAAGGTCTGGGGATAAGTGACGTTTTTTGGTTGATGAACGGGTTAGATGAAGCGCTGTTCGGAGGAACAAGAGTACCATTATGGATTTCAAGCCCTTCATTGAACAGTATTGTGACTACCAGTAAAGAGAGGATGTAGAGGTCTGTATTTGGTTCAAATCGCGCCGACCAGGAGGGTATTTTCATGCCAGTCCGCTTAGCGAAGCGTCTCTTTTAGACTCGGCGCGCAAGGCAGACGAACGTTGGAAGACGTTCCACGCGAATCTGTCTAAGACGTGATCCGACATCATCTGCTTCAGATTCACCTTTTGATTGAATCTAAGAAGGTATCGACTCGTGGAGGAGAGAGAATCGGAGAAGTGGGGTTTGTGGTCGGAACGGTGAGGATTGGCGAGGCAGACCACCACTTAATGCCGTCAAGTGGCCTGCAAAGACTCTCCACAGAGTGACGATATGAAGATGGAAAGAGAGGTGGGGTATAGCGGGGTGAAAGTATGTGTTCTTGGAAAATATGAAGCACTTTGAAGGAAGGAACTGCGCTTGTGATTAGAGCATAGGAGAGAATTGTGTGAAATGGGCGAGGTAGGAAATGCGCTTAGAATGGATGTGGCCAGATGAATAGTATGCTTATGAATGGGACGTTGTTTTGCTAAATATATGTGTTTGGATGAATGTGAGTTAGAAGCTATGAGTGAATGCCAATGTATTTTTTGTATTATTATGGAACATGGGTGACCAAAACGGCAGCGGGGAAACCGTAACACTGTCCGTGGGAAGGGGCATTTATTTAGCTATCGGCGTTGGCCGCGGACGACAGTAGTAACGTGTGGATGCTGTGTTGCGTTATCGAGTGAATTGAATGAATGGCAAGAGTGATGGAACTAGAATGATGTGTGAAGTTCGTTGACATTTTTCAAATCGGTGGTGTTAAGGTCTAAATTTAATGTAGAAGCGATCAAAATAAACTGTGTTTTTGGAGCTGATGACGTCACTGGGAGCGTCTAGGCTTGGGGAGCGTTGGATTTATAATACTGTGTATTTCGGCCAGGCGGGGCCGAACGGGCGAGCGTACTAGAATAAAGATAATGATGTATGTTCTGTGAACTGGGGCTAAATAGGATTGAAGTTATGTTGCGGGGTATAACAGGGGTTGTGCAGACGTCGCGATGTGTTGTGCCGCTCGTATCAACAGGATAATGGGCCGTTTAGGAGAAGTTATGATGGTGGCTAAGTTAAGCTAATGGAGCTAGCAGTACTGAGCTAACGATGCTAATATGCTAAGCTACCTGTGCTAACGAAATAGCATGATTGAACTCTCGGGGGATATCGCGTGTTGCTACTCTTGGTGGCTGGCACGAGACCTTAGAGAGGCGCGGACAGGGACTTCCGGTGTAGGGGGTTCTGGGAATTGTGGTTTTGTAGTTAAGGTGAGACGTCGAGTTGACGTCGAGTGGTGTGGTGCTGCGTGATGACGCACTTGCGGGGGAGGGCGAGGGCGCCTCCTGCAGGACGTTGTGAATACTGTAGTGCAATGGAGGTGATGAACGAAACGTTCCAGCGGAGGGCGGTGTTGCCTCTTTGATAGTTACACCTCTCCTTCACAGGTGAACGGGGTGCAGTAGCGGACATTTTGTGGTTATTATAGGTTTTTAAGTAGCGACCATCTTTGGGAATTTGTAATTCTTTTTATCGGTTTTTCCAGTTTTTGATGACGAATGTATATACTTGTTTAGTTATCGATCTATATTTGTTGTGGGTCCAAAATGATGGCACTAGTGGGATAGAAATGTGATGGATGTGTGAGTTTGTTTGTAACTTTGGATAGGGTAGTTTGTTCCTATGGTAGGCAGCTGATGTGGATGACGGGTTGGGACATGTAGACGGTATGTGTCTGTCTGCGCATGCGCACCGCAGTTGCTCGGCGCAAGGGGGATGGACTATGGGCTTTTGTTAAGGCAGTGGACAGTGAAGGGCTATAGGGGGCGATGTTGGTCAGGAATAGTTGAAGTGGAAACGGCGGCGTTGTGTGACGGGTCGCGTGAACCCCCCCCCTTCTCTTCCGTATCTCTTCCTCCCTCTCTCACTTTCCCCTCCCTCCCTGCCTCCCTCCCTCCCTCCCTCCCTCCCCGCCCCTCTCCTCTCCATCCCTCTCTTTGATTTTGTTGAAGTAACAGGTTCTCAGAGGGTGCTTTATTCAGGGTAGATTGACTTTATGGTAAGGCTGAAAGCATTGGTTATAGTAATGTAGTGTTTACTTTCTAAGTTAGGATTGCATAAGGATAAATTAATGTTCATGGTCATTTTGGAGCCCTCCCCCCCTCCTTTATCTCTAGCTCCCTGCTTGGTACTGTTGGGCTGCCAGGTTAGCATAGGTGTTTATATTTAGGTTGTAGTGCCCCGGCAATAAAAATTAAGATGTAGTGTTAGATGTTAGGAACTTCATGCAGGCTCTGTTGGTCTGGTTAAAGTAGGGTTTGATTTGAGTTAAAGTTGGCGGCAGGTGCTGAGGGTAGTGTTTAGAGCCCTGTGGGTTAACTGAACCAGGCGATACGGTAAAGTCTGCTGATTAGGTATAGACGGTTTTTGTTATAGTTAAGGTTGAATTGAGAGCCCCCCCCCCCCTTCCTCCGTCCCTGTATCCCTCCCTCCCTTTTCTCTTCCCTCCGCCCCCCCTCTGTCTCTCCTTGTATTTCTCCCTGTGGTTCTCCATCCCTTCCTTTCTCCACGTGTGCCCCCCCCCTCAATGGCTTGCCTGAGATTGGGGTGTGGGTATGCTGCGGACCATGGCTGGGTTGAGTGGTGGACCCGTGTTGGGGTCCTTGGAAGCGGGTTTAGCTTTGCGGCATGTTGTGTGTTATTGGTTGGAAGTTTATTTGAACTGCGTTGTTATTGTGTATGAGGAGTAGGGACCGGAGGAGCGCTGGCCTGGCTAGGTGCAGGTGATGGTAGGATGAGTTGTGGTATTCCTTGGAAAAAGAGCTTGGGGTGTTTCCGTTCAGGTTCGGAACTGGAGGGAAAACGCTTTGGGCTGTGAGTTGACGGTTCTTTGTGTATTCAAGGAACTGGGAGGATATTGCAGTGGGTATGGTGCTGGTGTCCATGAGTTTAATAACATGAACAACTGGGCTATATGACGGTCAGGGTTTTAGTGATCTAAGTTGCTAAAAATTTATTGTTTTCCCTGATTGGTAGTTGGAGGCAGTGGCAACACTAAAGGATTTTTTTAGTGTTGTGGGGGGAAGTGGAAGTGTGTAAGAATGTAAGTGTGTGTGTGAAGATGAATGAAATTGATGTTGTATGAAGAGAGTGAAGCGAAAGTTAATATTACATTTAGTCAATACGCTAAACGGTCATTTAAAGTATGAAATAGGATCAGGATGAACGGATTCATCAAAGCAAAAAGAAATTGGAACAGATGGCTAACCAGGTTTACCAAGATTATTAGACAATTGATAAGCGGGGACTAATGATTATGTTTCCCAGAGAATCAGGTGAAAAGAACACACAGGGGATTGGAACCTCCAGTTTTTCCTGTTGGAGGAACGGAAAATGACAAGATAAGCTGTATCGTTATATTTAAACAGATCACACCAAATCTCTCTAAAAATATTAGTATAGTGTTGCCCGACATTTCCAATGCATAACAGATAGTGGAAATAACAGGGAAATGCCACTGATGTTAAGTTTGGATGTTTTTGCTTTCTTTCTGCACAGGTGCTCGGCCGAACAGTTGGAGCTCTAACGATTTCGATAACCAACTGGGGAAACGGCTATATAAGCCTTGGTATAAGTATGAATGCTAAGCCAGTTATCAATCCTTGTCTGCACAGTAAAAATTTGACAGTGTGAGTGTTTTAACTCAAGTAAGTAGAAATAGTTTTAGAGACGGAGAAACTTGTTTTTTCAAACGGTTATTGCAGGTGTGTTTGAAAGTGGAGAATGACGGATACATAGGAAGTTCACCTTAGTGGAACATTGATAGGGACAACTGAAGCGTTAGATGCAATAACAATGGAATAACAAAAACGAGAGTAAACAATCAGTCTGTTTCAATAACCCGTAGTATTAAAAAAAAATATATATATATATATATATATATATATATATATATATATATATATATATATATATATATATATATATATATATATATATATATATATATATAGAAATGGCCCACGGTAGTCAGGCCGTTGGTGGGAGAAAGCCGAGGGCCTCTGCAGACATTTCCCAGATAGACTTTACCAGTGATGATAATCTGATTGATTGGAATAGGATGGACTTCTCTCATGTGACCAGTACGATAGAAGGACTTGAAATGTTGACTTTGGTTCCAATACAGGAGAGAGAACCAGTGACAACGGTATTACTCCAACCAGAACCGATCCATGCTGGGGTGTCCATTGCAGGCGACTGCAGTTTAACCAAGGGACAGAGAAAGAGACTGAGAAGAGCGGCGTTGTTACAGCAGTCCCACGGAGTCCACTCTGGCCGTACGGCTGGAACTGAGACCGACAGCAGGTATGGAACTATACACGAACAGTTTCTACAGCCCACCCGTTTCCCATGTCCAGTCGTCCCTCGAGACCAAAGCCGGGATGAGAGGCATGGGCCGGTGACGAGGGGCCAGCCAGCGAGGGCCAGGGTGGAGGAAGAGGAGAGGATGACGTGCCTCTCTTCAGAAAGACAGAGAGCGTTTGTAGAAGCGTTCGAACGACATGAAAAGGTTCATCGAGACTTGAGGAAGACAGAGCGGGCGTTTGGTCAAGCCGCACACGAGATGCGGGGACTGGAGCAAGAACTGGCTGAAAAGAATGTACTGTTGAGTGGTACAGTTCGTGAGGTCATGCTTCGGGCATCAGACCTAGGCCGCCGTGATCAAGGAATGCCCTGTGCTCCGTTGCCCGGACAGGGAACTGGGCCGCGACAGGGTGAACAGAACCGCAGGAGGGGTGAGTTTCCAGGCCCCTCTCGACAAGAAAAGGCCCGAGGAGAGCCAGCAGAAAAGGACAGGTATGTCCCTCTCTCCTCCAGGCAACAGGACATGCAACCAGAGGACAGGAGAGGGGTGGACCTGGCGGGAGCTGTGGGATGCCAGCCGAGAGACTGCTGGAGTTGTGGTAAACTGGGACCGCCTGGATGGCCGGCGTCGACTGTGTGGTGGCATTGTGGGGAGATCGGCCATCTCGCTCGGTCATGTGACAAAGGGTGGTGGGCTCAGCAAGAGTCCAATAGAAAGCAAGAGTCCATCAGAAAACAGAGTTGCTGGACATGTGGAAAGTTGGGACATTTTCAGAGGGGGTGTAAAGAGGTTGTGTCTGCAAAGGCCATAGGTTGAATAAGAACGAAGCAGGTATGCACAAGCGAAGCTAATAGTGCTCGGGAAAATAGAGTTATTAATAAGTTAAAATGGGAAAAAGGACTGATTGGAATAAGAATAGAATAAAAAATATATAGAAGCGTTGGTACATTAGGTTATGAGTGGAAGCGACTAAAATGGATGTGCAACTAACAGGGAGAGATGAAATGACTGACAGATGCATGAGCCAATCGTACTAACAGTTAATTAATAGACCAATCATGGGTTTTCCTTGTTGCTACAGTGTGACTGATCAACTCTTGCTGTGGCAGTGAGGAAAACGTGAGGGAGAATGGTATGGTGGACGATTTTTGGTATCTCCCACCTGTGCAGCCTGGCCCGGCTGCACAGATTGGAGAGAGAGAGAAAAATGGTCACCTCAATGACTTTTGTGGTCATGTGGACTTGGGTCTAGGTTAAACAGTTAATATTAGGTATTCAATATTAGACAGTGGAATGATGTGACACGTTCGCAGCGAGTGGTCAGTAGGAATTATACATACTTGATCCAAGGGTGGTCAAGGAGAATTAAAGGTCCCATGCATTATAAATGTCATTTTTCAGTCTCTAGCATTGTATTATAGTAATAGGAGTTCGTATCAATGTGTTTTAGGGTCTAAATACCATATTGGCGGATTGCTCCGTTTCAGCCCAGCCCCTCTGTTCCTCTAGTAAATCGGGTCATTTTGATTTGAAGTCCCGAGTCACGTCACTGGGCGCTGTGGATAGCGCACAGTGATGCGATTGGCTCTGTGGTTGGAGCTAATGCCCGCCCCCATTCTAGAGAAAGGAAGAGAGAGCCGAGAGGGAGAGAAAGGAGAGAAAGGAAGAGAGAGGGAGGGAGGGAGAGAGAGGGGGCACTTGGGGGGGGGGTACCTGCCGGCCGCGCGCCACACGGGAGATTGAAAGAAAGAAAAGAAAAAAGTTGCCCCGTCTCATCAGCGAGAGCCGAGTGGGAGAGAAAGGAGAGAAAGGAAGAGAGAGGGAGGGAGGGAGAGAGAGGGGGCACTTGGGGGGGGGTACCTGCCGGCCGCGCGCCACACGGGAGATTGAAAGAAAGAAAAGAAAAAAGTTGCCCCATCTAATCAGCGAGTGGAGCTGCAGGGCCGTGTGCTTTGGAGGGAGAGAAAGGAAGAGAGAGCCTCTCTCTCTCTCTCTCTCTCTCTCTCTCTCTCTCTCTCTCTCTCTCTCTCTCTCTCTCTCATGGTATAAATGATTATTTGTGTAAATAAGGTTATACGCCGACCATTAAGAAAATACATGTTAGTTTAGGAATAAGGGGCAGGTAACTATATGATTTATTCTTCTTCCTGCTCCTTTTGTCCATGGAATTACTATTTATGATTTTTTAATGAAGAAACTATGATTGTATTATTCCATGTGGCAAATAAAAACTCTGAACTGAACTGAACTCTCTCTCTCTTCCCCCCCCTCCCTCCCTCCCTCTACCAGTGCAGACTGTGGTCTGACTGTCACTCAAAGTGCTTATGGGCGGAGCCAGGCCATAACAGCCTGATTTCTTGAGGCTGAAAAATGATGGTTTCGAGTACTTGATTAGAAATATAAAACAATGAATTTTTTTGAAAAAAACCTTACAAATGTCTTCAATAGACTAACAGGAATTGTGTAAAGTTGCCCAAATAGTGCTAGGAATAGCAGTGCATAACCCCTTAAAAAAAAAAAAAAAAAAAAAAGGATTTGATTTCTTTACTTCATTTCTTTTTATTTTTTAATTTTTATTTCTTAGTGAGTATGCGGGGGTATTTATGCCTCTAGCTGAGAGTTTAATTCTGTTGATGGGTGTGTTGCATGAAGGCACTCACAGAGTTTTGTTTATGTTTGTTTGCAATTTTCTTTGTTTTTGTTTGACACTCTATTTTTTTTATGAACTGGCTGGCTGGGAGGGATCTCTCGCCGGTCAGGGATAGCAGGTCGTGGTGACACAGCGAGACTGGTAGGAAAGTCTGAGATAATGAGCTGGAAACTGAGAATGGACGGGAGCTGGTTCATGGTTTGTTTTCCGCTCATTAAGAGTTCAGATGTAGAATCTGGGGGGTTGTGTCACATTTTGGGATATGGTAAGTGTTGGGGAAGCATGTTTCTCTGTCTATAGGTAAGCTCTGTAGGTTTTTGGTCGCCATTGGCCAAATAGTGTTCATGTAGGGTGCAGACATGTGAATTTGATGATTGACTTATGGGAGATTCTGCACCGGCTTGTTGAAGGCTGGCGGAGTGTGTGGGATGTGTGTTTAAAGGGACTGTGGTTTGTTACCATGCACATAGGTTCTGTTGGTGATTGGCCTCGTCTAGAGCTGACTGTCCGGACCGAGGAGGCTGTCTGGAAATAAGGTATTGATAGTGAAATAATGGTTATTCCACTTTCAAGGGTGGAAGTAGTAGTGGTGTTGAACTTGAGATATTTGATCTAGTAAAATAGTACAGCACAAAAACAAATGAGACAAAGGTGATTTGATTGAATGCTAACTTAAGAAGCCGTGAAAAATATAGACAATTAATTTGGAGAAAGATGTATTGTCAAAATGCAGAACAGTAACGATGTATCTGTGAGAAAAATTTGACCTTCCAATCCATTGTGTGTTTGTAAATAACAATCCAAAATGCAAAAAGGACAGAGGGAAAATCGTTTCCTTCTGTGGAAAATCGGAGCAGTACCGAGACCTGCATACAACAAAGAAGAGGCTGTGGTTAGCACAAAATACAACAAGAAGAAAAACGGTAAAAACGAGTTAGCAGTAAAGACCTCAGGAGGTTGGAATAGGGATAACTGACAGGGATGAAAGCGAAGAATAATTGAGGCCTCAGTGGTCTTTTCAAGGAGAAGAAATGATTTATGTTTGCTTGTTTGAATTTCCCGCGATGTTTAGAGTGTTAATCTTTTATTGGTATGATGTATTAATCTTTTCTTGCAGAGTCAATTACACAAAATAGACATATTTGGTTAATTACACGGATAAAGTATAGTCATAAACGAAATAAGCGGAGAATGGTACGATGTTCTTTTTGTATAAAGAAACGGACCTAGACTGGATGGCGTATTAATAACTGATAATGTGTATAACTGTGCAAGAAGAAAAGGTAGGTGAAATGATGCCTTTTGTAACTGTACAGATGGAAATAGGGTTGGTAGTTCGATTTGTGTAAATTTTGGATTTTTTTTAAATTTCAGAAAATATTAGCAAAAATGGTAATTATGGTTTTAACATGTTTAATTTAGAACATTGGTGCTATATAGTGGGTTATGAAACCCACTAAGGGTGGATTGTCATGAATTTATCTAAATAAAACAACTAAAACTGTACAGAATGATAAGACAAAATGCTGATTTGACAAGAAGGAGCAGGAAACACCATGTTGGTTGTAAGAGGTTGAGACAGTGACTCCCCCGACCAGGTGGCAAAGGTCAATAAGGTCATAAACGGACCCCTCCAGGCTATATTGAAATGGGCAGGAAGGAGGGATATGGACTTTAGCTAAAGATGAACAAAAGCTTACTTGGAATGACTCATTTCCCCCACCGGGCGAACCTATTTGGTAAGAGATAAAAGAGGGAACTAATTATCTTAGAACAGGGAAACCAACTTTAAAATACAGTTGAGATCAAAGGTCATATTGACACTAAGCTAAAGCAATTTCAGGTTACGACGGCAGCTGCTGACTAAGGTACAGAGGTCAGAAAGGTGACACAGACTATTTGAGAATCTCCCATTTCACATCCAAGTAGAATGCCATCAGTAAAACAGTGCAATCAATAATGTACTAACAGGGAGCTGTCATACCAAATTACCTTTGATAATAGGTTTAGCAAGCAAGAAAAGTTGACAATAAGTGAACCGAATACAAAGACATCGTTTGTTAATTAATGTTAATACTGAACAAAATACTTAGTGATCAAAATAGAGCTACAACCTAGATTACAGATTACTTTAGAATAGGAAAATACCCCCCATAGGATGAAACAATCAAATAAAGTTTGATTTCATTAGTAACATGGACATAACTCTTAAAACTATTAGAATAACGGTAGTCACAATAAGGAATAAAATCTCTTAATGCTAAAAGATAAAACTATACAGTATTGGTCAATGGTTAATCAAGAAGCCAGTATATTATTTCTGCTGAAAAGGACGTATGCAATTATCTGTGTATCGAGAGCCAGTCTGTCTCCCCAATTTAGACTGTGTAAACATTGTGTCACAAGAGCAGTAGGATGTCACTCATTGAAAAGGATCCCCTAATAAAGTAATGGCTAAACTGCTAAAACAGCCCGGCAGATTCTATTGTGAAAATGTTGTGTCAGCAGACCAAGGCTGACGTGTCATGACGTGTCACTGAGCGAGGAGATCCGTGAGCCAATGAGAAGACCGCTGGAGCCTTTGAGACGTGTCAGCACGTTTCAGAGACTCGACCACGGGGGGCTGGGTCTTTTCTCCTATATAACAACAGGCATGAATAGGAGACAGGAGAAGCGCTGAGACAAAAAGCGAGACACACACAGACCTGGAGACAGGAGCGCTGAACCTCCACCGACGGAGAGAGACTCACCACCCTGGAGACCTCGAGAGCCGAGCCGGAGACGCACAGAGCTATGGACCCAGACGATGATAGACGATCGCCTCGCAGCAGGAGATCCTGCCACCGAGGGTAGACGAAACCAAGCGCTCCCAACCCGCTGAGGATCCGAAAGCAAGGTTGCCCTGGCGACCACCAACCACTAAGAGAAGCCGCGTGTTGTCATGGGAAACCCGAGAGACAACAAACACCACCACCGGAGAAACGGCTCTGATCGGCCCTAGCTGATCAGATCATGGACAGAACTGCCACACCAAAGAGACGATTAGATTGAAGTAAAGAGCTTTTACTTGTTTTGATTCATAAGCTGTGGTTTATTAAGAAATAGTAATAAACACACCAGTTTGTTTAATTCAGACCACCTCGTCAGCTTCTTTCCTTAATTGAACCGAACATCTGAAATACCAAACAATGCAGAGGAGAAAGGTAAAAGACTATACGATCACAGAACTTAGATATAGGTATAAATGAAGGTAGTATACTTCAAAAGAAAGAAAGAAAGAAAGAAAGAAAGAAAGAAAGAAAGAAAGAAAGAAAGAAAGAAAGAAAGAAAGAAAGAAAGAAAGAAAGAAAGAAAGAAAGAAAGAAAGAAAGAAAGAAAGAAAGAAAGAAAGAAAGAAAGAAAGAGAAAGAAAGAAAGAAAGAAAGAAAGAAAGAAAGAAAGAAAGAAAGAAAGAAAGAAAGAAAGAAAGAAAGAAAGAAAGAAAGAAAGAAAGAAAGAAAGAAAGAAAAAAATAAAGAAAGACACAAAGAAATACAGAAGAAAGACAAAAAGAAAGAGAGAAAGAAAGACAGAAAAAAAGAGAGAAAGTGGGAAAGAGAGAAAGAAAAAATAACGAAAGAAAGAAAAAATAAGAGAGGCGATGAGTCATCGTAAAGAAATATATATATATATCTAAAATATATACGTGAGATATACTGTACTCCTACTCGAGGGGAAAGGGAGTGAGGAATGGAGGAGCACAGGGGCACGGCTGGGATGTATTTATCCAGCATGTGTAATAATGAAGAGATATTAGATGAGTCAAAGCACAGTGAGCAAGACACCATGTCTTAAATTATCCTCTTATGATGTTTCCAATGTACGACAAGATTATTTACAACCCCCCGCTACAGTACATCACTCTGCAGGTCGCAAACCGTGGCTCGCAGACATTGAATTGATAGAGAGGCCACTCCCATTTACTGTAAATTAACATTCACGAGTGGATCATTCGGATGGTTCAAATGGCTGCCACACAATTAAGCAATTAACCTACAAGAGTTTGTGCTGTAATGGTGCGTATTGGTGCTGGTGTGCTGCGGTTGTACATTAGGAACGAGACTGTGCTGAGTTTGTTTGGACTCAGAAACCCAGTTACCATGACAATGGCAGGGTTTGGATGGAAGTTCGGATGGAAGCTCCTATTTCCCACGCTGGATGTCATACTTAGCTATGACTCGACTGGCATTCAAGTGCTCTGGTTCAAAATATGGGGTAACCATAATGGACATTTGGACGTTATGTGAGAACTATTTACCCCATGGGTAATGTTTACTATACTAAAACTGTCTCTATAACTAAAATAAAACTATCTATAAAGATTATATGATATAATAATAAAATAGACTGTATATATATATATATATATATATATATATATGTGATGTTTCATAACAGGGAAAATGGCAGTTGATGATAAAAAAAATGATATATATATATATCATTTTTTTTATCATCAACTGCCATTTTCCCTGTCATGAAACATCACATATATATATATATATATATATATATATATATATATATATATATATATATACAGTATATTTTATTATTATATCATATAATCTTTTCCCTTTTTCATTTTCCCTGTCATGAAACATCACAGCTCGTAAACTCGTCAATGCCAATGCTATTTCCCACTTCCTCAGTTGTCAGGGAAGGGAAGCACCTGTTGTGATTGGAGGATCCAAAAAATAGACTGTGATACACTTGGAAGGGCCCCGTTCTATCCATTCTAGTTCTGTGCTCAGGCTGTTCAAACATAACTATTTGGTGTGGAATGTGTTCCATGTTGCATTAGACATAGCAGACGCTACTCTAACAGCTTTAAGATGGCTTCTGTTGTTTCTGTTCTTTCCTGAAAACGCCAGCCAAGACGTCCATGTTTACGTACTAGACTTACCCCCCCCCCCCCATCTTGCCATTGCAAAGAAAATACTGTACAAACAAACATGGCACAGTGAAGTGAAGTGAACTCTTTCTGTATGACTATTATTTTTCCTTTTGATTCCAGGCCTATTATCGAGCTCCCCCCATTACTGTGTAATTGGCCCATCTGAGAGACAGCTTTAATTACACCACTGCTCTCTGCCTTTTGATCCCATTTTCCAGATCTATATTGGCCTCTGTGTAAACAAGTGGATGCTGATAATGTCTGGCAGGCTAACAGGGATATGGATCTCAACTTGCGGCTTTCACACTGTGCCGCTGCTGAGTATGACAGCCGATTGGATGTTTCAGTTTCTAGCAACCACCCACGCCAGAAAAAATTGCTAAGGACCCCTCACACCCAGCACACCACCCCCTGTTTCAGCCCCTGCCCTCAGGTAGGCGCTTCAAGTCCATCTTTTCAAAAACCACCCGCTTCAAGGACAGCTTCTTCCCCACCACCATTCGGACCCTGAACTCCCTTGGCCCCCTTCTCCCCCTCCCACCCCTACACTAACCAAGCTCCTGACCTGATGGACTAGATTCTTCCGTGTGTTTATGTTGTGCTGTGTCGTGCTGTGCTGTATTTATGTATTTATTGTGTCATGTTGTGCCGTATCATGTATCCATTTGTATTATATGTTCCAGTTTCATGTATTGTAGAGCTTACACTCACATTGTGTCAGATAGTCTCGCTGCTTGTTGTTTTACCTGGAACACGGTGGCAGACAGATAAGAGGAGGTGGACAGGAGGGAGACAAGAAGAGGACAAGAGGAGGAGGATGATAAGGACACAAGGATAAAGATAAGAGAGAGGAAAACAGAAGAGGAGGGTAGGCAGAGTACAGGAGGAGGTGGATAAGAGGAGGCCATGGGAAGGATGAGGAAGGGAATAGTAGGATAAGGAGGAGGTGGAGGAGGATGAGGAGGACAGGCAGAGAAGGTGGTGAGTGGTGTTTGTCATGTCATAATACTGTATATATTGATGCTCGCCCCTTCAAGTTCCCCTTCATGGCCATAAGCTTTTGTTTTCTCATATTGAAGCATATGAATGTATAGCCTCTCTGTACACAAACATTTCAAGAGGGTAAACACCAGGGCGGCTAAGTGGCGCAGTGGGCAAGGTGCTCGCCACTAACGCAGGAGATGCTGGGTTCGAGCCCAGCTCTCTGCGTTGCTTCCGGCTTGGCTGGTCGTTCATACTAATACAACTGGCAGTATTAGGGGGTGGGAAATCCGGTGGGTGGGGATCGGACGTTGTGGACAGCGACTCCTACAGGTCGGTTGGTGCGCCTGTACAGCAGAATCAGGAAGTATCAGGGGCAGCGTGCCGTGAGCCTCCCACGCGTTACTCCTCGCCACTGAGAGATCGCGCTGTGCAGGTGAAAAGATGCGACGGCTGCCTCCTCGTGTACCGGAGGGGATACGTGATGCAAGGCTTCGTCCACATTGCAGCCGACCAGTGGGAGGCATGGTCTAGCAACGTTCGAGACAGGGGAGGGAAGAATTGGATAATACGAAATTGGGATGGGAGAAAAATTGAAAAATGGGGAGAAAAAGTAGATAAAAAAAAAGAGGGTAAACACCAGTCTCCACCCCTCTCCTCTTCTCTTTCGGTCTCCTCCTCTCATAATCCTCTCCTCTGTGCTGCTTCTCTTCTCTCCTCAGTACTCTGCCCTCTCCACACCCAACATCTCATCTTTTCTCATTTAATTTCCTCTCCTCTCCCAATCTGTCCTAGCCTCTCTCCTCCTCACCACACCTCTTCTCTCCCCTGCTTTCCTCTCCCAACCCACCTCTCCTATCCCAACCTCTTCTCTCCTATCTTCTCCTCTCCTAACCTCTCCTCTCTTCTCCTTTCATCTCCTCTCCCAACCAGTTCTTTTCTATCCCCCATAACATCTCCTCTCTTCATCTCTCCTATCTCCTCCTCCTCTCCCAACCTCTTCTCTCCTCTCTTCTCCTCTCTTCTCCTCTCCTTTTGCGGATTGTCTGAAACCGTTAACCCATGTTTTCATACAATGCCAAATAGTCAACAATGTGTTGTGTTTCCTCAAGGGATTGTGTGTGAAACTGGGGGAGATTTTCTGTGTGGGGAGTTTCATCCTTGGGAATATGTATCCAGTGCGTAATAAGGCTGTGAGTGTATTACTGAATTGTATATATGGTCAGGCTAAGTTAGACATTTGGCTAACCCGCAGGAATATGATCAGGGGCGTTGTTCCTAAGGAATCAGTAGCTATGTTGAGGGGAATGATCTCTGCACGCCTTAGGTTGGAGTTTATGTATTTTTCACTGAGACATGATGTTGGTGCGTTCAAGAATGCTTCCGCGTTTTCCCTGATTGGCTGCGACACGCCCCGCGGCAGCCGCAGAGCGGCGCGGCAGAGCTTGCGGCATTATGTAGCCGTAATCCCCGATGTTTTTTCATCTACGCTTAGCTCAACTGGTACGCCGCCGTGCTGTGGAGCCTGCAGTGTGTTTGGTCACAAGTTCGAATCACTTCAATTTCTTTTTTTTTCTTCTTTTTTACGTTTATCATCTCTCGCTATAAACGTGCATTCTTCCGCTGGTTAAGTTTAGGCATTCTTTCGGAGTTGGTTAAGGTTAGGGTTAAGTTAAGGTTAGGCATTATTTCGGAGTTGGTTAAGGTTAGGGTTAAGTTAAGGTTAGGGAGGGTTAAGGTTAGGCATTCTTTCGGAGTTGGTTAGGGTTAAGTTAAGGTTAGGCATTATTTCGGAGTTGGTTAAGGTTAGGGTTAAGTTAAGGTTAGGGAGGGTTAAGGTTAGGCATTATTTCGGAGTTGGTTAAGGTTAGGGTTAAGTTAAGGTTAGGCATTATTTCGGAGTTGGTTAAGGTTAGGGTTTGTCACAGAGAATGCCTGTCTGTCTTTCTTGACGTGGAGGATGCAGCCTATTTCCGCACTGCCGCTCTCACGCGCTGCCGCGGTCACATGGGCGTCATGGCCAATCAGAGAAACGCGACGCACTCTTCGGCTGTGATAAATATAGACGCTGCCTGGGGACTGTGGAATGCAATATGTACTGTGGGGGAGGAGGGGCTGAGCATATGCATTTGACTGTCAATTGTGGTTGGTTTTATGAAGATGCCATGAGGCAATTTTTTTTAGATGTTTTAATAAAGCATATCAAAAGTCAAAGTCTCCTCTCTCAACCAGTTATCTTCTATCCCACCACAGCATCTCCTCTCCTCTCATATGTCCTCCTTCTCTCTCCAGCCTATCTTCTTCTCTCCTACCTTCTCATCTTCTCATCCAACCTCTCCTCTCCTCTCCCAACCTGTCCTCTCCTATGTTCTCCTCTCTTCTCCCAGCCTGTCCTCTCCTATGTTATCCTCTCTTCTCCCAACCTGTCCTATCCTATGTTCTCCTCTCTTCTCTCAGCCTGTCCTCTCCTATCTTCTCCTCTCTTCTCCCAACCTGTTCTATCCTATATCTTCTCCTCTCTTCTCCCAGCCTGTCCTCTCCTATCTTCTCTTCTCTTCTCCCAGCCTGTCCTCTCCTATGTTCTCCTTTCTTCTCCCAGCCTGTCCTCTCCTATCTTCTTCTCTCTTCTCCCAACCTGTCCTCTCCTATCTTCTCCTCTCTTCTCCCAGCCTGTCCTCTCCTATCTTCTCATCTCTTCTCCCAGCCTGTCCTCTCCTATTTTCTCCTCTCTTCTCCCAGCCTGTCCTCTCCTATTTTCTCCTCTCTTCTCCCAACCTGTCCTCTCCTATCTTCTCCTCTCTTCTCCCAGCCTGTCCTCTCCTATCTTCTCATCTCTTCTCCCAACCTGTCCTCTCCTATCTTCTCATCTCTTCTCCCAGCCTGTCCTCTCCTATTTTCTCATCTCTTCTCCCAGCCTGTCCTCTCCTATTTTCTCCTCTCTTCTCCCAGCCTGTCCTCTCCTATTTTCTCCTCTCTTCTCCCAGCCTGTCCTCTCCTATTTTCTCCTCTCTTCTCCCAGCCTGTCCTCTCCTATCTTCTCCTCTCTTCTCCCAGCCTGTCCTCTCCTATCTTCTCATCTCTTCTCCCAGCCTGTTGTTAGATGTTCCGATAATCCCAGTGAGTGATGGATAGACGATAGTGTCCTGCGTTGTGTACTTTTTTAATGATCCCTCTGGTGTGCTCACGGAAACATCTGATAATCCCAGGCAGAATGAACACCTCACACGATTCAGTCGACAATCATCAAGGAGAACTTTATTCAACCAGACAGGGTAGTTTTACAGGAATAAAGTGGTCTTCCTTGACATACGCAGCTTGTGATAAGGTCCAGTGATTTAAAGTTCATTTGATAAAGTCCGTTAATAAAAGTCCAATTGATCAGCTCCTCATAATCCTCTCTCTCTCTCTCTGTTATTTCTCAACTGAAGATGAATCACCCCCCCCCCCCCCACCTCCTCCTGCTCCATCCTTATCTTAGGAATGCTGTTGTGACTGCTAGGCACCGGGTCGCCTAGCGACCTGCTCCAGTCTTGCCCTACTTACACTATCTGAAGAGAGGGGTCACACCTCTTCTCTGCCATGCAGAGAGTAACTGTTTTGCATCAACATTAATTCATTTATAATCACAGACGAATCACCACAATTCTTCAGTCCCTCCTTTTGATTCGACAGAACATATGTTCACTTGATTATACAGGATTAATTATTCCCCTAAATTATACCAGGGTTAATCAATAGATTCCCCCCCCCCCCCCCCTAGGCACCTTTCACTATCTTACAGAGGTATCATTTCCATGGGCACCGAGGCCCCCTGTAAACGCCGTAACCGAGGCCCTGTTCCCCCCAACAAGACGCGCTGGATCAGGCAACGGACCAGACTGACAAACACCAGCACCACTGTCAGCACCAATACCATGGGCGCGGCCAACTGCATTAACATGGCTGACCATGAGCTCCCCGACAGCCACGCGAAAAAAGAGGACCCCCCAGAGCCAGAGGCCGGGGAAAATTGGGTCGCCATCTTCCGTATCAACTCTATCTGCTCCCTGAGGGGTTTGGAATTGTCTGGTATATAGAAACAACAGGTCGTGTTCAGGACCCGGCACAAACCTCCTGCCTTAGCATAGATCATGTCCAAACCCATCCGATTCTGCAAGGCCACCTGACGCATTTGCACCATTTCCTCATTGACCAGACCCAGAGCTGCCTGTGTTCGATTGGCTAAAGCCCCATAGGCTCCCGCCAACTTCCCCACATCCCATGTCAACAGCTCCACCCCCACCCCTGGTAACAAGAACATTAAGAGATCTTCCCCCACCCCGTGCTGTGTTACCAACCCCTCTATCGATCCTGACACCTCCTCCCTCCTATACCGATGACTGGAGTGCTGACTCGACTCGCTGGGGAGACCAACACCATGGATTCGCTCAACTGACTCCCAGGTCCGGTGCACGACCACTCCTGGGAGAACAAATGCCAGATAACAGGTGCCACTCCAGTCCTCCGGGAGGGACGTATATGCCGTCATTCCACAAACCCAGAACGCATTCTCCAAGGCGTGCAGGCCTCGGATACCTTTCGGTATACAGCGCGTGGTCTTCACACTACACGAACTCGTACCCACCTCCCTAGTCCCCCCCTGCCTGGACAGACAATAAAACCCCTGTGTGTTCTGCGCTAACGACACCGGCACCTGCTCTCCCGCCCATACCACCCCTGGATCATACTTGGCGTCTACCCCCAACCCCAGGCCCTCGGCTGGCCGAAGCATGGTGGAGACCACTGCCCGTTCCAACCCGGCCTCCGCTTTCTGAGAGAGTCGTACAACCTGATCTTGCATGGTAGAGGAGTTGAACGGGACAGCCATCTGTGGCACCCCTGTATGCTGAGATAAGGGTATCTGCATACAGACATAACATTCCTTGACGTTCACTGTGTCAGCCACTTGATGTGCCCACTGGAGGGCGCTGTTGTGCAACACTGGTTCCCCCAGTGCCACCAACACCACCAATAGACTCCCAAGGAAAACCCTCATGTTAACTCCCTGTAGTTGACGTGTAGAACGACCTCACCTCTCTAAATGGAAAACCCTGTCTCGTCCCCCCCCCCGTTTTGTGGAAAGACCGGATAGCTCTATGTACCTCCTCACTCTAGAGCCTAACTGCACTCTCACGGTCTGGACCTTGATTGTCACTAAAGGGTTTATCAATCAACACACACGACACTCCACATGGTCGTTGACTCTGGTTATCTTCCCGTTCGATCTTCGGATGATCCCTGGATTGTCTCTGGATCGTGCCCTCCTGTGCCCCCCCCCCCCCCGGTCGCCGCCGTCTTCCACTTGGCCCAACCCGTCCACAGTCCGTAGGTCTCCGGACTCGTCTCCTCCAATGGTCTCGGCCCCGCACGTCCACGGTCCGTAGGTCTGCCTGGACTCGTCTTCTTCAATGGTCCTGTGGACACAGAATGGAGGAACAGGGAGTCTCTTTCCGATGGGGAAAATCTGGAATTCTCACTCCCCCCCCCCCCCCCCCCCGTCTCCGAGACCGTCTGATTGTCACATTGATCTTATATGGGTTTTAACTAATCATTTTTTTTTTTTTTTTTTTTTTTTTTTTAATAATAAAATTAATAAGAAAAAAATCAGAAAATCACACCAAACAATAATCACACCAAACACACCATCATTCTACACTCCCCACTCTTTCCCCCTCCCCTCCTTTTTCTCAACACCTTTACCTGTCCTACCTCGGGGTCACCCCCGTCTTTCCCGGCGTGACACGACTGCAGCTCCCGATACCCACTCCGCGCAACTCTATCTTCGTCCCACGGTTGACCCCCAGCGCGCGCCAGTTCTTTCTGGTGACCGTGTCTTCTCCTAACCACGCCCTCTATTGAGGTGTTGAAAAAAAAGGGGGGACCCAACCCCCTGACTCCACCCCTCCCATCTCCTAAAACTACATGTCGATGGTCGGTGTGTCGACTAGCTTACAATGACTCGCATGGATCCAATTGGGCCTCCCCGCCACCTTCACCGCACTATCGGTGATCAACAGAATCTGATACGGCCCCTCCCATTTAGCCTCCAACGGCCGACGCTCCACCCTTTGCACCATGACGAACTGACCCGGGACCAGTGCGTGTCCCCCCACCGGAACCGGTTCCCATGCAGCCCGGACCTGACGATGAGCTATCCCCACCGCTTCGCTCAGTTTCTCACAATACAGGATGAGTGCGTCACTCGCAAGATGAATGTCTGCTTTTCGCAAATCAATCGCCCCTGGAAGAGACATCGGCCTCCCACAGATGACCTCGAACGGGCTCAGGCCCGTCTCCTTGTTGTGGGTTGCCCGTATTGACCCCAGGACCAGATTCAACGCATCTGGCCAGGGGACCCCCTCTTGGTGATACTTGGTCAACCTCTCTTTAATCACACGGTTCATTCGTTCGACCTGTCCACTACTCTGCGGGCGATAGGCTGTGTGAAACTTCCACGTGATGCCCAGCATCCTGCACACCTCCGCACACACCTCCGCGGTGAAGGTCGTTCCCCGATCCGAATCGATTTGGACTGGGAGACCCCAACGCGGAATGATATGCTGAGTCAACACCTTCGCCACATGTTTTGCTGTTCCCCGCGCCGTCGGGAATGCCTCCACGTACCGGGAAAACCGATCAACAATCACCAGGACCTCTCTCAGGCCCCGACAGAGAGGCAACGTGATGTAGTCCATCTGCAGCCATCTGAAAGGCCCAGGAGGGGCCGGCGTTGTCAAACATGGCACCCTCACCCGTGCCCCCGGGTTGACCTTCATGCACGGTGAACAGTGACTGACCACATGCGCTGCTTCCCTGCGGAATTTAGGACTCCACCACACCCGATTGAAACGCTGAAGCACCTGTTCCGCCCCGACATGTCCAAACGAATGGATCTGGGTAGCTAAATAGGGGAGCAACCGCTCTGGCGCCACCATCCGGAGACCGTGACGCCACACCCCATCCGGGTGTAGTTTAGCCCCCTCCTCCATCCACGTCCACACCTCTTCCCGACTGCTCTCGGCCTGCATGGCCGTCACATCTTTGATTGTGTCCACGCAGTAGTCTCCTGCCTTCAACACCGCTACCACCAGCCCGGGCGGCAACGCCCCTCGTGCCGCCTTCTTGGCTGCCTCATCAGCCAACATGTTCCCCCGGCCCTCAGGAGTCTCCTCTGGCGAATGCCCCGGTATCTTGAGCACAACGACCTCTCTAGGAAGCCGGACTGCCTCAATCAACTGTTTCACCACCTCCCCATTCCTGATGGGGGTCCCCACTGCGGAGAGAAAACCTCGTTGTTTCCACAACTCCGCAAAATCATTGACCACCCCATGTGCATACCGAGAGTCAACATGGATGTTTGCCGTTCGACCCCTTGCATACTTGCAGGCCTCCACCAGAGCATGGAGCTCCGCCTGTTGGGCCGAGGTACCGGCGGGCAACCCACCCGAAGCCACAACCTCAAACTCACTGGTGACCGCCCACCCTGCTTTACGAACACCCTCCTCCACCATTGAGGACCCATCGGTGAACAAGATTAACTCTGGATTTTCCAGAGGAGTACTCCGTCTCTGTTCCGCCTGCTCCATGGCCTCAACCACCCCGTGGCAATCATGTTCCCCCTCTCCCTCCTGTTCGGCGGGGACCAACATGGTCGCAGGATTTGTTATCGTCGCTCTCTCGATCACCACCCCCGGGGCCTCTAGCACCGCTAGCCATTTTCCCCACCGGGCAGCTGTGACTTGGGAGGCCCGGTTCATGGTCAACAACGTGTGCACCGCGTGTGGACACTTCACCACTATGGTCTGATCCAGCACCAACATCAACACTGTCTGCACTGCCAGGAATACCGCCTGTACCGCTCGGAAACAGGGGCCGAAACCCTGTGCCACGGGGTCTAGACAAGCGGAGTAATAACCCACCGGTCTTTGGCGGCCACCATGCTCCTGGGTCAACACAGCCGTCATGTACCCATCCTTCTCTGCCACGTACAAAACATAGGGTCTACCCGCGTCTGGGAGCCCCAAAGCCGGAGCCCTAACCAAAGCCCCTTTTAGGGCCTCAAACGCGGCTCTCTGTTCCTCGTTGAGTTCAACCCTCTCCCTGGGCCCCGGGCTTCCTTTCAACATCTCCGTGAGGGGCTTTGCGATCGTCGTATAACTATCCACCCATGCCCTGTTGTAGTTACACATTCCCAAGAAGGACCGCAAATCCCGAACCGTTTTGGGGACCGGCGTCTCCCGGATGGCCTTGGTGCGGTCTTGGGTGATCTCCCTCGTTCCCTGAGAGATCCTCTGACCCAGGTAGATCACCTGTTCCTGCATGATCTGGGCCTTAGAGAAACTCGCCTTATGACCTCGTGCCCGCAAATGGTCCAAGAGTACTCGGAGGTCCCTCTCATGCTCTGCCTCACTGGTACTAGCCAGCAAAATGTCGTCCACATAATGGACATAGGCGGACGTGATGGTCGGCGTCTCCAATAGGTGGCGCCGCAATGCCTGATGGTACACCGTAGGAGAGTTGTGGAGACCCATTGGTGTCCGGAGGAACTGGTACTGCTCTCCCTCGATGGTGAAAGCGAACCACGGTTGAACCTCCTTCGCCAGTGGCACACTATAGAAACCCTGTGTCATGTCAATCACTGAAAACCAACAGTGTTCTGGTTTCAAGGTCCCAAAGATTGTGGACATATCTGCCACCAATGGTGTCAACTTGTCGACGCTCTCGTTGGCCACTCGAAAATCCACAGTCAAACGCCACTCCCCTGTCGGCTTTAATACCGGCCAGGCAGGGCTGTTAGACGCGCTGGGGGCCTTCTTGATGACCCCCCGCTCCTCAAAGATTTTTAGAAGCGGCCGTATCCCATTGAGAGCCTCCACGCTCAGAGGATATTGTCTGGTACATGGCGGTGGTTTTCCCGTGAACCTCACAGGTTCCATGTCCAACAACCCACAGTCATTTTTGTCCGCGGCCCATATTGCATGTTCTGCAACCTCCGCCTTCACCAGGCGTCTCAAACGCCAAATCATCTTTCCCCCTTGGAACTCGATGGAAGAGTCCAAGGCCATCAACACGTCCAACCCCAACAGTGGCTGGCACACCGGCCCCACCCACACCCGGGTGTGCAGGGTTTTGGGACCCACCTGCAAGGAGAACAGATTGGTCTGTCTCAAATAGATTCCCCCCCCCTCAGCTCCTCCTGCGCGCATCACAGTATCACTCAAAGACACCCCGGTACCAACCATGTCGGAACCCGGGACCGCTGTCAATTCCGCCCCGGTGTCTATTAAAAAGTCAATGTCCTTTTGTCCATTCATTGCTATGGTAACGTACAGGCCATCTCCCCGTTGGGTGACTGCAGCCTGAAGTGCGCGGAGCTGGGGAGGGATACTCAAAAATGGCCCGCCGCTGGTGGCGGTGGCGGTGGCGGTGTCTGAGTCGAAGCCCCCAGCAACACGTCTCGATCCGCCAGGGGGAGGGACATCAACCTCTGAAAATCCTGTAAATCCCGGAGGGTCAGGCCGGTCCCCAGAGGGAGGGACGTGGCCCCCGTGACCACGGCTGGCTGTGCCCTGGCTATTGCGGGTGGTCCTCGGGATCTAGGGCGGCGGCCCACGTCACACTCGCGTGCTAAATGGCCCATCCTCCCACAGTTGTAGCACGACCCCCACTCCCAGCGGGACCCCTCTGGGCTCGCCCTCCCACGCCCCGGCCAACCCTCAAAACCCCTCTCCCAACTGGGCCCCTCTGGGCCCACCCCCCGTGGCCCCACCCGACCGTCCGGACAGGTGGCGGCATCCGGATTTCCGGTCAACACTCGAACCTTGGGCTCTGCAGCATCCTTCATGATCTGCAGATCTCTGTCTAACCTACACAGTGACTCCACTATGGCTCCATAGCCTGCCCGGCCCCAGGTGGGAGTGGACATGATTAAACCGTTTTGCAGCCGAGGTGCCACGGCTGCCACAAACGTTTGAGTCAACACTGGGCACTGTTTCTCCCCGATATTAGCTTCTGTAATATCATCTATGCCACTAAACCTCACAAAAGCGACCCTGAATCTGTCTTCGAACTCAATGAAAGACTCGGCCTCTCCTTGGCGACAGGCCAAGATCTGGGTCCAGTCCGCATTGACCCGGGAGAGTTTAGCTATCCATTCCCTGACTGCATCCCAACCTGCGTTGAGGTCCTGCCCCTCCTCTCCCAGTGCCTCGTTGATAACCCCGGTCAGATCCTGTCTCTCTCTTGTGGAGAGACGATGACTGAGAATGGCCAGGGCATCCCAGGGGTGAAGGGAGTAAATCCCTTTTAATTTATTCAATTCATCCCATGCCCCCAGGCCAGCGGTGCGGGGATGACGCACCTTCTCACACCACCTCTCAATATATTCTGGTTTGGCCGGAACATAAGAGGTGTGCACTACTCGCTCTCCAGCTACAGTCTTGGGCCGATGTATCTTTAAAGGCCGCAAACTTTTGGGGTGTGAAGTGGAAGGTCCCTCTCCTTCCTCTGATTCACCACTACTATCCTCAAAGATATCCACGCCCCCAGAGGGAGCCAGATCTCTCCCCTGCCTCCCACCAGCCCCCTGCACCAACCCGCATTCACCACTGGAGGGAGCCGGAGATCCACCCATTGCCCCTCTTTCACCCGGCTCTACCGTCTGGGGAGGCACGCTTGTCCTCCCAGCCCCATTCTTGTGGTGACGAATGGTTTCCGCCTGTCTCTCAACCTCCTGCTGTAATCTCAGCAGATTCCCAGCCTGCGTTTGTCTGATGTCATCCAGGGCGCGAACCTTCTGCTTCTCAGATTTCAAGAGACGATCTGCTTCAAGACGCGCGACCTCAACCATATTGCGTCGCGCCTGGCCCAAAATCACAATGGCCCATATCAATTTATCCTGAGCCTCCGAGAGACGAGTGAATTTTCCCCAGGCCTTCCTAATGTCGTTTAATTTCCAATTTCCTCTCTCATCTGGCACTACCTGGTATTTGGACACGATCGTCCCCACCACTGTTTCCAAAGCCATTTTCTCATGAATATATTTGGTCACACTCTCTTTGATGGCCTGTATCGACACATCCGGGGGAGCTACCCCCCCTTTCTCTCGCGTAGTTTTTTGTTTTTGGTCTTGCATGACTTCACAAGTGCGATCCAAAACTATGTCTAGAGTGGGAAATAAAATTAAAAGAAGAATACTCTTATCCAAAAAAAGAAAACCACACTGCACCAGCAAAAACCGCCGTTGCCGATGACTTATTAGAAAAAACTCTTACATACAACAGAGCTGTCCGTCGCCCTATACCCTACGGGGCTGTCTCCGTCGCCCTGGAGCTGTACGTTGCTCTATACCCTACGGGGCTGTCCGTCGCCCTGGAGCTGTCACGTCGCTCTATACCCTACGGGGCTGTCTACCGTCGCCCTGGAGCTGTCCACGTCGCTCTATACTACACACGGGGCTGTCTACGTCGCCTCCCGTCTCGTTAAACTCAACCAAAAATAACAAGGAAAACCTCTGTCTTCACAAACTTCAACATTCATCAAGTCTTATGATCACAATGGGTTATTTATTTTACGTGTGCTTGTTCACAATGCTTATCTTTGTGTTGGCATGTGAGATTAAGCCCATAAATCAGCTTACGTTTAGAATTCTGGCTTCCTCCCACGCAGCAACATCCGGCTCACGGCTCCAAGTTTGTTAGATGTTCCGATAATCCCAGTGAGTGATGGATAGACGATAGTGTCCTGCGTTGTGTACTTTTTTAATGATCCCTCTGGTGTGCTCACGGAAACATCTGATAATCCCAGGCAGAATGAACACCTCACACGATTCAGTCGACAATCATCAAGGAGAACTTTATTCAACCAGACAGGGTAGTTTTACAGGAATAAAGTGGTCTTCCTTGACATACGCAGCTTGTGATAAGGTCCAGTGATTTAAAGTTCATTTGATAAAGTCCGTTAATAAAAGTCCAATTGATCAGCTCCTCATAATCCTCTCTCTCTCTCTCTGTTATTTCTCAACTGAAGATGAATCACCCCCCCCCCCCCCACCTCCTCCTGCTCCATCCTTATCTTAGGAATGCTGTTGTGACTGCTAGGCACCGGGTCGCCTAGCGACCTGCTCCAGTCTTGCCCTACTTACACTATCTGAAGAGAGGGGTCACACCTCTTCTCTGCCATGCAGAGAGTAACTGTTTTGCATCAACATTAATTCATTTATAATCACAGACGAATCACCACAATTCTTCACTGTCCTCTCCTATTTTCTCCTCTCTTCTCCCAACCTGTCCTCTCCTATGTTCTCCTCTCTTCTCCCAGCCTGTCCTCTCCTATTTTCTCCTCTCTTCTCCCAACCTGTCCTCTCCTATCTTCTTCTCTCTTCTCCCAGCCTGTCCTCTCCTATTTTCTTCTCTCTTCTCCCAGCCTGTCCTCTCCTATTTTCTTCTCTCTTCTCCCAGCCTGTCCTCTCCTGCACAAAGAGGCTATCCTGAGATTAAACAGACAGCCACACTTGCCATGACGAGGTGCAGGGCTTCTCTCATCATTGTATGCACACACACTGGCCACAATGTGTGTTGTGTGTGTTGTGTGTGTATGTGTGTGTGTGTGTGTGTGTGTGTGTGTGTGTGTGTGTGTGTGTGTGTGTGTGTGTGTGTGTGTGTGTGTGTGTGTGTGTGTGTGTGTGTGTGTGTGTGTTTGTGTGTGTAATCTAGAGAGGGAGAGAGAAAGAGTGTGCATATGTGAGAGTGAGTATGAGTAAAAGAGAGAGATGAAGTGTCTATGTGTGTGCATGTCAGTGGCGAATATTCATGGAAGCCAAGGGAAGCGAAGCTTCCCCAAAAATATGACCAATAAAAAGAAAAAAATTTAAATAAAAAGAAAATATATATATTTTTTTTATTTGACATTTTTTATAGTTTACAATAACAAAAAAAACATAATTTTTCATCTCTGTGTTATAATAATTGTCTCCCTCCTGGAGAAATTAACCGAACTAGCGAAACTGCGCCGACTCTCTATAACACTGAGGCAGCCCAGGTACACTGCTGGTAGCATTATTTTGATTGACATTGAAGCCAAGCCTAGTTGTCATTTTCTGGCGTCCATTAACATATTATTAGCAAATAAGATTTAAGCTTAATTCAATGGGTTTGGTCTTAACGGCCCGGCAGCCTGGTAGGTGGGGATTCCACTGGATCTGGCTGCCTCAGCCTGGGCGGCTGGGCCAGAAGTTCAAGACCAATCAAATCACATTAAAAGCTAAACGTGACAACGTCATTGCCTTGTGGCCTTGTTAGAAGTTTCTAGTAGCTAGCATTAGCAATCAAACAACAATAAGAATGGAGGAAGGTGACGCCGGAGATATTGTCGAGTATCTATTACTAAATGATTTCACTAAATTAACATTTGAACAACAATTGCTCATCAAAGCAAAAGGAAGGCCGACACCACAGCTCTGCATAGTTCAGGCAAGAGCCGTGAAGGGACAACGCACTTTTAATGTCGATAACTATAAGCGAACTGAATGGCTAACTGGTTCAGCTAACAGAGGACAATTGTTCTGTTGGAGTTGTTTGATGTTCAACAAAGCGGCTGGACTAAACAATCCCTGGACCACCACTGGATATTCTGATTTAACAAATCTGTCCAGGTCCATTGACCAGCATGTTTTGTAATCATCTTCATCTGACCCATCACTGGAAAGTTATGGTAATTACTGTTCCATTGTTTTCATTGTGTCTGCTGTGCTGGCCTTCTGTTATTGGCAGATATTCTTTTTTTTACTGCCGTCACTTAAATAAAGATATTTGGAAAGTCATAAATGGTTGTTTTCATTTAAAGGAGTACAGAATTAAGGAACTAGGAACTGTATAAAGAGATGCGATCTGAAAAGTCAGTGTAGTAAGGTTACACATCGTCTCCCTCTGGTGGTAAGCCTATGATACTGCATAGTGCTAGCTTGCTATAGTTCACTGCCATAGCAAGCTACCTTCGTAGAAAAAATTATTTAATATTTGACAGCAATGCAAAGGGTGGAAAACAGCCAACATGGGCATGGCTAGATTTAGTAATGGGTGAATGACAAGTCGACTGAAATAAACACCGGTCACCGGGCGGTGCTAGGTGAACTAGCTAACGTTAGTTCCTGTCAAAACGAATGGTTTGGTAGGACCGTCAAGTTATTTATATTTGACATTAGCTATTTATGGGTAGAATATTCTGATTCTAGCTCACTAGATCACTCAGTTACATTTCCTTTGTATAGCTTGCTTGCTAGCTAACGCAACGCTATGTGACTGGTGTAAACAAACGGCACCTACTTGTGGACTACTTCCGGGGGCGTTCCAAGGGTGCAAAAATGTATGGCATCCTCTGTCATTTTAGACCATGCGCCGCCACTGGTGCATGTGTGTGTGACAGAGAGAGAGAGAGAGAGAGAGAGAGCTATGTGTGTATATATGAATTTAGTTTACACATGTGTTCTGATATTATGTATGCATAATTTGTGTGTGTATAGAATATGTTTGTGTGTGTGTGTGTGTGTGTGTGTGTGTGTGTGTGTTTCTTTCTATTTGTATGTATGTATGCATGTGTCTGTGTATCTGTGTGTGTCACTGACCTTGTCAGACCAGATTAGAGTCCAGAGTTGAGATAATTGAGTTTCATTCCAGGGAGATAACAGTGTGGTGGGAGTAAAGGTGGCAGTTCATATGTGGACTTCAATACGCTGCCGTCAATACACTCTGTGTGTGTGTGTGTGTGTGTGTGTGTGTGTGTGTGTGTGTGTGTGTGTGTGTGTGTGTGTGTGTGTGTGTGTGTGTGTGTGTGTGTGTGTGTGTGTGTGTGTGTGTGTGTGTGTGTGTGTGTGTGTGTGTGTGTGTGTGTGTGTGTGTGTGTGTGTGTGTGAGCAATGTCTTTCTTTTTCAGAGAGATAGACAGACTGCTTCTACAGTGCTAGTTCCACAGTCACCAAACTTTGACATTGTTGAAGTAGCACTCGGCTATCTCGGCAGGAACAGCTATCCTGCGTGCAACAAACACAATCTGACACAAATCAGTGCAATGCTGTAAATGCAGTGGTTATGCATCATTCCCCCCAAGTTTTTATCAAAATGGGACCAGTGGTGTCTTGAGAGATATTGCTGCAAGGCGAACGAACAAACAGACAGTGACAGTGGAACGAGGTGCTGCTTGACAACCCAGGACTCTGACTTGTCAAAAGAATCATACATCTGTCTAGGGGTACTATACTGAAAGATATCACTGGTTTTCATATGGTCATAACAACATTTATGTAATGTAAAATATCTATAGAGATATTAGTAACGGGCCATGGGTGTGGTGTGTCTGTGTGTGTGTAGCAGACTTTACGTTTACGAGACCATGTTTTCCAGTACTTTCTTCCGTCCGGGTGCATCAACGGGGGTGAAACAGTGTTACAGCCAGTAAGATTGCCATCAACAAACACCAAACAAACACAACACAGAGACTTCATGGAACGGCAGACGGGCAGACGGGTTGATAAAGGCTGAAAACTCGATAATCTTACTATACTCTCAAGCTAACCAGGAGGACTTAAAGTAACCTTGAACTGAAACCTACGTGTTTGACATGATTGCGATAATACCTGAACCGAGTGTGAATCTAAACTGTCCTAATGGAAGCATGGCCTCCACCGCTGGTCTCGTCACTTCTTGTTCTTTCAGCTATGTCCGTGCTTTGGTGAGCAACGAGCTCGACCGGTTGGTAGAGTTCAAGTTACAAAGTGGTCTATGTTCTTTCACGGCTGATTCTAAACGGAAAACAGTTCAAAACCAAAGAGAAACACAGCAAAGTCTTCTCCAAACCCCCTCTCGCACAGCTGCCTTCACTTAGTCAGCAATTTATCAGTTAGCTCCACCTCCAATCAGTCATGTGATACTCTCCCTATCCCTTCCTATGAAAACCACTAGGGGTCTACCGACGACTGCCAAACAGGGACCATTGTGACATTCTACAAACAAAGGGGATGTCTGAACAGGTGGCGAGATGCATTTTTTCCCAAAATGTTGCCAAAATCAAAAGTGATGTCTAATGTTGCACACGAGGGACGACCACCTGAGGCCAGTCAGTATAATGCTGTAAACGCTGGGCAACAGTGAGACGCATCATTACCCAAAGTCTTGTCAAAATCAACCCAGGGGCGTCCGAGATATCAACTCTTGGGACCATTCAGTGTCATTTTTGTAAATGTTGGAACGGAATGTCAAGATCACAATGGTGATATCTGGATACCATGAGTGGGCGGCAAAAATAATAACAGCAACAACAGCAGCAGCAGCCACATAATGGAGTCCAGTAATTACATATAATGAAAGGGCATGACAGGTAAGTGTTGGTGATGTGTGGACAGCTTAGGGGTGGGGGGGGGGGCTTTTGTTGTTCTGGCCTGGATGCTGTCTGGCAGAAGGAGTAAGAACAGTCCATGTTCCACGTTTGTATTCAATGTCTCTCTCAACCAAGAGAAGGAAAGTACAATTTAAGAGGGTTATGTATTCTTAAAACATGTAAAAAGGTGATGAAAAAAAGGTGACCCCTAGGCATTTTCAATAAATGTATCCTTGTCACTCGGTCGAGCTCCAGCTCTGTCACTCAATGACTTTTCCTAAAAGTACCCGTTTTATCTGGCACAGTTTCTGAAATTTTTAAATGACTTCAGGAAAATGTTTGAACGTTATTCCACATATGGGCCGTTGGAACAGACGAAAGTCATAGCACTTTGCGAGCGTCTAGCGCAGGGGTGGCCAACCCGTGGCTCGCGAGCCACATGTGGCTCTTTGCCTGTCAATGTGTGGCTCTTCCATCCCAAAAAAAAAAAAAAAAAAAAAATTATTTTATGTCACTCAAACCTACATTTCATTGTGGTAAACCTCATATTTTTATATTCAGAGGTAATTATATAGTTTACACTGTTTATTTTTCTCATATTTCTCATATAATTCAGGAGTACAGTTTTGAGTAAAACTTCAAACATTTGTTTTTCTTCTTTCAAAAAATTATATCGTGCAGCATATTTTAAGTTTTTCTTTCTTATATTAAATATATATTTAGTTTTTAAGAATGTGTAAACGATAGACAAAAATAAGCATGTGCAGCCTATTCCTTTTTTTCGGTCGTTGATTTTGGATTTTGTGTGTGAGCTTGCCTTGAATATGTACATTTGTTGATATGATTTTTTTTCTTTTTTCTTTTCCTTTTGTAAGTCCACACGGGTGTGTTTGATTTGTCTGTAAACAAGACAGAAAACATAAACTTTGTTCATTCATTCATTCATTCATTCATTCATTCGTTCATTCATTCATTCATTCATTCATTCATTCATTCAAGTGCGTGGCATTTTAGCTCCACAGCAGAAATCTCATACAAAACATCTGCAAAAGGTGGCTCAACCTCCCCTTGTGTACATGCTGTCAGTGTGTCAGTCCAGCCCAGGGCAACACAGGTCATGTGTAACACGGTGTACTTTACACTCTGATCTGAGAAGGAGGGCTGACCCTGTGTGACTGTATAATATATTCTATCTGCAGGCGATGACCAGACCCGCTCACCTGTCTACGTCAATGCTAATAAGCTGGAGCCTGTGGGAGTTAATGGAAAATAGCAACGCTCTTGGCAAACAGTGTACATGTCCAAGTCGCCATCTATTCCTCCATGTGCTATGCACTATCTGTAACGTAAAAATGGGAACTATGACTCAACCGAAATGCCACTGCAGAACCACAGTCTGTTTAAAAAAGCCATTGTGCCTTTATCAGCCCAACTGTACACCAACACAAGGGTTATTATTCAGTAGTGCTACTATTGTGCTGAAGCACAGAACAAGCAGTGAGTTAATACTGTGTCTGAAAAGAGGTGTAATTGCTAGCCAGGGTCCCTGCCTGCATGCACAGCAGTACATGTATATTATAGGGCTTCCCATTGCTGCACAAACCTGCTTCAAGGTTCTTGACCTGGCATTCGGTGCCGGAAGCCGACTATTCTCTGTCCTAGTTCCACAGTGCCTGGCTACTGGCTACTGCTGCTGCTGCTGCCGCTGCTGCCACTACTACTACTACTACTACTACTACTACTACTACTACTACTACTACTACTACTACTACTGCTACTACTACTACTACTACTACTACTACTACTACTACTACTACTGCTACTGCTACTACTACTACTACTACTACTACTACTACTACTACTACTACTACTGCTACTGCTACTACTACTGCTACTACTACTACTACTACTACTACTACTACTACTACTACTGCCACTGCTACTGCTACTGCTACTGCTGCTGCTACTACTACTACTACTACTACTACTACTACTACTACTACTACTACTACTACTACTACTGCTACTGCTACTGCTACTGCTGCTGCTGCTGCTGCTGCTACTGCTACTACTATACCACCAGTGTTGGGACTAACGCGTTACAAAGTAACGCTGTTACAGTAACGCTGTTACTTTTGGCGGTAACTAGTACTCTAACGCATAACTTTTGAAATTCAGTAACGCCGTTAGCGTTACTGAATGGTTCGTTACTGCGTTATTATTATGTAGATTGATAGCGAGCGGTAGTGATCCAGCGCAGTCCTCCTGACTCCTGTCTGTGTGTCACTCACCTGCGGGGACACGTGTTTTGTTTACTATAGTCCTGACCGTCATGGCAGCGCCCAGCTACTCGCGTTTGTACACATGGATATTATCACTATTTCTCTTTTGTCGAGCACAAAGAAAAGAACATTTTAGTTAAATGTCATTTGTGTTTTGGCTCAAAGATACTATCTACTGCCCATGCTTCAACGAAGCTAGTAGCTGAGTCTAACGTTAACAGGACTCATCCGAAGCCAGTAAGCCACTCGCTTTCAGGGATCTAGTTAGCATCACCACGCAGCACACGGCAAATGCCATGGGACGGAACACTTCACGTCTTCCAACTACTTGGAAAGAGAATATACTAAATGGAAATGAGCTAAAGAAAATGTTTGAGGGGCTGGACTAATGTTACATCTCAACCACCGCAGACTTAGGGGCAGTCAGGTGGCGTAGAGGAGATTGCGTTCGTCACCAACGCCGGAGATGCTGGATTCGCCTGTTCGAATCCAGCTCCCGGCGTTGCAATCAGCTTGGCTGGCCGCTCACACTAATACAATTGGCAGTATTAGAGGGTGGGAAAGCTGAAGGGTGGGTCCTGGGCGTTGTGGACAGCGACCCCTACAGTTCGGTCGGGGCGCCTGCTCAGCAAGGGTAGGATCTAGGGAGAGATAGTGCGGCCTCCCACACGCTACACTCTCCCTGGTGAGAATCTGCGCGGCCGGGCTGGCCTGCCGGCTGGCTGCACATGCGTCGGAGGAAAGCATGTGACAGTCTCCGGTCTCTTGGACCAACAGTAGGGGATAGTGCGCAACAACCAGGAAGGGTGGGATGGGAGAAAAATCGGGAAAAAGAGGGGAAGAAAGATAAAAAAAATAAAAAATAAAAACACAGCAGACTTTGGTGAGTTCAGTGATGTGAATGCAAAGTTGATCAACAGATTTTGACTGTAAGATTCTGCAAGGGAATCTCATCAATACTAATAAAACAATATAAATATAGTCCTTTCATGCACAATTGATATCCTAACTTTTCTAACGTTGCAATGCACGATTGATATCAAACAACGTTGCAAGACGGTTATAATGAAACGCTCCGGCGACAGACATCAAGGCTGTTCCTTCAAGCACTTATTTTCAACCTAGAACCTAAACGTGCATGCGCTCAACCTAAACGTACATGCGCTCAACCTAAACGTGCATGCGCTCAACCTAAACGTGCATGCTCCCAGAGCAATTAGGCACGGTGCATTTCTTATTACGTCGGGACTTCGACATTTGTGTTTGTGTCAGAGTTGTGTTTGTATATAGACCACATTGCTTAGCAGAGTTCAGTGATGTGAATGGAAACTGTCAAGTTGATCAACAACTTTAATTTGTTTAAGTAACTAAATAGTTACTTTTCACAGTAACGCATTACTTTTGGGTGTAAGTAACTAGTAAAGTAACGGAGTTACTTTTGAAATGAAGTAACTAGTAAAGTAACTGAGTTACTATTTTTCAGTAACTAGCACAACACTGTATACCACTACTACTACTACTACTACTACTACTACTACTACTACTACTACTACTACTACTACTGCTGCTGCTGCTGCTACTACTACTACTACTACTACTACTACTACTACTACTACTACTATACTACTACTACTACTACTACTACTACTACTACTACTACTACTACTACTACTGCTGCTGCTGCTGCTACTACTACTACTACTACTACTACTACTACTACTACTACTACTACTACTACTACTACTACTACTACTATACTACTACTACTACTACTACTACTACTACTACTACTGCTGCTGCTGCTGCTGCTACTACTACTACTACTACTACTACTACTACTACTACTACTACTACTACTACTACTACTACTATACTACTACTACTACCACTACTACTACTACTACTACTACTACTACTACTACTACTACTACTACTACTACTACTACTACTATACTACTACTACTACTACTACTACTACTACTACTACTACTACTACTACTACTACTACTACTACTACTACTACTGCTACTGCTGCTGCTGCTGCTACTGCTACTGCTACTGCTACTGCTGCTACACTTGTGTGAATGGGTGAATGTGAGGCATACATTGTAAAGCGCTTTGGATTAAAGCTGCTATATAAATGCAGTCCATTTACCATTTATGAATCCAGTCCATTTACCATATGAGGTGCCATAGCAATGAAAGGAGGAGATGAATAAAACCCATACCAATAAAAACAGCAATCTGAGCTGCTAAGCAATTGAATGAGGCACAATCAATGGGAACATGATCATCTGGGGAGTATTCTTAAGAAAAATTCCATAAAATTTGTGGTTGAAAGAAAACAGAGTGATGTGCTTTTCAAGGTCTATTCATTCAATAAAGCTAGGGCAAAAAATAAATAAATAAAAAAGAGTGACCATGGTAACATCGCGCAAGTTCAATGTTGTTTACCAAATTGGTTTGATTCAGACATCAAAGCAGTTGAAGAAGAAAGCGCAAACGACGGCCTAAAGCAAGCACACAGAGTTGTTTACAAAACTCGCTTAAACCTTATAAAAGTAAAATCCTCTATTATTTCAAAGGAGGACAGTCTAGACACGACCGCATACAATCACGTCAAATAGAGGACATAATTCCGTTGACTATTATTACACAGTCTCCACGGTCCTTGTTCCATGTTCCATGTTTCCACCCACCTTTTAATTGGACAAGAGGACCGAGGACTGCATAGACTCGGACCACTGGATCAACCTATAGGTGCTAGTCTTATCTGGGACTCGGTACTGCAGACACAGAAGCGGAGCAGGATACTCGACAGAACCGCTCTACTCTATTAGGGTCTGTAATTGGAATAACAAAAAAAATAATAATTATGTCTATACTTCTGCCCATATTGCATATTTCCACTCTGCTGAACACACCTGAGCTTCCTGGCTCCAGAACCTCCCACTAGACCTCTCAGTGGGGACGGCATCCAAGGAAAACAATCACACACGCACGCACGCACGCACACACACAAACACACACACACACACACACACACACACACACACACACACACACACACTTACACACAAACACTCTCTCTGCCTCTTTCACTCACACACACACGTGCGCGCCACACCAATCCACCGCGCCATCATCATTACCCAAAGCACCAGATGCGCCACTCCAAAATAACTGCTCCCTCTCGGTGTCTTCCGCAAGCCAGCCCCACGGTTAACCTTGAGCATTGTCTGATCAGTAGCTTGTTTTATTAGTCCCGAGCCGCCACTTCACCTGCTTGTCAAACATAAAACACCTTGACAAACCACGAGCCTAAAGAACCCAGCGGGCCGGTCTGAATAGGTAGATAAATACCAAAGCATGTCCGCGTTCAGAGTCCATCTGGAAGGAGATGGGAGAATAAGTGAATAATGACCAAATCGGCTCCCACTAAAACCAGTCATTAGTGCGCTAAATTACTGGTGGAGATTAATGGACCAGCGTGGGCCGAAGCTAAAGTCTTATCAAAATGGCCGCCTGCCACCGTTAACGGCTTGATTTATCAGCTCTATTCGATACACTGTCCCCCGTCAACAACAACAAAATGTCCCTGACAAAAAAAACACAGAAAGAAAAGAAACGCAGGAGGAAAGACATTAAGACTTGACGTTAAGGGGGAAAAAATCAACAGGGTTTGACTCAGGAAAGGCACCCCCACAGGAGCTTAACACGGTGGCCACATACAGGTTGCCATGGTATCCCATCCCGTAGCTCCGACATGTTTCTAGAATCCCATCAGTGGTGTGATTATGGGTTTTATGAAGGTGCAATGAGCAGGTGCCCTCGGCTGAAGCTGAGGCTAAAATGGCCATAATGACTGTTCCCGAGGCTATAATCACAGCTGGGTGGCGGTACATGGTTTGGTGGGATATTAGCAGTCCATCTGCAGCTGATCCACTTTCATCCTTACACCCCGATGGACATGCTGAGGTGGTTCCCAGCCACTGCTTGATTGAATCCCCTACTTAAAGGGGCACTTCACCAAGAAACAATGCTGATTTATGTCACACGTCCTCTCTCACACATGTCCGAAAACAGTTTTGCACACATTCATTTGGTTTTGACAGTTATTGAGAGTAAATTACTTTGAATATGGCCACCGGTGATGTCATCAGGGACATTGAATCCGTTTTGCTGTGTTAATTACAGCACACTTGAATGACGAGGTAACAGTCCCTATAAGACCAAGTATTGCCATTATTTCCCATCTACATAATTTCATTGTGCTGCAATTAACGCAACATTTCTACTTTTTAATTTAAAGGGGACATATCATGTATCTGTTCAAAACATTTTACACAACTTCCTTGAATCTGTGGAACATGTTGATTTTGCTCAAAGACAAAAAGTCTAAATCTAATTTTAATGATTTATTTTCGAGCATGTCTTTCCTCCCTTGTGTTGTGTCTTTGGTGGGTATAGCACACATCATATTTTTCATTCATTATTGCCTTCCCGGAGTCAGCATTGCCTGCGGCTTGGGCCGATCGTCATACTAACTCGTTTGGCTGAGTTAGCGGGAGGGAAGTCGTGGGTGGGAATCTGGCTTTGTGGACAGCGACACCTACAGGTCAGGTCTGGGCGCCTGCTCAGCGAAAGGCAGGAAGTGGTGAAGGCAGCGTAACCTCCCACGCGTTACACTTCACCAATGAGAGTCCTCGCTGCCAGGTGAAAAGAGAGCCGCTGGCTGTCTCTGCATGTGTCAGAGGAAGCATGTGGTAGACTTCAGGGTTCCCTTGTACCGACCAGTAGGGGGAACATGCGCACAACAACCAGGTAGGGGAGGGGGGGAATTGGCATAACGACTAAATTGGGATGGGAGGAAAAGCATAGAGAATCAGGCGGATTAAAAAGAAAAAAAATATTATTGCCATCCCTGCCTGGCTAACCAACACCCAAGGTTAAAACCATTTTGTACATTAGGTAAGCGGTGTTCCTGCTAATTGATTAATCATAGCTAATTCATCCCATTGTAACATCATCATGGGATAAGAAATCATGAACAGCTTGTTTAGGCTTGTTTATCTGAATAAATATAAAATGTTCATCTAAATAACATTTTAGACTGCCAAGTGATAACATGTTACTAATAAATCGTTACAGTAATAATATAACTTTTCCCAGTAACGAGTAGTGTAACGAATTACTACAATCAATTTCAGTAATAATATTACAGTTACCCCATAAAAAACAACCTGTTACTCCATTACTTAGATTTTGTGAACACCAAAGATGACAAGAACATCATTGTTAATCTGTAATTGATCCAAATTGCACTCAAGGCTTAGTTGGGGTATTAAAATCCAATGTGAAAAGGCGGGACTCTCGCACTGTAAAATAATGAAACAGCACTGATGCTTCTACACTTAGACCACCGTGTGTTTTTCATGGAGGTAGGTAGAATCCTTGACCCTACTGGATAGAATCCTCGACCCTACTGGGTAGAATTATTGTTTCAGAGTAAACCACCAGTACTTTTTCATCCTTTTGAAAAAAGAGAAAGGAGCCCCGATTTCTCCTACTTTACACTTATGTGACAACAAATCCTCAAAACGGCTGCTACCCAACAACAGCAGAACGGGTCGTTTAAAAAGATTGTCTTTCATCAGTTGAAGCCAGCTGTGCTTCTGATCAAGCCTGTATAGAAGCCTTGTCGCCAAACTTCTAATACTGTGGGGGGAAAAGCTGCTGATCTTCAGTTAATGAGCTTTCACACCAGAAGCGCTGTGCTCTGTGCCTTGGCAGTGTGCACCGTGTTTGGTGTCCTCCTTTGAAAACAATGATCTAGCTCATCGCAACTCTGTGCTCGCAGCACTCGCAGCAGCCTGCCTGTCTGCTTTGACAGCCTGCTGAGGTGCGCTGCCCTGACGTGCTCAGTCACCCAGAGGCACACATTGCGAAGTATAGCCTACAAAGCCCCGACGAGCGATAGCGTATGTTGTACCGAATTGTGACGGAGGAAGCGATTCCGGTGAGGTGTAATGGAAGTAATGTAACAAGTAATGTAACGGATCACTGCTCCCAGAGAGTAATAAGTAAACAAATAATATTACTTTTTAAATGAGTAACACTGGGTAAATCCATACTGGGCAAAAATAATGTTCCATGATGTGTCCCCTTTAACCCTTTCACCGCCACACGACAAAGGGATAAGCATTTCACTACCACACTACAGAAGGTTAACCCTTTCTCTACCACATGCCAACGGGTTAACCCTTTCACTACCACACTACAGAAGGTTAACCCTTTCACTAACACATGACAAAGGGTTAAACATTTAACTACCACACTACAGAAGGTTAACCCTTTCACTACCACATGACAAAGGGTTAACCCTTTCACTACCACACGGCAAATGGTTAAACCTTTCACTACCACACTACAGAAGGTTAACCCTTTCACTACCACACGACAAAGGGTTAACCCTTTCACTACCACACTACACAAGGTTAACCATTTCACTACCACACAACAGAAGGTTAACCCTTTCACTACCACACAACAAGGGGTTAAAGGGGCAGCTGGAGCCAACTGGCCACCCAGGAATGCCGTAGCCGTCCACCCTGTCTCGGGGGAGAGAGGTCAGAGACTCACGGAAGGCGGTGTAGAACTCATGCAGGGTGAGGAGCCCGTCGTTGTTGTAGTCGTCGTAGCGCAGCAGGTCTTGCATGGTGCACTCCAACAGGCTGTCCTCCAGGTGCTCCTTCATGGAGATCTGGAGACACACACACACACACACACACACACACACACACACACACACACACACACACACACACACACACACACACACACACACACACACACACACACACACACACACACACACACACACACACACACACACACACACATGACCCTTTAGATTCGATTCGATTAGATTCGATTCAAATGTATTGTCATCATACAGCACAAGTACAGTACAACGGCGTGCAAATGTAAACAGTAAAGTGCAATAGTAATATACAATGTACAGGTGATTAAACTGGGTATAAAATATATAAATGAGTACTATTCTCTAACCCTTTACATTATCCTTAACCATAATAACTACATGCCTAACCCTGACCGTAAAATAGCCCTGTATCCTTGTGGACCAGCCAATGTCCCCACGATGATTGGAAAAAAAGACACACACACACACGCACGCACGCACACACACACACACACACACACACACACACACACACACACACACACACACACACACACACACACACACACACACACACACACACACACACACACACACACACACACACACACACACACACACACACACACACTTAAGGTAAAATTATACAGCAGCAAAGAAAGGAATAATCTGATGATAAAAACAAATAAAAATAATTGGAAAACAGATCAAGTCTCATATCTTGTCATAATCTTTACATTATCTTCTCAGACACACTTTATAAATGCGGTCTAACAAAATTATGCACCTTCTTTAGTAAGTTTGTATCTGACCTATTTAAATGCGAAATCGCACTCAATATAAAAGGTTATTCACATGATTGCCGAGGGACGGCTTAACCTGCACTTGTGAATGATGTCTCCCAGAGCTAGAGACCAAGGGGACCAACATTATGGGATGTAGTGTGTCTAGGGGTATCCCAAAGGACATAGAAGGGAAAGAGTTCCGAACTGTTAGCGTTGGATGGCGTGTCCACAGGTGAGCTGTTGTTCAGCTGGTAGCGACTGAAGTGCTGATCGCAAAACGTATTTTGTAAAAAAGATTCAAAATCAATTATGGACAGAAAAATACCCCAAAATGTTTTGAGAGAGAGAGAGAGAGAGAGAGAGAGAGAGAGAGAGAGAGAGAGAGAGAGAGAGAGAGAGAGAGAGAGAGAGAGAGAGAGAGAGAGAGATGGTCATGGCTGCTTTTTTCACTAAAAGTTTAAATATTTTCGACTTCTGGTGCTCAGCGCTCTGAGAGTTAAGAACATATCCTGCTCTTGGCCAAGGACACTATAAAAGAAGGAAGTGTCATGACATCAGAATACCAGCGTTTGGTGCCAGTTCTATTGAAGGCTGTATTACATTAAAAAATATCAGGAAATATACATCAACCATTATATAAAATGTTAGCTATTTAACAATGCACCAGATGATTCTGGCATAAACGAGGAGAAGTTTCCACACTTGGCACCAATGTGCGTTTAGTATCCTTTGCTCTTGGCGCCGTGTTTCCATTGAAACAAACTAGGAAAAAGAAGCCAGCAATAAAACGACAGGTCACACCACCAGAGATTATCTCGTCAGAGGTTGGAGTGGGTGAACAAGGACAACATTTTGAGAGTGTGTCCGGCTGGTGAGAGGACGAGAGGGAGAGCTGCGTCCAGAGCGGGTAGAGGTGGAGGTGGCCAGTGTGTTGTGGATGATTGATAGTGCAGACTGGAGCGTGGCCCCCTTGACTCTGCATTGGTTTTGCAGCTGCGGATATCCACTCACCGCCCCCAAAGCCCGCACGGTTTCTGGCCGCAACGCCTTCCGATTTGCTGCTGCATCTGACTGGAACACTTTACAAAACACCCTTAAACTCACTGCCCTCACATCGCTCATTGCTTTTAAACTAAATCTGCAACAGATCATAACCGACTGTTGCACCTGATGACTGCCTACCAATCGCACGCATAGCCCTCAGACTCTTCTCTCCGCCCCCTAAGCCCCCTCACCTACCTTCCTCATTCTCCCCGTTTCTTCTCTCTCCCTTATTTATTGTAATTTTCCTTGTATACTATTGCTACTGTAATTAATTTTATTTACTTGTATGCATGTACATAACCTTGTTTTTGTTGCAGCCTCCCTCAAAATGCATTGGCTTTTTGGTCAGGCTGCTTTTGTATATAAGAATTTGTTCTTACTTGCTTGCCTGGGTAAATAAAGGTTAAATAAATAAAAATGTAAATCCAATATGAAGAACAACATCTTTAGTAGGAAATATGGCCAGGGCTCCTCAATTCTTAACTTAGCCTTTATCTTTCCGTAAAATTATATTTGAATACTTGAGATGAAAAAAAACTGTATGTCCCTTATACGTTTTCAGATTAACAATGGTTGTAAGTACCTTTGTAAATATCTCGCTTGTCAAGAGCCAATCGCATAATAATACAGTATATTACACTATACAGTAGCTATGTTAAAGATTCAAATATTGTCGTATTTATTATCATTATAATTATTTAATTCCACGGATGTCTGTAGTATCGGCAATCCCCAATATCTTGTCCCAGAGAAAGCTGTTGAAAACATGGGTGCACACCGGTCCATCCGATTTACAACTGCCTTTTCGAGTTTGTAAATCCTACATAAATCCTACAACAAATTTACAATACGAAGCCGTTCGAGAATGCCGAATAAGTACGTAAATCGAGTTACAAAGGAATTCCTTGGTAACTTTTACATATGTCCGTTCGAGAATGAGCACCAATGTTTTCAAACCTACAGTATTTATCTAAAGATGGCTAGTTGGACTGTTCGCAGTTAAAGACAGTAGAGGTTGAGTACTTCTGGGTGATGTATCACATTCAGACTCCAAGTGCTTAGCATTGACCTCACAACTGCAAAGACTTGGGCTGTCCAATCAATTTCAAAGCTGTCTTGTGTGTGTTCGGTGTGAATGCGTGCGTGTGTGTGTGTGTGTGTGCGTGTGTGTGTGTGTGTGCGTGTGTGTTTGTCTCAAGGGTTGTTCCTAAATAGTCCCTCATTAGTTCCAAGGCACCTACTCAGTATTTGAAGTAAAGTGTTTCCAAAATAACTTTATATCGTGGCAGCGATATCGGCCCGAGACCTGGAAACGTGCTCCCAATCAATCCTATAAGAAGAATCATCCTGCATGTAGTCTGCCACCATCACCTTTAGCGTCTTCTCCAATCCATTCTCCACAGAGCCGCTGCACACGAGCATGTGACATGACCGATTAGGAGCCACGACAAGTTCTCTCTCTCTCTCTCTCTCTCTCTCTCTCTCTCTCTCTCTCTCTCTCTCTCTCTCTCTCTCTCTCTCTCTCTCTCTCTCTCTCTCTCTCTCTCGTGTCTGGCTATGGGAGGGACTGTAGTGAACTCAGTGTTCTGTGGCGGTACAGACAGAGCTGTCCAAGAGCATGTGAATAACATATATCAAAGCTGGAATTTAGAGACATGTCCCCTTTAAGGCCATAAGTGAACATAGATAGAAGCGTACCACGGACAGACCTTCATGACTGATGACATTTTCTTCGTGGAATTCTCATTTTTTATTTTAATTTTTTTACACCTCCTTTGATCTTTAATGGATCATCTCGCTACATTTCTAAAGGATAGGAATACATTTTCTAAAGATTTCATGGCAACGTATCAGCGTTAATAATTGCCAATCTTCAATCAGAGCCCCTTTAGAGAGTGCTGAACCGCCAGAGAAGGGCCCCATTATGTATTCCATTTATTTTCCACTCCATTGGTACTGTAAAGTGTGATTGAGACTTGAAATACTGTAAAAAAAAAAATTGTTGTTTAAATATCAAAAATAAATAAATAAACTATCCCTTTAATGATAATCAACTCCCGTATCTGATGCCCCTTTCCCTATACCAGATGATGCCCACAGTAATCCAATTCCCAGTGTGGAGATGCCCAAACCAATCCCAGCCAAGATGTGAATGTAAACTGAACACAATTTCCTGGGTGGGTTACTGTAATGACACTCGCTCTCGTTGTTGAAAACAAGAGCTGTATTCCAAGTTGCCATCATGTTTTGACAAATTACAACACGTTCTCCTCATTTCAGTTGTAGTGATGAATCAATTGATGAACATCATATCATATCATAGCATTGTCTATGATTTTACACACACACACACACACACACACACACACACACACACACACACACACATCTCTCAGCCCCTGGGCGCACGCACTTCTGCCTTTTTCATACAGTACACATCGTTCTCCCCCTCAGCCTTCTCCTGCAATGTCTCATGGTGACTTGTCCTTTCTTCCTCTCCTGTCTTTAAAGTGCCCTGTGCTGTGGTATCTTCAATAAGATGTTTGTTAGCGTTGAGTGATTTTGATTTTGAAAACGGATGAAAACACCTTCATTCGGGAAGACTGAAGACAGGCGATAGGGGAGAGCGGGGTCTATTGGGACATGGGGACAGGTGGGACGCGTCATGCCTATGCCTATGCCATGCACATACCCAGCTACACCCTCTTCACCTTGAAGCTCAAAGGGGAGACCTTCTGCCCCCCTCATATGTGACTCGGCACAGTCTAACCTGTCTTGTTAAGGAGCTCACGATTCCTCAGAAAACCACAAAATGTCGCGCAATTCAGTAATAGGTTGAAAGATATTGGCAATTTTGAGATTTTAAATGTTCTCTATATGTCTCCTTATTTGCTCAACTTAATATGACTTGTAAATGTGTTAATTATTGTTAGATTGTCCAACAGTATTATTTTCCTTGCTGTGTGAAAAAACTACAGTAGCGTCTGAAGGGAGTGGCTACTGGCTAAGTATGTCTCGGGTGTCGAGAGACGCACAGAAATGAGAGGAGAGGAGACGCACCAAAATCCATTCCCAGACAACGGGCAGAGTACTTTGTTGGCGGTGTTAAAATATCCTGAGAAGTATCTTTAGAACCGTTTGTGTTAAATTGCATCTGAATTGGGAGATGATCTTCTCTCCGTCACACAAAAGCTGGCTGAAGTCGCATTGAATAATCTACTCCAGTACGCGTTCCGCAAGTCTGTATGTGTGAGGATTGGTTCTTTCCCCACCACAGGCTTCTTAAAGTACTGTGATGATTGGTCCGTTCCCCGCCACACGCTCCGTTCCTTTAAGGTACTGTGAGGATTCTGTGATGATTGGTCCGTTGCCGAACGCACACTTCTAAGTCAAGTATCAATTACCATCACGCACCTGAGGTGTGTTCTAATCAGCGCCCCAGATGCTTCATATACTCTGACCTTCTGTCATTCGATGCCGGGTCGTTTTGTGTACTACTGTTCTGAATTACACCTGCATATACCTGCTTTCCCCGTCGCTGTTGCTGTTCTTTTGCTCTCCAGGACTTTCGTGGAGAATCCCTGTGGAGAACCTGGTTTCCCCGTTCGGAGCTGCGCCTCGTTATCTGCCCGCTTTACGCGTTGCGCTCTGGTGAGTTTTTGGAAACAGTTCTTTTTGGATCATCAGTTTTTTGTGTGTTTGTGAAACACCGAAGAGATCCCGTTTTTGTTTGTACTGTTCTCACCTATTTTTGTGTTGGCTTTACACTTTGGATTACCGTATTGTTTTTTCTCTGGACTCTGCTAACTGGTGTTGTGGTACACCGAAGATCAAGTCACTTGGATATATACTGGATCAGTCACCTCTCTGCTTCTGTTGTGCGCTGGGCTAACTCTGAATTCTCTCTCTCTCCGTTTCCACCGGGAGTGAAAGCTGGGAGGATCTGCAGAGCCGCTTAGCCAATTCCTCACCACCACCTACTGGGGGTATCTGCAGAGCAGCAACAATCTTCACTTGCCAGATTCCCCGTTTGTTCGGTTGCTCAACTACATTCCATCTTGTAACTCTGAAAATAAATACGCCCTTGCTTTGGCTAACTCTGAACAACTCTCTCTGTGCCGTTGCGTTTGAGGTCGGTTACAAACCCTAACAGTATGCTAGAGTATAGAGAGAAGGCTCTATAGCAGAGGTCCCCAACCATCGGGTCGTGGACCGGTACCTGGCCGTGGATCATTTGGTACCGGGCCGCAAAGAAAGAATAAAGTTGTTTAACACTTTGAGCGCCACTCACGGCTAATCTCGGATTTACGATAGTGACGTTGAAAGCCACGTCACGGCTTTTCTCGGAATTTTTATTTTATTATTTTTTTTAGCGATCTGAAATCATATTGCATCACCCGAGCCTACCGTTGGAAATCCAGGGGCCGCCGGCGATCAAATGTGAAAAAAGCGCCCCCTATCGTCTCCCAGATGGTAAATCACCCTTTTGGAATGGACTCAATGAAAATGGATGGGGGAAAAAAAAGATTCCAGTCCACATTTTCCAGTCCACTGATGCAGCCGGAGTTACCAGAGTTCATTCTGGAACCTCTGAGCCGCGGCGAGCATGGGTTATACTGTACACACGTTGGATCAATATACTTATCGATTTTTTCGAATGGTGATCAGGAATTGGAATATACCATTTGGATACCATCTGATGTCAGGTAAGGAATCTATGTTATCAGTGTTAGGATAATCAGACTCTTTTTCGAGGAGATAATAAGCTTTTTTGTGATATGTGCTCTAGCTGTTTCACTGTAAAATCCATGAGGAAATGAAAGCAGCTATTATCAGCGCGCGGCTCGAACGTGCGTGCGTGCGTGCACGTATACTATTGATCATCTAGCGTTTATTTGAAAACGATTCATAAATAGGCCGACAAATATCAACGTTCTGGAATATTCCAGTAAAAGGCGATTATCATAGAATAGGTTGTTTTTCACCTGAAAAACGGGTGCCTTTCAAAATGCTCTCAAACGGAAATGAAGCGATAAAAAACCAATCTGCCTTGACAACACTGACTGGAAAATGATTCTTTGATAAGCGACAAGCAGATTAGACACATAGCCATAATTTAAAACATAGATTAGGCGATATTAACGTTAACATTGGGAGTGGACCGTGGCATTCAAGGGGGTAAAAAGAAAAACACGGCGTGGCGCTCAAAGTGTTAAAAGGAAATGTATTTTATTTTCATTAGTCTTACAGGTATTTTACTTTACTTACTAAATTGCCACTTCCGCCCGCGCCTGCGCCTTTTTCGTAAAATAAGGGCGCGTTCACACCTACCCTGTTTGGTCCACTTTAAGTGGACCATGGTCCCTTTAGATCGATAGTCCGTTTGGTTTGTACAGGTGTGAACGCAAACCGAACTATAATGAGGACCAAACAACCGAACCATGGTCCATGGTTCGTTTGCTGTTGGTTTGAACGCGATCGAACTTTATATAATACCTAATCTAGAGCAAATTAGTGACCGGTGCCTAGTGGCCGCGGTCGCGCAACCCAACTTGACAGCGCCAAGTGACAGCTTGCGCGCGACCTAACTCAAATTAATGACAGGCGTGCGGACAGTCTCTCTCTCTCTCTCTCTCTCTCTCTCTCTCTCTCTCTCTCTCTCTCTCTCTCTCTCTCTCTCTCTCTCTCTCTCTACTCTCTAGTCGACTTGCGCCGTGCTCGTAATAGTATCTCTCTCATTACGCTGCCGGCAACGGTTTACGTTTGTGAGTGCTATAGTCCAATAGATGCAACAGCATGTCCTTTGTTTACAAATTAGATCCGCACCAAACAGGGTAGTGTGAACGCAGACCAAATCAAACAATGTATCATTTTCACATTTGGTCCATCCGAAAGTCTGGACTATCCAGCGGATAGCAGACTTTCAGGTGTGAACACACCCTAAGTCTCCTGCCATAATGCTCCCCTTCGCGTAATTCACTCACAGCTCGGGCTGTGGTTGTGGTAGAGACATTATCATAATCAGATTTTTATGCACCTGAGTCTCCCGAACACGTAGAGACAGCATACAACAGCTATGGTAACTTCCGCGCACCTACCCCCTACCAGTGAATGCCTCTCACCTGAAAAATGTGTTAGGTGGGGGAGGGGTTAGGTGGCAAAGGCCAGTGGGTATTTGTAGTTCTGCATGCATCTTAAGAGAATAGCCAACAGCCCCTTTGAAGCTCTGTAGCTCAAAACGGGCTATTGTGTTATCATCTTTGTTAATAAGACATAGATTGAAAAGTATCCGGCCCGATTTGTACAAGTGATGGCTTATTTATTTATTTTGTATCCACTTTTTCTCCCATCCCAATTTCGTATATCCAATTCTTCCCTCCCCTGTCTTGAACGTTGCTAGACTATGCCTCCCACAGGTCGGTTATAGTGAGGACAGAAGCCTTGCATCAAGTGTCCCCTCCGGTACACGAGGAGGCAGCCTGTCGCATCTTTTCGCCGCAGCAACTTGCGTGGGAGGCTCACGCTGCCCCCATCACGTCCTGCTTCCATCGCACCGGCGTCACCAAACCGACCTGTAGGAGTCGCTGTCCACAACGGCTTTCCCACCCTCTAACACTTGCCAATTGTGTTAGTATAAACGACCGGCCAGCCGGTAGCAATGCCGAGAGCTGGGCTCGAACCCAGCATCTCCTGCATTAGAGGCGAGCGCCTTGCCCACTGCGCCAATCAGCCACCCCAAGTGATGGCTTATTTTGAAGGTAAGAACCTGTACTTTCATATATATATATATGTAAAAAATGTGAAGCTTGCTTAACCTCTTAAGCCCAAATGACATCACGCCATGAATCCATCTATACAGAATGTATGAATTAATGTTTTTTTCAAATGTAGCCAAGAGTAAAGACCCTAACCCTGTCAAAACAGCAGTCAAAGTGTATATTTTTAGCATTACGTTTGTTTACCAATGATTTTAACTGCTATTAGTGAAATAGAGCGGGGATCAAAGTAAAAAGATCAAACGATCCAAAAACGACTTTTTACGTTTTTGGCACTCTACGGTTGTCCGCCAAAAATTTCTTTTTACGTTTTTGGCACAGAATGTGTTAAGAGGTTAACAATACCATATTATCTGTGCATGGTCACATATTTCATTTGTATCTACTGGACTGGATATTGAAGACCACAACAGCACAGAGGAGAAATGGGATCCAGTGGACACTCACAACACAACTGGACAACCTAGACTTCGCAGACAAACTTGCCCTACTATCCCACAGTCGACAACAAATGCAGGAGAAGAATAACATACTGGCAGACACCTCAACACAACTAGGCCTCAACATCCACCAAGCAAAGACCAAAATACTCAAGATCAACACAAACAACGAAGACCCAGTAAAACTGAAGGGAAAAGCACTTGAGGAGAAGCACTTTACTCCTATACGGATCAGAGACGTGGAGGACAACCAAGATCACAATGACTAGAGTGCAGTCATTCATCAACAGATGCCTGAGGCGGATCCTGAACATCCACTGGCCAGATACCATCAGCAACAACGATCTCTGGCAGAGAACGTCCAAACAACCAGTGGAAGAACACCACCAGACAGGCCCTTAGATGGAACCCCCAAGCAAAAAAAGGAAGAGAGGCCGGCCCAAGAACACCTGGCGCAGGGACATGGAGACAGACATCACACGGACTGACATGGAAACAGCTGGAAAGCAAAGCACAGGACAGAGGACCCTGGCGAACTGTTGTCGACGGCCTATGCTCCCCCAAAAGTAAGTAAGTAAGTAAGTAAGTAAGTAAGTGTGGCGACAGTGGCTCGGGAGGTAGAGCAGTCGTCTGGCAATCCAGAGGTTCCCGGTTCGATTCCCGCTCCTCCCGGGCAGCGTGTCAATGTGTCCTTGAGCAAGACACTTAACCCCTAATTGCTCCCGATGAGCAGGTTGGCACCTTGCATGGTTGCCTCCACCGTCGGTGTGTGAATGTGTGAATGTATGAGTGTTGTGAAGCGCTTTGGATAAAAGCGCTATATAAAAAAGCAGCCATTTAAGTGTTTTAGAAAATCTGTTATTCTTCTTCTTCCATGATGTGTTTTGTACAGAAATAACCAGCACTCACAGAGCTGTATGCGTACGATGTCTCTGCCTGTAGCCTACTAAACGTATCTAAAGGACAGCTCTGCGAATGATGGTTATTTCTGTAACTATATAAGAGACAGGCTCTGACAGGCTCTTATATAGTTACAGAAATAACCAGCACTCGCAGACCGTGATACCCGTTAAGAATCTATTGAAGAAGTTGGAGTTGTGCATCTTTATTTTACAAAGCTTATTTCCTGGCAGTTGATGCCACTATTAACTGTCTGAATTCCTTGGTGATAGCTAACACATGAGTGCAAAGTGTGTCTGCTTTCCATGGTGCGGTTGGGACAATTACCCAAAAACAAACCACTCAAGATTGAAGGCTAATCAACTACTGTTGAGACGTTCTACAGCCTGGCAAACCTGTCCTCCACACACACCTCACACCCCGTCTCAATGGAGCCGCTTGACTCTCCCGCCAACATGGCCACTAGCAGCAGTCTGTCTGGATAAAAGCCCCACCCACAGCACACTCCCTCTGAGTCCAGAAACAGGTCAGCTATAGAGGTCAGACTGCTCTTTGATTGATTGATTGATTGATTGATTGATTGATTGATTGATTGGTTGATTGATTGATTGATTGATTGATTGATTGATTGATTGATTGAAAACTTTATTAACAGATTGCAGAATGGGTACAATACAGTACGGCTCAATACACACAATTGTTAAGGGGATGCAGACCAGAGAAAGACCTTTGTCTTGTTTACATCAGGGTCCCCCCAGCACTCTCTGTTACCATCAGCCCTGGACCATTTGACCTGTCTGCTGTTGTGAAGGGGGTGAAGTACAGGGACTCCAGAGACTCTGTTTTGGGTGCCAGGCGCTCCGAGCTGCGAGCCCACGGTGTGCTGCGGTCCTCCGGTGGCCAACAGCCTCGCTGTGGTGTTTGCAAGGATCGTCCAGGCTGCTCAGCTCCAGACTGCCCTGGCTGCTTCCTGGCTGTTTAACCCGAGCCTGAGCCCTGGAGACCTTGCTCACTCTTACCTCGTCATCAAGCATAATGGTGTTCTGCTCCCAAGGAAAAGCTGTAAAGTGCCTGTAAACAGCTGTAGTTTACTGCCTGTAAACTGACTACTCCGGTGAGAAGGGTCCTCTTGTTGCAGAATTGTATGGTTACCATTTTGAAGATATATTCCATTGTCAATACAATATATATTTTCATACTAAACCCTTTTTGTTTGTCTCTCTCCAGAATAACAAATTAACAGAACAAATGAAAAGTATTTTGAACTGGAATGCTGTCTTGTCCTCAATCTTTGAACTTGTGATTTATTCTTGGTCTGATAAAAGAAAAGCGGCATAGTTTCTTAGCTTAGGACTGTTTACTAGTAGGATATCTTGCACTCTGGCCCATGCTACAAAATTGTATATATATATATATGTGAAGGATGGGAGATACGTCCATCATGGAAGGAGTGGAGTCAATTAGGTAGCTGATTAGTACTGATAGAACATACCAGCTACGACAAAAGGCTGGCTGTCACAAAACAGTCACAACTAGAGACCTCAAAACCTACTCTAGCGAGGCCTTCAACCTAGAACTGGAGAGCCTGGACTGAGCTCAGTGCTACACTAGTTGAAGAAACATGGCTTGGTTTCAAAACCAAATTCTCAACAATACTAAACGACATGGCCCCCCTAAGAACCACCACGGTAAAAAATCGCGCTGAGCTGTGGATGCACTCCGAAATATTGACCACTATGAAAACCAGAGACAAAAAATGCTCTGAGTTTCGTAAAAGTCAGTCAAAGCTTACCAAAAGCTCGAGCAGTGAACTCCAAGCCCACGTGACTGAACTCAAACTGCAAAGAAACAGACTAAGAAATTACGTAAACTCAATTTCATCAATGACAAAACTGAGGAAAACAAAAATAAACCCTGTGAACTTTGGAAATTACTCAATAATCAACTAGGCTGCAGTAAAAAACTTAAAACCAGATTTTCAAACATAAACATAAAGACGGACAACACGCTCATCACAGACAAACTGGATGTGGCCAATTACTTAAAAATTTTCTTCACAAACATAGCCACAACACTGGTAGATAAACTACCCTCCCACTCAGGGCATTTTGGGGTAGAACACATCATAGCCTACTACAATAACCTAGGGGTCTGCAAATATGATTTCAAACTAGAAATGGTAACAACAGCTGAGGTACTCAAAAAACTGAGCGCCCTCGAACCTAACAAGGCCACTGGCCATGACAATATCCCCTCCAAAAACTCAGCAGCCGCCATCACCCCAGTCATCACACACATAATAAACCTCTCCATAGAACAGGGACACATACCCAAATACTTCAAAATTGTGAGAGCAACCCCCCTGCACAAAAAGGGCAGCAAATTAGACCCAGGCAACTTACCTCCATCTCGAAAGTCATGGAAAAAATAGTATACGAACAGGTCGAAAAGTACCTCGCGGAAGAAATCTAATCTACGAATTCCAATCTGGCTTCAGAACATCACACTCCACTGACACTTGCCTTCTCTATTTGAACGACCACATCAAACAAGAGGTGGACGCGGGCAAATACTGCGGCATGGTCATGCTGGACCTACAAAAGGCCTTCGACACTGTCAATCACTCCATTCTGATTGACAAGATAAAAGCAATTGGTTTTGATAGTTTATCAGTGAGCTGGATGCAATCATACCTGGAGGGGAGAGATTCCCCTCCCAGTGAGCTGTGGTGTTCCACAAGGAAGCATACTAAGACAGCTACTGTTCCTAATTTATGCAAATGACATGTCGTCAGCTTGTGACTGCAACTTGTTCCTGTTTGCGGACGACTCAGCCCTGCTGGTCTCTGACAAGAACAAGTTACAGGTTGAAAAAAACCTCAGAACTACGCAAAATCTGCACCTGGCTCGCTGATCATTACACCTGGGTAAAACAGAGTCCATTCTCTTCGGTTCAAATAACAAACTCAGCAAGACCGACGGCTTCTCAGTTACAGTGGGTGACAATATTGTCACAAGGAAAGATGAAATTACATACCTAGGTTCCATCCTAGAGGCAAATCTTTCCTGTGACAAAATGGCATCCAATGTAATAAAAAAAGTCAACAAACAAACTAGATTCTTTTTTTTTATCCACTTTTTCTCCTTATTTTAAATTGTTCTCCCATCCCAATTTTGTGTATCCAATTCTCACCTCCCCTGTCTTGAACATTGCTCGACTATGCCCCCCACTGGTCGGTTGTAGAGAGGATAGAAGCCTTGCATCACGTGTTCCCTCCGGCACACGAGGAGGCAGCCTGTCACATCTTTTTGCCTGCCATCGCGGACTCTCATTGGCGAGGTGTAACGCATGGGAGGCTCACACTACCCTCGCCACTTCCTGTCTCTGCTGTGCAGGCGTCTCCCAACCGACCTGTAGGGGTCGCTATCCACAACGTCCAATCCCCACCCATCGACTTCTACCCGCTGACTCTGCCAAATGAGCCAGTACGACGGCCGGCCCAAGCCAAAGGCCATGCTGAGACTGGGATTCGATACCGGAGTCTCTTGCATTGGTGACGAGCGCAATCTCCGCTATGCCACCCAGCCGCCCCAACGAACTAGATTATTGTACCGGATCTACTCTCTGATAAACAAGAATACCCTGAAGACTCTGGCAGGAGCACTCATTCAAGGGTACTATGAGTATGCTTGCACCTCATGGTACCAAAGCACCTCAAAGGCGCTAAAAACAAAATTACAAACATCACAAAACAAATTGGTCAGACTACTGCTTGACCTTACTCCTAGAACCCACCTCACCCCTGCCCACTTTGACAACCTAGGATGACTTAGAGTAGACGACAGAGTACAGCAACTTGCAATGGGCCTGGTCTACAAGATACACTACACTACACGACTAAGGTACCCATGTACATGTCAAAAAACGTCCCAAAGGTCAGTGAATACCACGACCACAACACCAGAGGGAGCTCCACAAATCATGTTAAACCCAGATTCGGCTCAAACAAGGGACTAAACACGTTTCGCAATTATGCCACATCAATGTGGAACGCCCTACCCACAGCTGGCAATTATGCCACATCAATGTGGAACGCCCTACCCACAGCTGTAAAGGAATGTGAATCACTACCCACTTTCAAAACCACTCTCAAAGAGCACCTATGGGAGACTGCAATTCGAAACTGGCCCCTGTCCTAACCCAACCCCCTCCAATGTACAGTAAATGTCCTAACCCAATAATACACAAGACCCTCTTCTTGGGACCAAGTAAGGTTTCGTCGATAATCCAATGTACAGTTACCCCACCCCGCCAATCTCTTTTTCTGTTGGCAAGCCTGTTTTGTGTTTTTGACCCCCTGACTGAATCACAACCATTCTATTGCTTTTCCCCTCTGGATTCTGTCCTGAATTCAATAAATACTTGTGTGGACATTCACATTTGTTTGTACACACAAAGTGTGTATTTGATCTTTCAGAGGAATGTCAACAAGTTATATTGTAGATGCAATGTGTTCAAATCAAATCTTCAACAGCCAACTTGACCTTACCCACTGTCCCAACTAATTGTTAGCAGCCACCAATATTGTGTTCAGAGATCAACTTTCCTTATTCCTTTTCAAGTATTCTGTGAGTGATGGAAGGTTATTTCATGTCGATACAACAGTGTCCCAACTGACCCGCTCTCCCTGGCATTAGGGGAAGTCTTACTGATTAAAATGCATAATCATTTCAATGGCATTTTTTATCAGACTTCACACATGTGAGTCCATTTATAGCAGGTCTTAGCCTTACAGCTCCTCAGTTAACCGTTAAATATGGTTAATTAGGGTCAGTGACACGGATTAGGATTATTTTAAGAATTATTTTAAAATGTTATCCATACTATTATTCTTCCATCCATCCACCCATTCGTATTGTATTTGTTTTGTCCAGGACCCCAGGAAGACTAGAGGCTCTTTCATGTGTCTCTAATGGGGATCCTTTAATAAACATAAACATCCACCCATCCCTTTATCCACCCATCCATTCACGCATACTTTCATCCACCCGTCCCACCCATCCCTCCATCCATCCACCCATCCCTCCATCCATCCATCCATCCATCCATCCATCCATCCATCCATCCATTCATGCATACTTTCATCCATCCATCCACCCATCCATCCATCCATCCATCCATTCATTCATTCATGCATACTTTCATCCATCCATCCCTCCATCCATCCCTCCATCCAACCATCCATCCATCCATCCAACCAACCAACCATCCATCCATCCATCCATCCATCCATCCATCCATCCATCCATCCATCCATTCATCCATCCATCCATCCATCCATCCATCCATCCATCCATCCATCCATTCATGCATACTTTCATCCATCCATCCATCCATCCATCCATCCATCCATTCATTCATTCATGCATACTTTCATCCATCCATCCCTCCATCCATCCCTCCATCCAACCATCCATCCATCCATCCAACCAACCATCAATCCATCCATCCATCCATCCATCCATCCATCCACCCCTCCCTCCACCCCTCCCTCCACCCATCCATCCACCCCTCCCTCCACCCCTCCCTCCCTCCCTCCCTCCCTCCCTCCCTCCCTCCCTCCCTCCCTCCCTCCCTCCATGCCCACCTGTGCCAGCTCGCTGCCCCCCAGACGGCCGTCCCGGTCCACGTCCAGGTATTTGAACATGGTGTCCACCAGGGCCCTCTTCTCCTCCATGTCCTGCTGCTGGCTCTGGTCTCCTCTGCTCAGCGCCTTGGGCTGCATGTCCAGCAGCATGCTCTTCAGCTTGTTGTACTCCGCCATGGTGCAGGCGTCGCCTGGGGGAACGACACAAACACACAACAGCACAACAGACATTTAATTAACCTCAATTACGCCAGCTGTAACCTTTCGCTTGATAGTGAAAATTGGCTTTTTGTGTGTTTGTTTGCGGGTGAGGGAGATAGAGAGAGAGAGAGAGAGAGAGAGAGAGAGAGAGAGAGGGAGGGAGGGAGAGAGTAAAACCGTGTGTGTGTATGTGTGGGTATGTTTGTTTGTTTGTTTGTGCATGCACTGTTTACAGTACGTGTCAAAAGAACATTTCTCTCTTTTGGTTTGTCTAATTCATTTATCTGACAGCGTTTTCCGTGAAGGGGGTCCAATTAATTACACGTAATCCTCAAATGCGTGTGAAAAACGAAAGGTAAACATTCCCATTTAACCCCCCGCCCCCCTCTCGGGAGAGGATTGTCCTCTCTCTCTCCTGCTAGATGTGGGACTCTGTGCTCAGCGTGTGTGTGGGGTGGGGGTGGGGGGGGGGGGGGGGGGGGGGCAAGTGGACGCACGGCTCCGCCTCTGATGATGAGTGTGTGTGTGGGAGTCAGGGGACGTGAGGCTCCGCCTCTGATGATGAGCGTGTGTGTGGGAGTCAGGGGACGTGAGGCTCCGCCTCTGATGATGAGTGTGTGTGTGGGAGTCAGGGGACGTGAGGCTCCGCCTCTGATGATGAGTGTGTGTGTGGGGGAGTCAGGGGACGTGAGGCTCCGCCTCTGATGATGAGTGTGTGTGTGGGAGTCAGGGGACGTGAGGCTCCGCCTCTGATGATGAGTGTGTGTGTGGGAGTCAGGGGACGTGAGGCTCCGCCTCTGATGATGAGCGTGTGTGGGGGAGTCAGGGGACGTGAGGCTCCGCCTCTGATGATGAGTGTGTGTGTGGGAGTCAGGGGACGTGAGGCTCCGCCTCTGATGATGAGCGTGTGTGTGGGGGAGTGAGGGGACGTGAGGCTCCGCCTCTGATGATGAGCGTGTGTGTGGGAGTCAGGGGACGTGAGGCTCCGCCTCTGATGATGAGTGTGTGTGTGTGGGAGTCAGGGGACGTGAGGCTCCGCCTCTGATGATGAGCGTGTGTGTGGGAGTCAGGGGACGTGAGGCTCCGCCTCTGATGATGAGCGTGTGTGTGGGAGTCAGGGGACGTGAGGCTCCGCCTCTGATGATGAGTGTGTGTGTGGGAGTCAGGGGACGTGAGGCTCCGCCTCTGATGATGAGTGTGTGTGGGGGAGTCAGGGGACGTGAGGCTCCGCCTCTGATGATGAGTGTGTGTGTGGGAGTCAGGGGACGTGAGGCTCCGCCTCTGATGATGAGTGTGTGTGGGGAGTCAGGGGACGTGAGGCTCCGCCTCTGATGATGAGTGTGTGTGGGGGAGTCAGGGGAGGTGAGGCTCCGCCTCTGATGATGAGTGTGTGTGGGGGAGTCAGGGGACGTGAGGCTCCGCCTCTGATGATGAGTGTGTGTGTGGGGGGAGTCAGGGGACGTGAGGCTCCGCCTCTGATGATGAGTGTGTGTGGGGGAGTCAGGGGAGGTGAGGCTCCGCCTCTGATGATGAGTGTGTGTGTGGGAGTCAGAGGACGTGAGGCTCCGCCTCTGATGATGAGTGTGTGTGGGGGAGTCAGGGACGTGAGGCTCGCCTCTCTGATGATGAGTGTGTGTGGGGGAGTCAGAGGACGTGAGGCTCCGCCTCTGATGATGTGTGTGTGTGGGGGAGTCAGGGGACGTGAGGCTCCGCCTCTGATGATGTGTGTGTGTGGGGGAGTCAGGGGACGTGAGGCTCCGCCTCTGATGATGAGCGTGTGTGTGGGAGTCAGGGGACGTGAGGCTCCGCCTCTGATGATGAGCGTGTGTGGGGGAGTCAGGGGACGTGAGGCTCGCCTCTGATGATGAGCGTGTGTGTGGGAGTCAGGGGACGTGAGGCTCCGCCTCTGATGATGAGTGTGTGTGAGGGAGTCAGGGGACGTGAGGCTCCGCCTCTGATGATGAGTGTGTGTGTGGGAGTCAGGGGACGTGAGGCTCCGCCTCTGATGATGAGTGTGTGTGGGGGAGTCAGGGGACGTGAGGCTCCGCCTCTGATGATGTGTGTGTGTGGGGGAGTCAGGGGACGTGAGGCTCCGCCTCTGATGATGAGTGTGTGTGTGGGAGTCAGGGGACGTGAGGCTCCGCCTCTGATGATGAGTGTGTGTGTGTGAGTCAGGGGACGTGAGGCCTCCGCCTCTGATGATGAGTGTGTGTGTGTGGGAGTGAGGGACGTGAGGCTCCGCCTCTGATGATGAGTGTGTGTGTGGGAGTCAGGGACGTGAGCTCCGCCTCTGATGATGAGCGGTGTGTGAGGGAGTCAGGGGACGTGAGGCTCCGCCTCTGATGATGAGTGTGTGTGTGTGAGTGAGGGGACGTGAGGCTCCGCCTCTGATGATGAGTGTGTGTGGGGGAGTCAGAGGACGTGAGGCTCCGCCTCTGATGATGAGTGTGTGTGGGGGAGTCAGGGACGTGAGGCTCCGCCTCTGATGATGAGTGTGTGTGGGGGAGTCAGGGGACGTGAGGCTCCGCCTCTGATGATGAGTGTGTGTGTGGGGGAGTCAGGGGACGTGAGGCTCCGCCTCTGATGATGAGTGTGTGTGTGGGGCGAGTCAGGGGAACGTGAGGCTCCGCCTCTGAGATGAGTGTGTGTGGGGGAGTCAGGGGACGTGAGGCTACCGCCTCAGGATGATGAGTGTGTGTGAGGGAGTCAGGGGACGTGAGGCTCCGCCTCTGATGATGAGTGTGTGTGGGGGAGTCAGGGGAGGTGAGGCTCCGCCTCTGATGATGAGTGTGTGTGTGGGGGAGTCAGGGGACGTGAGGCTCCGCCTCTGATGATGAGCGTGTGTGTGGGGGAGTCAGGGGACGTGAGGCTCGCCTCTGATGATGAGCGTGTGTGAGGGAGTCAGGGGACGTGAGGCTCCGCCTCTGATGATGTGTGTGTGTGGGGGAGTCAGGGGACGTGAGGCTCCGCCTCTGATGATGTGTGTGTGTGGGGGAGTCAGGGGACGTGAGGCTCCGCCTCTGATGATGAGTGTGTGTGGGGGAGTCAGGGGACCGTGAGGCTCCCGCCTCTGATGATGAGTGTGTGTGAGGGAGTCAGGGGACGTGAGGCTCCGCCTCTGATGATGAGCGTGTGTGTGGGGGAGTCAGGGACGTGAGGCTCCGCCTCTGATGATGAGCGTGTGTGTGGGAGTCAGGGGACGTGAGGCTCCGCCTCTGATGATGAGTGTGTGTGTGGGAGTCAGGGGACGTGAGGCTCCGCCTCTGATGATGAGCGTGTGTGGGGGAGCGTTGGGACATGCAGCTAAATTAATCAAGAACAGAACAGAGTGTTTACTCCCTACTTAACTTAGAAATTATGCAAACACACCGCCCGCCCGCTGCGAGGGGCTCGATATGAATGGAGACTGCGGCGAGCGAGTGTAATGGGGGGGGGGGGGGGGGGGGTGCAGCAAGAGGGGGATAGAGAAGAAGAGAGAAAAGAGAGATCACCCTCCCCTTCTTCTCCCCCCGTCTCCTCTGATACCTGGACCTGACGGCAGGGCCAGAGACAGGAGGTTGACAGGAGGGATGGCGGGGAAACGAGTCCGATACCCACCAGGCGGGAGTGATGAGTGAACAAAATATGAAAAGCTCATTGATATGAATAAGTCATTAGGCTGCGGCCCCGGGAACGCATTGCGGGTGCCGGGTGCCAGACCCCCCCCCCCCCCCCCCCCTGCGAGGAGCGGGGCGTGGATCTAACGGGCTCCACGCCCCGCTCTAATCTTCATTGACACTTCAACATCTATCAAGGCTAATAAACACAAGGGTGAGCGTAACGGGTAGAGAGACTGCGAGTCATGCCCGGACAACATCCTACGTGGTCCCGGGAGGGAGGGAGGGAGGGAGGGGAGGGAGGGAGGGAGGGAGGGGAGGGAGGGGAGCGCTGTCTGGGCATATCGTGATTGCACAAAACAGTCACTGCAGGGTTCCAACCGGGCTAAAGGAGGAAGAGATGTCCCCTGCTGCGGGATGTTAAGGTGTTTTTCGATGACTCGTTTGCAATATTCATAACCACGAACACACACAAACATACACAATCTCTCTCTCTCTCTCTCTCTCTCTCTCTCTCTCTCTCATCTCTCTCTCTCTCTCTCTCTCTCTCTCTCACAAACACACACAATCCCACACACACACACACAACACACACACACATACTAGGCAAGCTTTCTTGATGGTGAAATGTGTTCCGCTCACCTGAAGGATACACTTACTGTAGGGTGACAGTGATAAGTGCTGAGGTCATTAATAGGTCTCTTATGGTATGTTGCTGACAACCTCGTACACAACCTCAAACGTGCTCGTACACACTTCAAACAAGCATCCTGTCCCTGGGAACCATCCTGTCAGCTGGAGCTTGGTGTGTGTGTGGGGGGGGTTGCTACTGTATGTGCATGTGTGTGTGTGTCTGTCCACAGGGCATCAGGGGGGGGGGGGGGGGGATTAGTGCTCAGTGGGGCGGCGTGGCTCAGGGGTAGAGCGGGGCGTCCAATGATCGAAGGGTTGGTGGTTCGAATCCCGCTCAACCCCATGTCCATCCCATTGCCGTTGTGTCCTTGGGCAAGACACTTAACCTACTTGCCTCGTATGAATGTGTATGCATGTGAATGAATGTTGGTGGTGGTCGGAGGGGCCGTAGGCGTTGATTATTCGCCACGCTTCCGTGAGTCTGCCTCAGGGCAGCTCTGGCTGCAATTGTAGCTTACCACCACCGGGATGACTGTGTATGAACGAATAATGGACTCTGTGAAGCGCTCTGAGTCAGAGCAACAGTCAGTCAGAGAAGAGCGCTATATAAATCCAATCCATTATTATTATCATTATTATTAACTGCATGGTTAAGAACTACTACACAGCAATGGCTGGAAGAGGATGGACATACGAAAATAAATAAGATAAGAACAAATAAGAACATGCGATAAGATACTAAATGAATATCGGAAAACATGATGGGATTCAGAGATGAAAGAGATGTGATGAATAATAAAACATAGCACGTCTTTACTGCCTCTCTCACGTATGAATTCAGTGGCGGATCAGTTGAGCGATCCCAAGCTCCGCCCTCCCGCGCTTAAGAAAAAGACGGTTAATAAAATCTTCGTTTGACCGAGTAGAGTAACAGTTGTGGTTGGAGGGTCAAGAGAAGAGGGTGGAGCTTGGGATAGGTCAATTATCGATGAACCGTGGCAGAGAGTAGGGAAGGTAAAGCGTATATGAATAATTGATAATCTGACCAAGAGCCTGGGTGCTCGAAACAGCAGATAAACTGTGGATTAAAAAAATACATTCACTAGTAATATCTGGCCGGCACCTGCACTACGAAGCATCGGGATGTGCATGTGTTCTCCTCCCGGGGAGAGATGGGAAGGGTCTTTTATTTTGGAGGCTTCACATGAGGTAATGAAGTACATTCATCAAGGCTGCGTCACTGGGAGAGGTCAATGACGATATCCAAGTCCTTATGACACGCCATTAATCCAAAAAGTCCTCAATTATCCCCTCCTTTATTCCCTGTCTGGGAAGATCTCATGACCTTTCACACACCCTCAATCAGGCTTGCGTGTGTGTGTGCGTGTGCGTGCGTGCGTGCGTGCGTGCGTGCATGCGTGCGTGCGTGTGTGTGTGTGTAAATGCCAGCACATATACATACATAGATGTGCATGAAAACATGTGGTCGAACAGCACAGCACACACAAAAACAAACAAACAAACAAACACACATACACACACACACACACATCTCTGTGTATACACACACGCAGACATACTGTACACACATAAATACATACAGTATACACTCACAAGCTCTTTACAGCTGTTGCACATACATACATGCACGCACTCACTCACTCACCCCCCCCCCCCCCCCCCACACACACATACATACACACACATTCCCTGTGTGCTGGTGACAGTCATGTCAAGGTGCTGGGCTTACATCCCTGGCTCAGTGTTATTCCTGCAGGGGAGGGTGAAGTGTGAGATGGATCATCACATGGCTGTCATCCCTGATGTGTTCTAACACCTCCACCCCCATTTACGTCTCACTCTGTCGGTTCCCATATACACTATTATGTCGTATGACGTATGACGTATATCATGCCAGTTGTACCTTGTGTATACTGCACCTGTGTATATTGTTTACTTTATTTTACTCAAAGTACATTATTCAGATTCTAATTATATATTGCCCATATTTATTGTAACATAATATAACTGATAGGGCATACAGACCCTCACCTGCACCTTTGATTACACTGTTTACTTTCTCATATTCTTATATTCAGAGTCAATTATATTGTTTGCACTGATAAATGGTAAATGGTGCATTTAACACTTTTATCCAAAGCGCTTTACAATTTTGTTCCTCACATTCAATTCACACACCGATGGTGGAGGCGACCATGCAAGGTGCCAACCTGCTCATCGGGAGCAATTAGGGGTTAAGTGTCTTGCTCAAGGACACTTCAATGCGCTGCCTGGGAGGAACAGGAATCGAACCTTCCGACTACCAGACGACCCGCTCTGCCCCCTGTTTATTATTACGATAAAAAAAAAATCAGATATAATTTTATTGTCTATATTTATGTCTTTCTACTATTACCCTGTCCATACATGTATGCTATGAAGCCCGACATTTTCCCAAGGGGATCAATAAAGGAATCTTATCTTATCTTATCTTATCGTATCTTTTCTTATCATATCATATCATATCATATCATATGGTATCGTATCGTATCGTATCGTTTCGTATGGTATGATATGGTATGGTATGGTATGGTATGGTATGGTATGGTATGGTATGGTATGGTATGGTATCATATCGTATCGTATCGTATTGTATCGCATCGTATCGCATCATATCTAATCTCATCTCATTGCATCTCATCTTATCTTATCCTATCGTATATTATCTTGTGTTATCTTATCTTACTCAGGTTCATAGTGGTAGATAGTCTTGTCTTTGTGCCACGTACGTTGAAACAAACAAGATTAGGCAAGCCTCGGTAATCCAGACCCACCAACGACACGTCAGTCAGTCAATCAGTTAGGGATATTCGCTAAGGTTTTGCTTGGAAAAAGAGAAAGTTATGAAGAATTCTAGAATGTCCTTCATTGATCTAGAGCAGTGGTTCCCAAACCTCTCCTCGAGACACCCCAGCCGTTCCATGTATTTGTTAAATTCCACCACCAGCACACCTGATTCAACTAATAAAGGGCTTGTTAAGTTGAATCAGGTGTGCTGGTGGTGGAATTTAACAAATATATGGAATGGCTGGGGTGCTTCGAGGAGAGGATTGGGAAGCACTGATCTAGAGCAGTGGTTCTAAATCTTTTTGATACTGACCCCTAGAGGCATTGGAACGCCTATTTTGCGACACCCTCAATACACTCAAGCACAGACAGAAGGGTGAATTTTTATGCCAAATAATGATTATTCATTCCCACTTTCAGGACCTTTCACTTGATTAATCATTGGAGGAGGCCTTTAGACTTCAAGAGCAGAACAGAGTGTTTACTCCCTACTTGAATAATAAATTATGCAAACACACCTGCCACCCGCTGTGAGGGAATGGATATGAATGGAGAGTGCAGGCGAGTGAGTGTAATTTGGTGCCACATGGGGGCGGGGGGGGGCTTTATTTCACAGGAAAAAAGCATCTTTACCAGAGATTTTAAATGTGTGGTGGACACAATTCCGACCTTCGTATTCTCTGCAAATGGATCATTTGAATCTGCTGAAGTTCATCTCTGCAGTCACTATACTGTCGTCTTCACTCCGCCATTGATCCTCTGTCTATATTGTGAGAGTGGATGTTCTACTTGGGGAGTGGAGGGAGTTACTCTGTCACCTATAGATCCTCTGTCTACCGTGATGGCGATTAATGTTCTACTTGGGGAGTGGAGGGAGTTACTCTGTCACCTATAGATCCTCTGTCTACCGTGACGAATATGTTCTACTTGGGGAGTGGAGAGAGTTACTCTGTCACCTATAGATCCTCTACGATGACCCGAGAGGTTGGAAGGGGGGGGTGCAGGGGTGCGGCAGCTTCAGTTACTGCACAAAACGGTATTTTTATATAATGTAACATTGTAATTTATACGTTTCTCCTGCTCAAAGCACTTCACCATTACACTGTACACAATCATACGGAATAATCATTATGTTATCATAACAGTAAAGTCACAGTGACATGATTGTGGGCGGAGACATACTAGACATTATAGGGAGGTTGCAAGTGCACAACGGAAGCCCGTTCCACCTTCACGGCGATCTTAAACGGGTCGCCCGTGGCGTTAGAACAGGTTGCGTCGTCTCCCCTTGAAAGCAGTTTAAAAAAATATATAAAAAAATAGGGAGAGATGTTCGTGTAGAGATGTGGAGAATCTGTGATGTTTTGGAACACGACCAGAGATGCTGCAGCTTGTTTGACAGATGGCGCGCCACAGTATAGAGAGGGCTGCACCCTCGGATCTGTTGAATTGGGTATAGACTACAGAAGTGACATTCTTTACTGATGTCCAAAACACATGGAATTTGTTTAACGTGCACGTTTTATTGCGAAATGCATTCCGTGCGACGACCGGTAAAGAGAGGAAAATCGGTCATGGATTATTTCTAACACATTTGAACAACCGTGCATGTAAATAGAGAGACTCACCGGTGTAGCAATAATGAATGTTCACCATGACATTTTGGATGACATTGATGATTCCACTCTGATGAAAGAGTTCATTACACGTACAACTGAGTGAAGGTCCACTTTCGGTCATGCATGAGACTGATGGTTCATGGTTGTATAGGCCAGTGGTTCCCAAAGTCGGGGTCGCGACCCAAAGGTGGGCCGCGAGCAGCCACGGGTGGGCCGCGAGATGATTAAAAAAATAAATAAAAAAAAATATTTTAATTTTTAATTTTTAATTTTTAATTTTTTTATTATTATTTTTTTTTGTCAGGCCACTGAACTTAGAAGCAGGCCAGGACAGTGTTTCTAGTTGTATTCTAAAATTCTATTCTATTGTATTCTAAAATGTGACTATATGGTTTTATATTAAAGGGGAACTATTTTACTATTTCTTTCACTATTTGGGCACTTTTACACAATTCCTGTGAGTCTATGGAACACCTCTGTAATATATATATTTTTTTTATTCATTGTTTTGTATTTCTAATCAAGTCCTCAAAAACAGCATTTTTCTACCTCAAGATCTCGAGCCGTTTTGAGCCTGGGCTCCTAAACCACTGCGCCGGGGGCCGCCGCCTGAACATTAACATGCAGCAGTGTCTCTCATATCACATATCGCGCACATTTTCAAATGACTCAGTTCAGTGAGGGTGAATATTGTGAGAGGAGAATTGGAAGAATGCGCCAATATGAGAATTTTGAGACATAGATCATATTAATATAAGTTCACATAGCTAGGAAACAATGCTAAACACTCAAAAAGGCCATTTATAAGATAGTTCCCCTTTAACTTAATAAATAAACAAAAACGAAAAATCTACTTATTTCAACGAACATTTCAAACTAAATAACAGATTATGCACATAAAACGCTGAAAACAACCGAAGCAACAATAGTATTTTAATGAGGCTATTATTATTATCATTATTATTTTGCAACAAGTTAGCCCTCTCATAAATAGCACATATAAATGAATAACTAACTTGAACTAACTTATTAGGATTGAAGCGATATTTGGCTTAAAAAATCGGTCGCCTGGCAAAAAAAAAAGAAAAAAAAAGCCAGACGATGTGCATTGGGCCGCGGCTCTCTGACGCCTTATTTTCTGGGCCCTGGCCTGAAAAGTTTGGGAACCCCTGGTATAGGCTACTACGCTTAATTAAGGCTTTATTTCATCAGAGTGGAAACATAATACGAAAACCAAATAGCCTACAAAATGCAAAAGAGCGCGCCGATCGAGCGTGTGAATTAATTGTTATGAGTGAGGTATTCAGAAGTGAGGTTTGTTTTTATATCTTCAACTAGCTTGTAATATGCCCAATGTTGACTGTGTTTGAAAAATACATTAGAATTCACGTATAGTAGGCTATTTCAAAGCCGTTCTGAACAATGTACGTCTCACTCCCTCTCACGTAATTTTCATTTAAAAGGACATTGGAAATCACGTTAAAGGCGTTAAAAAAAATTACTGCACCCCCTGCCGATTTAAAGTTCCAACATCCCTGACCATGGCGATTAATGTTCTACTTGGGGAGTGGAGAGAGTTACTCTGTCACCTATAGATCCTCATTGAATGATCTACTTGGGGAGTGGAGAGAGTTACACTGTCACCTATAGATCCTTTGTCTACCATGAGGATTAATGATCTACTTGGGGAGTGGAGAGAGTCACCCATAGCGCCTCTGTCTACATTGGGAAAGTGAACGCTCAACTTGGCGAGCGGAGAGAGTTACTATATCACCAACATGGCTCCTGCCATGGACAGAATGCTATGCAGACTTCTTTATCCCAGCTGGGATCTATGTGCACAATGAGATCCAGAGCAAAGGGACTGTATCTTAGTAAATACTGTGTGTTCGTGTACAGGTGTATTAGGATAATTATGGCAATAGTAAACTCAGTTTAACTGCCCGTTGATTGGCCACTGAGCAACTCCACTGGAGCAGTTGGGGGTTTAGTGCCTTGCTCAAGGGAACTTCAGCGTTTTTTTTTTATGTCTGTCTTTCTAAGGGCGGTCGGGTGGCGTAGCGGAGATTGCGCTCATCACCAATGCAAGAGGCTGCGGTCTCGACTCCTGGAGTCAGCATTGCCCTGCAGCTTGGGCCGGTCGTCATACTAACTCGTTTGGCTGAGTTAGGGGGAGGGAAGTCGTGGGTGGTAATCTGGCGTTGTGGACAGGTCTGGGCGCCTGCTCAGCGAAAGGCAGGAAATGGTGAAGGCAGCGTGACCTCCCACGCGTTACGCTTCACCAATGAGAGTCCTCGCTGCCAGGTGAAAAAAGAGCCACTGGCTGTCTCCACATGTGTCGGAGGAAGCATGTGGTGGACTTCAGGGTTCCCTTGTACCGACCAGTATGAGGAACATGCGCACAACAACCAGGTAGGGGAGGGGGGGAATTGGCACAACGACTAAATTGGGATGGGGAGAAAAATAGAAAATCAGACGAAAAAAAAAGGAAGAAAAAAAATCTGTCTTTCTAAGTCTCTGTATGGTGTGGCGAAGACACATTAATTTCCCCATCGTGGGATAATAAAGTCGACAAAAAAAGAGAAAAAAAAGAAAACCCAGATCATTTGTCTTTATTGTGCGAGTGAGCGGTCTACACGGGGAGCGGAGAGAGTTACTCTCATCGCCCGTAGGTCCTCTGTCTGTATTGTGAGAGTTTAGTGTTTTCCCGTACTCGGGATGTGGAGAGTTCCTCCGTCTCCCATGTCCTTTGATGATGTCTTTCTTCCTTATTTTGCTGAACAGAGCAGCATCCGCCGGCGGCACAGCGGCGCGGAAATATCCATCTGTATTACAGCGCATCCACTGACTGTGTTTTATTGTTCTGGAGGGAACGAGGACTCTTGCCTCGTTTGAAATGTTAGCTGCCTCGGCGACTGATCCAGAGGCCCCCGCTCGCGCCGCAGATGCCCCGCCTCCCAGAGCCCTTCGGCGACGCGGCTCGCTTCCGCCGCTCAAAACATTCTCCGAGCTTATTCTTCATAAATGTCAGGGAGGGGGAAAACAAACAAAGAGGGGGAAAGAGATGACGAAAGAAAGTTCCCCCGTCCTACTGCTGGCGGTGGTACACGTGTTGGAGAGCACTTAAAGTCAGAGGCATTTAAAAGAGCTATAGCTCAGGTTTAGAGAAAACGCCGAACCCCAGTGCGTGTGTGTGTGTGTGTGTGCATGCACGCGTATGCATGCGCCAAGCGCATATGATCGCCTGTGTGCATGTGCGTTCGTTTGCGTGTGCATCTGTGTCTACACACGCACATGTCTTTGAGCTATTTCAGATCCGCATAAATCTCAAAAGCCTCAAAGAACTTAATTTTCTCTCTTTTCACGTTCGTAGACGGAGACTTAAGGGATTCAACCTAAACAGGGGAAGAGGAAAAAGGGAATTTCAAAAGCATCAATCATTCGGCACAGAGGAAGGTTCCCTGCGACGCCCCGGAGGACGTTAAAGGTGCTCCCGTTGAATTTATGTCGGTATGACCTCCTCCTGGGCACCGCTGCCGTGGCGCGTGTATGCTTCTAATGTGGGATGATGATTGAGTTCCCCCTCGCAGATAATTATGTACATGATGGGACAGCCGCCGTCCCTGTAGGGCAGGGCAAGGTCTGTTCGAACCGCACGGTCTGGCGACGAGGGCGGCGTGCCTCGCGGTCGCATGTTAAATAATCCCTCTCGACAGATGCTCCCATGTGGGAATTCGCTATGGAAAATTACAGTGTATGTTTGACTCTACAAGAAGCGTACATTTGAAACTTTGAACCCAAGCACACACGTAGATGTAAATGTACTATACGTAGCCTACTACTGGAACATGGTATACTCTGTATACTTGGAGTTTTTGACATGTGTGTTTCCTTCTCTTTTTTTTACGACATAGGGCCTGAAGCCGTCTAGGACAGTGTTGGTTTGTCCATCTGCCTGTCTGTGTCAGTCTATCAACCACAAAACTAAACTAAAGTAACTAACCCTAACAATCACAGCTGATGATTTCACTGACATCACATGCTCAAGAGTTTACCAATTAGAGCTGATGATTTCACTGACATCCCATGCTGAAACAGCTAGCCCAGCCAGTCAGCAAGCTAGCTAGCTCTGAGCTGCCTATCAAGCCATGACATGAATTAATTTCATTCATGGAAATAAATTGGATACAAATGTGTCAAACAACCGCTTTGTATGCCAGAAACTGAGGTACATTCACCAACAGGAGCTTTGCCATATCCTCTTTGACAATACAAGTGGATAAATGTTAGCCTTGTTGCTAATGTCAGTGAATGTGTCAATAATTAGGCTACTGTACATATGCTTGTATAACTAGGCTTTTCACAAACCAACACAGGGAATCATCAGCATGCCATTCTGATTAAATCATGACAGCTAACTGAAATACTGATTTAATTGACCAATGGTATCCAATGTTAGCTATGCTAATTGCTTTGCTAACATTTGTCCTCTGTTTGGATGTCAAAGGGGTATGGCAGCTAGCATGTTCATGTAATGTTAGCAGTTTCATTTCATTGATGGCCTGTCACCTACGCTGTTGTTAGACTGTTGGTCTCTTTTTTTTCTTTTTTTTTACTATTCAAATCAAGTTTATTTGGAGAGATCATTATGACAGTTACAGTAGGCCTACATGTCTAAAGGGCCTTCACAGACCCACATTACAATGCAACAACAATAGGCTAAATATTATTTGTTGTTAATTTGTAGGCTTTACATTTGCAAGCAAAAGGACACAGATGTGATGACAAGCTAGTCCACAGGAGTTTTAATTACACTGTTTAACATGTTGAAATTTAAATGAATTAATTGTGATCCTTGTATAGAGGCAATTGTTCAAAATTGTAAGCCCTTGTATTATTTGCTGAAAACATCTTTGTTTAAAATAGAACTGATGTGGGCAGAACCTACTATAAATACTATAATAAGCTAACAGTATCACTTGACCCTCTTTTGGCTCTCTGTAAAGTGTGCTGTTCTGACATGTCTGTATCATTATTTCCTCATGGACAGGCCAGTACATTAAATAAACGAACTATGACTAGTCATAAATATGATCTGGAACACTGTGTGCAAGTAATCAAACACATGCTGTTCTGTGTGGTTGTGTGTGTGTGTGTGTGTGTGTGTGTGTGTGTGTGTGTGTGTGTGTGTGTGTGTGTGTGTGTGTGTGTGTGTGTGTGTGTGTGTGTGTGTGTGTGTGTGTGTCTGTGTGTGTCTGTGCGTGCGTGCGTGCGGTGCGTGTGTGTGTGGGGGGGGAGGGGGTCATGTTCACAAGCTGGTGGTTAGGGTCCTTCAGATGGCCCACATCTCCAAGAGAAAGACTAAACAGTTAGCAAGGTATTGCTCTATATCTGCTATTATTGGTAGCAGCTCTATTTGGAAACGGCATTGCTTTTTGTACCCATAGAGTAGATATAGTTTTACGGAAATGCTATTGTATCTGTTTTTTAAACGTCATCTGTGTCAATATTGTATGTGTACAGTGAATGCTGCACAGTCACAAACGTAATTGAATAACTCCCAATGAGCTAATTGCACTGTTAGTGTTTATGTCCTTAATGTACTCTGTATTTATGTGGACATAAATAAAGCATCTAAATGTGTGTGTGTGTGTGTGTGTGTGTGTGTGTGTGTGTGTGTGTGTGTGTGTGTGTGTGTGTGTGTGTGTGTGTGTGTGTGTGTGTGTGTGTGTGTGTGTGTGTGTCTGTGTGTGTATGTGTCTGTGTTTGCACTTGTTTGTCATCAGTGAAGGGAAACCCAGAGGGAAAGCAACTTGCTGTATATAAGAAAAACAATCAATATCCTATGGATGGATAATTAATCGGAAATATATTTTGGAATAAAATTGCAATATGGCCTAGTATTTGAAAAAAGCTAAATGTGTCAAAATAGCATTCTACATTAAGTATTGTGGTGTATTCCATAGACTTAAAGTATAATTTGAATACAAATGTCCTAATTAAAAGTAAACCGATGAGGCAAAGATTATAATTCCTTCTAATATCATAAATCATATTGCAATTGTGATATCTAAATACTTTTTATCCATATTGTTTGGACCTATATTCTGAATGCACAATGGACTGATGCTGCACATCAAGCATTACCTTTGGCTAAAAGTCATAAAAACTAAAAAAAAAATTGATTCATATTTCACAAAGGCTTCTTCTCTGGAACTGTGTTTTGGATGATGAGATACAATAACCACCATATGATAACAGATACAAAAAAAACAATTATTATGATTACGGTTTACAGTGAACCCTTTAAGTCACTCCTATACATAACTCTCAGGAGTTTAAAACAACGCCACCAGGTTTACCGAGTAGCGCAGGCAGCCGGGTGAGCGGCGCAGTGCATTCAGCGGGGCAGATCAGCGGGCTCTTGGCGAGCCTTATCAGCCTCGGTGCAGCTTGGCGCAGACTAAATGAGAAACCCGTTGCGGGGAGATATTGGCAAAGCAGTGATGGAGAAATAGTACATGGCACTCCTCAGCGCCTGCCTGCTCACCTCCCGTCAGGACGTGGCACATCAGACACCATCTACTGTATAGAACAAAACATCTCCTCTTCTGTTTGTGTGTCTGTGTGTGGTGGCGAGTACTGCTCTCTCTGCCTCTTTCTGTGTGTCTGTGTGTGGTGGTGAGTAGCCCCTCTCTCTGCCTGTTTCTGTTTGTCTGTGTGTGGTGGTGAGTAGCCCCTCTCTCTGCCTCTCTCTGTGTGTCTGTGTGTGGTGGTGAGTAGCCCCTCTCTCTGCCTCTTTCTGTTTGTCTGTGTGGTGGTGGTGAGTAGCCCCTCTCTCTGCCTCTTTCTGTTTGTCTGTGTGGTGGTGAGTAGCCCTCTCTCTGCCTCTTTCTGTGTGTCTGTGTGTGGTGGTGAGTAGCCCTCTCTCTGCCTCTTTCTGTTTGTCTGTGTGTGGTGGTGAGTACCCCTCTCTCTGCCTCTTTCTGTGTGTCTGTGTGTGGTGGTGAGTAGCCCCTCTCTCTGCCTGTTTCTGTGTGTCTGTGTGTGGTGGTGAGTAGCCCCTCTCTCTGCCTCTTTCTGTGTGTCTGTGTGTGGTGGTGAGTAGCCCCTCTCTCTGCCTCTTTCTGTGTGTCTGTGTGTGGTGGTGAGTAGCCCCTCTCTCTGCCTCTTTCTGTGTGTCTGTGTGTGGTGGTGAGTAGCCCCTCTCTCTGCCTCTCTCTGTGTGTCTGTGTGTGGTGGTGAGTAGCCCCTCTCTCTGCCTCTTTCTGTTTGTCTGTGTGTGGTGGTGAGTAGCCCCTCTCTCTGCCTCTTTCTGTGTGTCTGTGTGTGGTGGTGAGTAGCCCCTCTCTCTGCCTCTCTCTGTGTGTCTGTGTGTGGTGGTGAGTAGCCCTCTCTCTGCCTCTTTCTGTGTGTCTGTGTGTGGTGGCGAGTAGCCCTCTCTCTGCCTCTTTCTGTGTGTCTGTGTGTGGTGGTGAGTAGCCCCTCTCTCTGCCTCTCTCTGTGTGTCTGTGTGTGGTGGCGAGTAGCCCCTCTCTCTGCCTCTTTCTGTGTGTCTGTGTGTGGTGGCGAGTAGCCCTCTCTCTGCCTCTTTCTGTGTGTCTGTGTGTGGTGGTGAGTAGCCCCTCTCTCTGCCTCTCTCTGTGTGTCTGTGTGTGGTGGCGAGTAGCCCCTCTCTCTGCCTCTTTCTGTGTGTCTGTGTGTGGTGGTGAGTAGCCCTCTCTCTGCCTCTTTCTGTTTGTCTGTGTGTGGTGGTGAGTAGCCCCTCTCTCTGCCTCTCTCTGTGTGTCTGTGTGTGGTGGTGAGTAGCCCCTCTCTCTGCCTCTTTCTGTGTGTCTGTGTGTGGTGGTGAGTAGCCCCTCTCTCTGCCTCTCTCTGTGTGTCTGTGTGTGGTGGCGAGTAGCCCTCTCTCTGCCTCTTTCTGTGTGTCTGTGTGTGGTGGCGAGTAGCCCCTCTCTCTGCCTCTTTCTGTTTGTCTGTGTGTGGTGGTGAGTAGCCCTCTCTCTGCCTCTCTCTGTGTGTCTGTGTGTGGTGGTGAGTAGCCCTCTCTCTGCCTCTTTCTGTTTGTCTGTGTGTGGTGGCGAGTAGCCCTCTCTCTGCCTCTTTCTGTTTGTCTGTGTGTGGTGGTGAGTAGCCCTCTCTCTGCCTCTTTCTGTGTGTCTGTGTGTGGTGGTGAGTAGCCCCTCTCTCTGCCTCTTTCTGTGTGTCTGTGTGTGGTGGTGAGTAGCCCTCTCTCTGCCTCTTTCTGTGTGTCTGTGTGTGGTGGCGAGTAGCCCTCTCTCTGCCTCTTTCTGTGTGTCTGTGTGTGGTGGTGAGTAGCCCCTCTCTCTGCCTCTTTCTGTGTGTCTGTGTGTGGTGGTGAGTAGCCCCTCTCTCTGCCGCTTTCTGTGTGTCTGTGTGTGGTGGTGAGTAGCCCCTCTCTCTGCCTCTTTCTGTGTGTCTGTGTGTGGTGGTGAGTAGCCCCTCTCTCTGCCTCTTTCTGTGTGTCTGTGTGGTGGCGAGTAGCCCTCTCTCTGCCTCTTTCTGTGTGTCTGTGTGTGGTGGTGAGTAGCCCCTCTCTCTGCCTGTTTCTGTGTGTCTGTGTGTGGTGGCGAGTAGCCCCTCTCTCTGCCTCTTTCTGTGTGTCTGTGTGTGGTGGTGAGTAGCCCCTCTCTCTGCCTCTTTCTGTGTGTCTGTGTGTGGTGGTGAGTAGCCCCTCTCTCTGCCGCTTTCTGTGTGTCTGTGTGTGGTGGCGAGTAGCCCTCTCTCTGCCTCTTTCTGTGTGTCTGTGTGTGGTGGTGAGTAGCCCCTCTCTCTGCCTCTCTCTGTGTGTCTGTGTGTGGTGGTGAGTAGCCCCTCTCTCTGCCTCTTTCTGTTTGTCTGTGTGTGGTGGTGAGTAGCCCCTCTCTCTGCCTCTCTCTGTGTGTCTGTGTGTGGTGGTGAGTAGCCCCTCTCTCTGCCTCTTTCTGTGTGTCTGTGTGTGGTGGTGAGTAGCCCCTCTCTCTGCCTCTCTCTGTGTGTCTGTGTGTGGTGGTGAGTAGCCCCTCTCTCTGCCTCTTTCTGTGTGTCTGTGTGTGGTGGTGAGTAGCCCCTCTCTCTGCCGCTTTCTGTGTGTCTGTGTGTGGTGGCGAGTAGCCCTCTCTCTGCCTCTTTCTGTGTGTCTGTGTGTGGTGGCGAGTAGCCCTCTCTCTGCCTCTTTCTGTGTGTCTGTGTGTGGTGGTGAGTAGCCCTCTCTCTGCCTCTTTCTCTCTCAATTAAAATAGGCCGTATTGGCATGAACTACCAAAGTGCTTATTGCCAAAGCAAGTTTAACATACTGTACATCCAAATAATAGTAATCACTATTATTAGTCCATAAAAAAAAGTTATCAACATTATTATAACGTTACTAATAATACAATCCAAGCAGAAACAAGTCATTAAAACAATCAACAAAAACTCATTAAATTACAAAAGTAATCGTTAAATCAGGTAATACCTTTACAGGTGTAGCCATCCAGAAACATATTTTACAGAGCTTGTTCTCTTAGTGTCAGTCGACATAGTTTGCAGCTAATACTGCACACAGATTTTTCTCCCCACACAGTCCTCTCTTAGATCCTTATATGTATCCAGGGCTTGACATTAACACCCGCCACCCGCCAAATACGGGTAGAATTCGGCTGTGGCGGGTAACTCGGTCATTCAGTAGCTAGTGACTTTTTTTCTATGAAAAAAAAACATTGTAGTCTACAAAAGGCATCGGCAATAATTAAGTCAATCCAAGTGATACTACATAATACTACAACTCCCACAACAATTCGGAAAAGTGCATTACCGGCCAGATCCTGGTAGTGGTGCTGTCTCGAGAATGGAGTACTCCTTGTTTTCAGACCGGATGTAAATTTGTTTAATTCAGGCCTACTTTTTCTATTAGTCTGAAGCTATGCCTTCATCAGATCGCATGGAATACCTTTTGCGACGCCGAATTCAGTATGCAGTAAAGGAATATAGCATCAGCCAATGGACATATCGATCTACCAGATGGCGATCAATAACTGGGAAATCCTTTTTGGGATCCAACCGGCCACAGGTAAGAACGATTTCACGTAGATTTCATGCTGATCAGGCCTGTACAGGATAGCCTTGTAGCAAATTAACCGGAGGTAAAATCCAGAAATCCAGTTCTAAAAAAATATCGTTGCACCAAACTGTTTTATACTCTCAACAATTCCAAATTTGTTTGGGATCCACGATGCAAGCCAAATGGACTTTTTTGTGGACACTTAAATATTCGCAGTCTTGGTAACAAACGTGAACAGTTAGTCTATTGCTTGATTCCAATATTGATTGTTTAGGTATATCGGAATCCTGGTTAAAAGAGTCTTCTGCAGAAGCCCTTGTATCCATGCCAGGATACAATGTTTTCAGGAAGGATAGGATAAAGGGCAAAGGTGGGGGTGTATTACTCTATATCAAGAACACCCTTGCCTGCAAAGAAATTGTTTGGTCAACTGATGTTAATCTCGATTGTTTTGGTGTAGAAATCACTCTGTCAAATGAAATTTCCTTCTTTTTGATTTGCCTCTATAGACAACCAACCGCCAAAATTGATTTCTATGGTCAGTTAAAGCTCCTGTTGAGCTCCTGTGACTAATAAAGAGACCATTATTCTAGGAGATTTTAACATAAATTGGGACGATAAACGGATTAGAAAGAACCTCAAGCAAACCATGGATGCCCATAACCTAGTACAATTAATTGAGCAACCGACCAGAGTAACCAAAACCTCCCAAACCAGGATAGACCTATTATTCAAAAACAAAGCTGACAGAATTGCTAAAACCTACAATTTTCTGACCGGCCTTTCTGATCATAATTTTATTTTTTTCGCTAGGAAATTTAATAAAAAAACGGTTCCTTAATGCACCAAATAAAAACTCCTCTTCTAACTTCATCCCCAAAAACATGCAACAATGCTTTGGAGATGCTATTAAAAATATAAACTGGGATGAGACCCTTTCCTCTGCCAGCACAGAGACAAACTGTAGTCTGTTCACAGATAAAATCAAGGAAATAATGTCCTCTTTCTCCAGGAGGGGAAGCCAAAAGGCCAGGAAGGAGCATCACCTCCCCTGGTGGGACCAAAGCTGCAGTTCACTACTACGGCTTAGGGACTCACTCCTTAAACAAAGCCTGAAATCTGGACTGTCGACAGACAGGCAGAAATGTACCCATGCACGCAATAAGGTGACTCAGACCTTAAGAAAGGCCAAAGCCAACTTTTTTATCAGTGTAATTGAAGATGCAAAAGGAAACGGTAAAAAGGTATGGCATATCTTAAATAAATTACTAGGTAAACAGAACAAACAGGTAAATGACATCCTGGAATTAAAAGTCAACGACATCCTAATTAAAGACCCTACTGTACTGGCGTGTACTTTTAATAATTATTTTTTAAATAGTGTATTGGAAATAACAAAACTCTTTGCCCCCTCTGGTGCATCACCCAGCCCAACTGTGGAAGCCGAGCCCCTCTTTGAGCTGGAGGAAATAACAGAGGATGAGCTAAGAAAAATCATTGTGGCGCTGAAACGCTCTAAGGCCAGGGACACTTATGGCCTGGACACAGATTTTATAAAAACACACTCCGACGCTCTAGTAAAACCTATCACCATATTAGTGAATCAATCGATCAGTTCAAAGGAGGTACCATCTTCCTGGAAGGTGGCCACGGTAACACCAATTTTTTAATCTGGTAGCAGGATGTCGGTAGCCAACTACAGGCCAATCAGCATCCTATCCACCATTTCTAAGGTTGCTGAAAAGTGGGTGTCGAAACTTATGATTAAACATCTGGACAAAGGTCACACCCCACTCCACCCACTTCAATTTGGCTTCCGCGCTCAGCACTCCACTGAGTCGGCAAACTGTGTTTTTATTGAAAAGGTTAAATATATGTTGGACAAAAACCCTTAGAAAGGCGTTTGACACTGTCAACCATCAAGTACTTTTGGCAAAGTTGTCTCATTTCAATTTCTCTGCAGATACAATTCAATGGTTTAAGTCTTACCTAACAAACAGAAAACAATGTGTCATGGTTGATGGTGTCAAATCTCCTTATCTTGACAGTCCAGTCGGTGTGCCGCAGGGATCGATCCTTGGGCCATTGCTGTTTTCCCTGTACATCAATGACCTGCCGGACATATGCCCTGACTTCAATGTACAGATGTATGCTGACGATGCAGTCATTTTTGTACATGGTAAAAAAAACTGACCTGATCTCATGTAACCTCTCAAATGCAATGAACAAGGTCCAACACTGGTTGCAAAACTCATGCCTACTGCTAAATACAAAAAAAACGGTATGCATGATGTTCAGCAAACGACCAGTCAGAATCACAAGATCGAATGTGTTTCTGGGGGGGGGGAGGAACTGGAATTGGTTTCCCATTTCAAGTACCTCGGCATCATCTTAGACTCGAACCTATCCTTTAAGAAACATGTCAAAAAAGTGAAATGCACAAATAATTTTAATTTAGTTAATTTTAGACAAATCCGGCCTTTTTTAACAGTTGATGCTGCAAAAACGTATCTTCATTGCATGATATTCTCACATATTGAATACTGCTTCACAAACTGGTCATTTGCTGGTGTCACTGTCATGAAACACATCGAACAGCTTTATCATAGAGCCATCAAGGTATTTGCAAGGAAACCATTGGCATACCACCATTGCAATATTTTGAAACAATATAGCTTTTTGAGCTTTGAAAATTTCAAAGTCTTAAAAAGCTCTTGTCTGGACTCTGCACCAGGTCAGACACCAGAGGTGACTGCATGGTCCAAAGTAGACTGACCACGTTTGGCCAAAACGTCCTGTCCATAAAAGGCAGTCAAACATGGAACAGTCTCCCCATTTCCATAAGGGAAAGCCCCACCCTTGCTTCTTTTAGAGGGCAACTAAAATGTATTATGTATTTGTACATTTTCTTTACTGTTTTTATGTGACCTGTTTTTATGTATTTGTACATTTCTTACTGTTTCTATGAGTCCTGTTTTTATGTTTGGGGACAACGGATGGAAATTAGCCTCGTGCTAAATCCGGCCATTTTTACACTCCACAGTGTTCATTAATTTTGTATTGTCCCGTCCAAATAAACGAATTAAAATAAATAAAAAAAATGTTAGCATTAGCCAACCAGCCGATCAGTGTATGATGCTACAATAACGAATGCCGTTATTGGTAATCAATAATCAGAAACGACGTCCCCCGCCCCCCGCCCCCTTTCATGCATTCATGGTGGAACATGATACTATAAAATGGGATGATGAAACAATTATTTAGTGTGGTAATTTTTGGCTGGTGAAAATGCTGAGTGGCTAGTGACTTTGGAAAACCACTAGCCACAGTGGCTAGTGAGCCAAAAAGTTAATGTCAAGCCCTGTATGTATCAAAGTAGAGTAAGAAGTGTGATTCTCTGGCTCAACATATCTGTGAAGTGAACACAACCTGGTCTCTCTGGGCAACTGGTTCGTCCTGTTTCTATGGTCAAGCTGTGTCCACTCAGTCTGTACCATGTGAAAGGTTTCCTTGTTTCCTTAGTTTCTCTCTCTCTCTCTCTCTCTCTCTCTCTCTCTCTCTCTCTCTCTCTCTCTCTCTCTCTCTCTCTCTCTCTCTCTCTCTCTCTCTCTCTCTCTCTCTGTTTCTTCTTCTTCTTCTCACTTACTCTTATGGATGTCATCAGGGCAATCACTTTGACAGGGCAGTGTATGTAACTAAATCAATAACTTTCTGTGTTCTATCATGACAAGCGACTGGTTGAAACATAAAAAGAAGCTTGGGTAACAAAAATATCATTACAAACAAAAAATGTAATTAAATACAAATTAAATAAAACTAAATTAAATTAAAACTGTCCAAATCTTATAGAGCAGTGGTTCTCAACGAGAGGGGTCCTTGAGAAGGTTCCGGGGTGTCCTGAGAAGAATGTGTCTTAGTCTAATTTCACTATTTCATTCAATAGAAGTTAGCTCTTCTCTAATCGAAGTTGTCATGTCAGAAGAAACTGACATTATAGACAGTTATGTCATTCTGGACTAAGTCAAATCTAATGTGGGTAATGGGGTAGTGTGCATCAATGTAGGGGTCCTTACCATTAAAAAGGTTGAAAACCATTATTACAGCGCATATTGGCACAGACTAAATACAAGCACGATTCCACTTGCACCCTCTCTACTCTGGTGGTGAGACAGATTTAGTGAAAGAAAATAATTACTAAGCCACAAGTCGCACTAATAGCTTGAGACAGGGAACAAGCTCAGATGTTGATTACTACAAGCTACAGTCATATCAAGGCCTTTCCAAGTATTTGCTGGGGCCTGCGGGCTGCTACATGACAATCCCAGGGGGATGCAGTCTTTAAATTGCCTGGATGTGGGAGCTGTGCTACAGCCACACCGAACCCCCGTCTACGACAGAGGACCCTGGACTAACATCCAACATTAGCTCCACTGCCGCAGTGACCTTGTGGAGAAAGTTGCAGAGGCATTGGAAAGGGCAGTTTTAACTCTTGGGGGAGAGGCAGGTCCAGCAAACAATATAGCACTTCAATATGAAATTAATCTATTGCAGCTGAATGTGGTCATGAGGATCAAAGGTCCTTGAAGCTTACAGAAACAATTCATCAGGGGTTATGTAACAAGGGCAGAAGATTAAGACTTGAAGAACAGAAGATAAAAGAGTTTGGGGCAGGGCCATGGGCCAAAAACCTTTTCAATGTGGAGGGTCAAGAACCAAAACAACTTTTCAAGGTGGAGGGTCAAGAGACAAAATTACTTTTCAATGTGGAGGGTCAAGAGCCAAAATAACTAAGAAATGTAACATGCAATTATATTAAATTGCACAAACATTTGATAAAATGGAATATCTTTCAGGTCTGGAAGGCCAACGACGAAGATGACATGGTCAACAACGACAACAACAATAACAACAGCCACACCAAGTGACACATTTGGCCCACAGACCTTATGTGGTCCTGGTTTAGAGAAAGAACTACGTGAGTGCTGCTCCTACTTTTGCAGCAATCTACAGACAACTATCTAGAGGAGCAAAACACCACAGATGACCTAAAGGGCAATCAGCACCGGTGAAATAATAAGGAAGAACAGTGTCTTTCTCCTCTTTGATTGGCTATGAACAGGTGGTCGGCAGGGGGGAAGTAATAATGATATTCATCTATGTTGCAGCACGATGTGGAGGAACGCAGAAGTATGGGAAACAAGGAGAAGAAGAGAGTGAGAGCGAGAGAGAGAGAGAGGGAGCGAGAGAGAGAGAATTCTTTCATTCTTTCCTGGCCTCCTCAGTCAGAAAAGAGGATTTTTTCCCCCCCGTTTCATCTCAGAGTTTAGCCTTTCATCAAAATTGTATCTCTGAATGACTCTTATTTTCTCAGAGAGATAACATTCCTAAAACAGCAAGCAGCAGGCGCAGTGGCTGTGAGTGTCTTCTGTGAGAGTCCTTTGACAGCGAGGAGGGGAGTGTTCATGACATTTCTTCTTTCCCTTTCTCTTCCCATTTTGGAAATCAAAGCCAAGTAAACAAGGTATTAATGATATTGCGCTTCAGTGTCGTCACTGCGCTCTCTCCTCTTTGAAAAGGGTTCTTTATCAAAGGGAATAGAAAAAACGTCTTAAACTTTGCCCTCCTCACTGTCCCCTACTCTACTCTACTCTATTGCTGCCACTGCTGCCACTCGCTGCAGCAGCAGCATCTCTCTCAGAAGTGAACAGTTCTGTTAAGGAGTCTTCTTGAGGCTGATATATTTTATATTTTAATCTGGTCATAAGGAATTATATCCATACATTGAATACATTGATAGAATGTCAGTAAATACATTGAATACATTGATAGAATGTCAGTTAACAGTTAATACTGCTTTGATAGTAGTATGAGATAGCATGTTAAATGAATGGTTAATGTTACAGTGTCAGGCGTCTTCTTAGAGACAGGGCCCAGTGTGTGACGAGCACATGTTGAGTAGACAAAGGGGATCAGCTGGAGAGAGACAGCTGAAAAGGAGTCATCTGCTTAACTTCAGAGGCCTGAAGACCTCCTGACCAATTCCTTAGGAGGTATTCAAAGCCAGAAAAGCTAAGATTAGGGAGAGGAGATAGTATTAGTATTTTGAGTGGGTTCTGAGTGGACAGGACGAATAGGGAAGAACCATTGATTAAGCCAATACTTTTTGGAATAGGGGTAAATATGGAGGGATTTCATTGCTAGTATTATACGATTGAGGCAGAGAGAAAACGTTCTCTTCCTCCCTGCTCTTCTGACTGACTGCTTGCTGTGAAGATTTGACATCTATGTGTGAGTTTAGCTTAGAAGGACATTCTGAAGTCAAAGGGACTTCACATTTTTGTGAACTGAACTTAACCCTTCTGCCTTGTTAGGTAACTGACAGAGTTAGCACATCAGTGCATGAAAAGATTGCATCACGTTCAAGGTCATAAAAAACATAATCTGTGGGCGGCTGGGTGGCGTAGCGGAGATTGCGCTTGTCACCAATGCAAGAGACTCCGGTATCAAATCCCAGTCTCAGCATTGTATTCGACTTGGGCCGGCCGTCGCACTGGCTCATTTGGCAGAGCCAGCTGGGTGGAAGTCGATGGGTGGGGATTGGACGTTGTGGACAGCGACTCCTACAGGTCGGTTGGGTGACACCTGCACAGCAGAGACAGGAAGTATCGGGGGCAGCGTGAGTCCACGCTGTCTGGTGAAAAGATGCAACAGGCTGCCTCCTCGTGTACCGAGGGGACACGTGATGCAAGGCTTCTATCCTCACTACAACCGACCAGTGGGGGGCATAGTCTAGCAACGTTCAAGACAGGGGAGGGGAGAATTGGCAACACGAAATTGGGATGGGAGAAAAATAGAAAATAAGGAGAAAAAGTGGATACAAAAAAAGATTTATTTGTAATATTTCGTTCCAATTCTTTTTTTATAAATACCACTATGAACCTAACTCCAAAGATTCCAAATCTTTCCGAATTGTAAACCCTTATATTCCCGTTTGTGTTAGGGTTAGGGTTATGGTCAGGGTTAGGGTTAGGGTTAGGGTTGGGGTTAGGGTTAGGGTTAGGGTTAGGGTTAAGGTAACCTGGGGTCGTTTTGTCCTCTAATATTAGTAACTTTGTTCTATTTGAGGCTGAGGCTCCATGCATGCAGTATAGCAACATTGTGTTCATTACCATGAGGTGAAGCAATCACCGGGTAGCTAATTTGAACATTGTTTGACGCCATTTTTCAATTACCGTGTTTACCTGTTCTTGTGGCTTAATGAGGGAGAATGCAATCAATTGATAATGTGACTATTGTTTCCCCTAACAATGATTACAATGTAGTAATTTGCATGTCAGCACAAAACTGTTTTCACTGTTGCTTTTTATTCTTTTCAATTGCTTTGAATGTTGCACGTGCAAAAACTGCACAATTCACATCGTTAAATAAAAATTATGTTAATAAATGCACAGCTCTTACAGGTTGAATTAATTTGGAAATGGGGGCATTCTCTTCATAGTATTCCGTTACATCATCACCACAAACATCTTGGTAGGCAAACAACAGGTGATTATTATTATATGACTATCATAGCCAATGAGCTGTGTTCATGGTATTCCGCCATATTGGTCAGACATGCACGAGGCGTCATGAGAATACTATGAATGCAGAATACTATTATATACATCATACATAACGATGCTGTGAACATGGCTCTGCATTATGTCCTGGAACACCTGGACACTGCAGGGACCTACGCCAGGATTCTGTTGGTGGACTTCAGCTCGGCCTTCAACACCATACTCCCGCACATCCTGGAGCACCAGATGTCCCTGCTGCAGGTGCCGGACTCTACCTGCAGGTGGATCACGGACTTCCTGACTAACCGGTCACAGCGGGTGAAGTTGGGAATCAACATCTCCGATCCCAAGTCCATCAGCACTGGCTCCCCACAGGGCTGTGTTCTGTCCCCACTACTATTCTCCCTGTACACCAACAGCTGCGTCTCTCTGCACCCCTCGGTCAAACTCCTGAAGTTTGCGGACGACACCACCCTGGTGGGTCTCATATCCAGGGGGGACGAGTCCGCCTACAGGAGGGAGATCGAGAGGCTGCTGAGCTGGTGCAGCTGCAACAACCTGGACCTCAACGCCCAGAAAACAGTGGAGATGGTAGTGGACTTCAGGCGGAAGGCAGCCCCCCCCACCCCGATCATTCTGGGAGGCACCCCGGTGGCCTCTGTGGAGTCCTGCCACTTCCTCGGCATGACACTCTCCCGGGACCTAAAATGGGAGCTGAACACCATCGCTCTCAATAAAAAGGCCCGGAAGAGGATGTACGTCCTACGTCGGCTGAGGAAGTTCAGGCTGCCGAGGACCATGATGGTCCAGTTTTACACCGCCATCATCCAGTCCATCCTCACCCTCTCCATCATCACCTGGTTCCCTGCAGCCACGGTCAGAGACAAGGCCAAGCTGCAGCGGGTGATTCGCTCGGCGGAGAGGGTGATCGGCTGCCCCCTTCCCTCCCTCGAGTCCCTACATTCCACCAGGGCCTTGAGGAGGGCGAGGAAGATCATGGCAGACCCCGCCCACCCGGGTCACAACCTCTTCAACATGCTCCCCCACGGCAGGCGGCTACGGCTGCCCAAGACACTAAAGTCCCGCCACAGACTGAGTTTCTTCCCCTCAGCTGCTAGGGCTGGACTTCTGGACTTGAACTTTGTGTTGCACTGTATCCATGTCCCCAACCACCGCACTTTCACAGTCTTACTGTTGTCTCACTGTTATGTCCTGTCTTGCACTTTACTTAAAATTATTTATTTACTGTTGTATTGTTCTTAATTGTGAAAAAAGTATGCACTGTAATGCCAAAACACGTTCCATTTTGTACCTGTATGAAATGGCGAATAAAGTAATCTGAATCTGAATCTGAATCAGACCCGGCAAATCGGGGTAGTTTGGCTTGAAATGTATCACTATTGTATTTGGCCTGTATAAACACTGTTGGCAGAACACCCAGGGACAGTGCACATGAAATCAACATTTTCAGTTTCAACATCAATGTATATGTGCCAGAATTAGCTAATGAGCTAGTTTTCATCTGTAGTCCCTGTCTACTATGCATGTCTTTATGGTGTGGGAGGAAACCAGAGTTCCTGGAGGAAACCCACATGAACACATAAAGGCCCCCTGCTGGGGTTCAAACCCAGGACCTTCTTGCTATGAGGCAGCAATGGTAACCACTGTGCCACCCATGTTAGTCAAGCACTTTCCAACACTAGCCTCCACTGAGGGGCGAATTCACAAATAATGGATTGCACGGTGCTAATTGCACCCTTAACTGCGCAAGTTTAGCGTGCGGTATCTGCTCCGTCTTTGCGAGCCATTCACTGAGGACATTGCACGGATGAGATACTAGCGCAAACACGCCCATATTATGTGTGCAGTTTGCTCCTGATTTTCTCCAGCACAGTTTGCTTGCAGAGCAGTTTGCACCTGACAGCGCTGTTGGCAGATATCAGGAAGGGGACAAATAAACCCGAAATGAGGCATAGACATAACAGTATTTTTCACCATTAGTATTCCATTTATTTCGTATTGTATTTAGTTTACTTCGTAATGTATAGAGCTTGCCTAATTCATATTTTCATGACACATTGCATCCTTTGTTTTTGTCACTATATTTTCGTCATTGCATCTGTCTGTCATGTCCTATATTTCCTATACTTTTTTTTAACTTATAATTGTACTATATTCTATTGTGCTATATTTAATTTAGTTTATATCCCATTTAATTTGATTCAACCTCTTTATTTACAGTTGTCCAGCCCTGGCCTATATTTGATTTCATAGTTATATTATATTATATTGTGCTTAACTTAGTTCATATCTCGTTTTATTTTACTCCACCTCTTTATTGTATTATCTGTCTGTTAATGTCTGTCCGCTAATGTCGCACCGAAAACGACCAAAGCAAATTCCTTATGTGAAAACTACTTGGCAATAAAGACCTTTCTGATTCTGATTCTAATTAATTTCTCCATCACCGCAAATCTGCCCCTCAATTAATATCGCCGCTGGGGGCATAATCCCACGGGACAATGGATTGGGAATTTGTGTCCCACGACGAGACTTACCCCCGCAAATATTATTGCGCGGATCGGAATACGGGCATGTGCGTGGGAGCTTGCGCAAAATCACCCATATTTTTCCATGTTGCGCGCAGCACTTTGCTCTCGTCTGCCGGCTCACACCAGATTACAATACACTGGTGAACAGCATGCAATGCCAGTCTTCCCACTAACAAAGAAACCAGATGTTGTCAGTGGCAGTGCCATGGCAAAGTTGAATACAATATTTATATAATAAATACGATTGCATGGGATCTCTGGGTGGCTGGCTCAATATCATCCTTGATTTCATCCAGTAGATCAAGAATTGCTTGAGCTGGCAACCCAGGTCTCCGGATGATTTCGGTCTCACTTAAATAAAAAAGTGATATTCTCATTAGAAATATTCTTTCACGGGCACACCTGGCATTACGATGCCTGCATCTGGCAACAATTACTGCTGCCATGAGCACCTGTGACGCTGGCAGTGACGCTGGCAATGATGCCCCTTTATAGATGCGCTTAGGGCTTTGCGCTTAGTTACCACCGGATCTCTGAAGATGTTAGTTGCGTCGCTTTAACTGCACGGTGCAATTTGTGCCGGCCGTTGTGAATTGGGAGTGTTTTTGGACGAGGCTCATTTGCATAGAAAGGGGAACAAGTTCAGCCCATTTTACCTAATTTAAATACACGCTAATATCACTGGACGCAATGCTGATGGAACGCAGTTACCACCTCATTTCACCCGTTGCGCCTCCTCTGTGAATAGCAAACTGTGTTTCAGAGCTATTTGTGCTGGCTTAGCATGAGAAAAAGTCATGCAATCCCATTGTGAATTTGCCCCTGAGTGTTGGTGCTATTGTGAAAAGTTACATTGGATCCGTTTCCAGGCATGCCTCCTCAGTCATCCCCTGTGGTATTTCTCCATTCAGCTGCAGGAGATTTCTCCAATTCGTCCAATGATCGTCTTCGGCTTTCTTTCCTAAAGTTCTAGTTTGTGAGCAAACACTGCCTTAAGCCCTGTTTACGAACCCAAGTTGTTGAATTCTTTCTTATTTCATATTTTTAATAAGCCCATCCATGGGTGTAATATATGGTAGGGCCGTTGGGGATATGTCCTATACCACTTTTCTGATTACCTACCTCTCACTCGATGATAAATAGAGTTTGAGTAGATTGTACAGTGTTTGCTTTGCTCTCGCCTCCGTTACACCAAATATCTAGCCTAGATATTTTCTACTTTGCCAAGCAAACTAATTACAGATGGATGGAGAGACTGAGACAGAGAGAGAGTACACCAGGTAGGGAGAGAATAAACTGAGATAGAGAGAGAACCCATGTAGGGAGAGAAGAGACTGAGAGAGAGAGAGAGAGAGAGAGAGAGAGAGAGAGAGAGAGAGAGAGAACCCAGGTAGGGAGAGACTGGAGAGAGAGAGAGAGAGAGAGAGAGAGAGAGAGAGAGAGAGAGAGAGAGAGAGAGAGAGAGAGAGAATGCATGTAGAGAGAGGAGAGACTGATATAGGGATAGAGAGAGAAACCAGGTAGGGAGAGAAGAGACAGAGAGAGAACCCCCTGACGGACTGGTCCAAAGTGGAACTGTAATCAGTGTGATTCGCTTTACTTGGCTTGGGGAGAGTATCAAGAGTAACAAAAGTCACGAGTCATCGGCGAGGTTGAAAAGTCTTCTATGAGTTGAGTCTGAAGTGTGACATCGGGTCCGACTCGATTTCGAGCGAGGGAGAGAGAGAGAGAGAGAGAGAGAGAGAGAGAGAGAGAGAGAGAGAGAGAGAGAGAGAGAGAGAGAGAGAGAGAGAGAGAGAAATAAATCAATCACACAACACAAGAAGTAAAATACTGCGTTTGACTGCTCTGGCTGCCCTGGGGGCGTTCTGGTGGAGAGTGAATTGATGTCGACTCATTAGCAGTTTACAATTGGAGCCCTTCAGCCTGCTCGCTCTCCCTGCCAGCAGGTACAAACTAGCGCGAGTGAAAAGCCATTAACCAGAAAACAGAACTAATGAAGGGAGAAATTAACTAAAGACAAACAAATAAAAAACATTTAATTTTTTTTGGTTTAGTTTTTTCGTATTCCCTGTCTGGCCTCCTGACTGATGCAGCTTCCTTCCTGTCTGCCCCCTTGTTCAATTCATTATGTTTAGCTACGTATCTGGGTCACTCACACCACGTCTGCGCCAATCGGGAGCAGTCGTCACAAAAAAAAAAAAAAATAGAGAGAGAGAGAGAGAGAGAGAGAGAGAGAGAGAGAGAGAGAGAGAGAGAGAGAGAGAGCGAGAGAGAGAGGGAGAGAGAGAGAGAAAGAGAGAGAATAAGAGAAATGTGTTTTTGTCAAAGTTGTGGTTGGACCGTTAGTAATGAGGTGACCTGGATGGACTATGTGAGTTATTCAGACCTCACCGCCTCCTGTCCTATTTATAGAAATGACCACAGTGCAAAACGCAGCACAGGTAAATTCATCACTGGGCGCCGGGGCAGTTAAAAAACATGTACCCCCATTTCAACCCTCCGTCCCTTCGGAGGATTGCTTCAGAAAGATAAAAAACCTGGGTGACTTTTTAGTGCAGCTGAGGTTTTTCCTTTTTATTAGTTGTCTCCTCTCCTGTGGGTCACACTGCTCTCTCTGTGAATTGGGCTACAGTGCCTATACATCTCCTTCTCTAGTAATAACAGAATATGCGAGGAGGGCGGGTGGCTTTCGAGGAGTCATTGTCATCCTTTTAGCGGAGGAGGTTGTCAGGTGGAGCCATGGGGGTTTAAAGCCATTAAAATACCCCCTCGAGACCCCCAGCCAAGCCTCCATATCCCTAGACACACACACTCTCGCACACACACACACACACACACACACACACACACACACACACACACACACACACACACACACACACACACACACACACACACACGCACTCCACAGATGCTGTCAATCACCCTGCGTAAATATGAGACAACCTGTCCCGGTGGTCTGACACATTGACTTTTTAGAGAGACATAATTCTGAGCCATCTTTTCCCCTGTCCACTATTCTATCATTATTATTATTATTATTATTATTATTATTATTATTATTATTATTATTATTATTATTATTATTATTATTATTATTATTATTATTATTATTATTATTATTATTATTATTATTATTATTATTATTATTATTATTATTATTATTATTATTATTATTATTATTATTATTATTATTATTATTATTATTATTATTATTATTATTATTATTATTATTATTATTATTATTTTATCACCCTGCCAGCTACATCTGAGAGAGAGACAAGAGAAGGATAGAAAAAGGAAGAGACTGAAAAATAAAACTCTGTTGCCCTGGTCCTGCCCCCGTTGGCCTGTCAAGGTGGTGTGATCTACCCTGCACTGTCCGTGATGTGGCAAACAGCGTCGACTGCACAGCGGCTATTCTACCTCAAACCAGACTGTGGTTTTTCTTACGGATCTATTGTGATGTTTATTCTTGATTTGTAAAGCCCATGGGGGCAATTCCATGTGATCTCGGGCTATACAAATTAATTGGATTTGATTGGATTTGATTCGCATGGTTGCCTCTGCCGTCTGTGTGAGTGAAAGGGTGAATGGGAGGCATGCGTTGTAAAGCACTTTGGATACAATCACTATATCAATGCAGTGCGTTTACCATATAAAATGACATGTTGTTAATTCATCTATAATGTTCCAAGGGGGTATTTCAGCTTGAAATACTCGACTTGACTACTAGTTTGACTATTTCATTATGATATTGATGATCATATCATTTTTACAAGGAGAGTGGGCTGTCTTAGTATTTTCTCTTTACTTAGACACTAGTAAGGTAGAGTAGGATACAGAGTAGCCGCAACAATATCCCAGCCTGCTAGTGCATTATCTGGGCCACAGAAAATGTCATACAATTTCCCTTATGAATTTAAGACATCATAATTAATTCCATTTCATATTTCATCATAGTAGTTAAAATGCCCACTTCCACCATGATCATCTTCTTCCTCTGCTGAATCTTCATCACATGGAAATTACCAGCTTTTATATAAGTTATTGAATATAAGTGGAACAAGAGAAGAAGAACATGGAAGTAAACGTTTAAACTACAGACTGATATTAAAGTGGTATCAAGTTTTCTCTGTCTTTCTTACCAGACTATATATAATAATTAAGACACAGGACAGAGGAGGTAAGACAGAGGACAGAGGAGGTAAGACACAGTACATAGGAGGTAAGACACAGGACAGAGGAGGTAAGACACAGGACAGAGGAGGTAAGACAGAGGAGGTAAGACACAGGACAGAGGAGGTAAGACACAGGACAGAGGAGGTAAGACAGAGGACAGAGGAGGTAAGACAGAGGAGGTAAGACACAGGACAGAGGAGGTAAGACAGAGGAGGTAAGACACAGGACAGAGGAGGTAAGACACAGGACAGAGGAGGTAAGACACAGGACAGAGGAGGTAAGACACAGGACAGAGGAGGTAAGACACAGGACAGAGGAGGTAAGACACAGGACAGAGGAGGTAAGACACAGGACAGAGGAGGTAAGACACAGGACAGAGGAGGTAAGACAGAGGAGGTAAGACACAGGACAGAGGAGGTAAGACAGAGGACAGATGAGGTAAGACAGAGGAGGTAAGACAGAGGACAGATGAGGTAAGACACAGGACAGAGGAGGTAAGACACAGGACAGAGGAGGTAAGACAGAGGACAGAGGAGGTAAGACAGAGGAGGTAAGACACAGGACAGAGGAGGTAAGACAGAGGAGGTAAGACACAGGACAGAGGAGGTAAGACACAGGACAGAGGAGGTAAGACACAGGACAGAGGAGGTAAGACAGAGGACAGAGGAGGTAAGACAGAGGAGGTAAGACAGAGGACAGATGAGGTAAGACAGAGGACAGAGGAGGTAAGACAGAGGAGGTAAGACACATGACAGATGAGGTAAGACACAGGACAGAGGAGGTAAGACACAGGACAGAGGAGGTAAGACACAGGACAGAGGAGGTAAGACACAGGACAGAGGAGGTAAGACACAGGACAGAGGAGGTAAGACAGAGGAGGTAAGACACAGGACAGAGGAGGTAAGACAGAGGAGGTAAGACAGAGGAGGTAAGACAGAGGAGGTAAGACACAGGACAGAGGAGGTAAGACACAGGACAGAGGAGGTAAGACACAGGACAGAGGAGGTAAGACACAAGACAGAGGAGGTAAGACACAGGACAGAGGAGGTAAGACACAGGACAGAGGAGGTAAGACACAGGACAGAGGAGGTAAGACACAGGACAGAGGAGGTAAGACAGAGGAGGTAAGACACAGGACAGAGGAGGTAAGACACAGGACAGAGGAGGTAAGACACAAGACAGAGGAGGTAAGACACAGGACAGAGGAGGTAAGACAGAGGACAGAGGAGGTAAGACACAGGACAGGAGGTAAGACACAGGACAGAGGAGGTAAGACAGAGGACGGAGGAGGTAAGACACAGGACAGAGGAGGTAAGACAGAGGAGATAAGACACAGGACAGAGGATATAAGACACAGGACAGAGGAGGTAAGACACAGAACAGAGGAGGTAAGACACAGGACAGAGGAGGTAAGACACAGGACACAGGAGGTAAGACACAGGACACAGGAGGTAAGACACAGGACAGAGGAGGTAAGACACAGGACAGAGGAGGTAAGACACAGGACAGAGGAGGTAAGACAGAGGAGGTAAGACACAGGACACAGGAGGTAAGACACAGGACAGAGGAGGTAAGACACAGGACAGAGGAGGTAAGACACAGGACAGAGGATATAAGACACAGGACAGAGGAGGTAAGACACAGGACAGAGGAGGTAAGACACAGGACAGAGGAGGTAAGACAGAGGACAGAGGAGGTAAGACAGAGGAGGTAAGACACAGGACAGAGGAGGTAAGACAGAGGACAGAGGAGGTAAGACAGAGGACAGAGGAGGTAAGACAGAGGACAGAAGAGGTAAGACACAGGACAGAGGAGGTAAGACACAGGACAGAGGAGGTAAGACACAGGACAGAGGAGGTAAGACAGAGGAGGTAAGACAGAGGAGGTAAGACACAGGACAGAGGAGGTAAGACACAGGACACAGGAGGTAAGACACAGGACAGAGGAGGTAAGACACAGGACAGAGGAGGTAAGACACAGGACAGAGGAGGTAAGACACAGGACAGAGGATATAAGACACAGGACAGAGGAGGTAAGACACAGGACAGAGGAGGTAAGACAGAGGACAGAGGAGGTAAGTCACAGGACAGATGAGGTAAGACAGAGGACAGAGGAGGTAAGACACAGGACAGAGGAGATAAGACAGAGGACAGAAGAGGTAAGACACAGGACAGAGGAGGTAAGACACAGAACAGAGGAGGTAAGACACAGGACAGAGGAGGTAAGACAGATGACAGAGGAGGTAAGACACAAGACAGAGGAGGTAAGACACAGGACAGAGGAGGTAAGACAGAGGAGGTAAGACACAGGACAGAGGAGGTAAGACACATGACAGAGGAGGTAAGACACAGGACAGAGGAGGTAAGACAGAGGAGGTAAGACAGAGGACAGAGGAGGTAAGACAGAGGAGGTAAGACAGAGGACAGATGAGGTAAGACAGAGGAGGTAAGACAGAGGAGGTAAGACACAGGACAGATGAGGTAAGACACAGGACAGAGGAGGTGGGACACAGGACAGAGGAGGTAAGACAGAGGAGGTAAGACAGAGGAGGTAAGACAGAGGACAGAGGAGGTAAGACAGAGGACAGATGAGGTAAGACAGAGGAGGTAAGACAGAGGAGGTAAGACAGAGGACAGAGGAGGTAAGACAGAGGACAGAGGAGGTAAGACAGAGGAGGTAAGACACATGACAGATGAGGTAAGACACAGGACAGAGGAGGTAAGACACAGGACAGAGGAGGTAAGACACAGGACAGAGGAGGTAAGACAGAGGAGGTAAGACACAGGACAGAGGAGGTAAGACAGAGGACAGAGGAGGTAAGACACAGGACAGAGGAGGTAAGACAGAGGACAGAGGAGGTAAGACAGAGGACAGAGGAGGTAAGACACAGGACAGGAGGTAAGACACAGGACAGAGGAGGTAAGACAGAGGACAGAGGAGGTAAGACACAGGACACAGGAGGTAAGACACAGGACAGAGGAGGTAAGACACAGGACAGAGGAGGTAAGACACAGAACAGAGGAGGTAAGACAGAGGACAGAGGAGGTAAGACACAGGACAGAGGAGGTAAGACAGAGGAGGTAAGACACAGGACAGAGGAGGTAAGACACAAGACAGAGGAGGTAAGACAGAGGAGGTAAGACAGAGGACAGAGGAGGTAAGTCACAGGACAGAGGAGGTAAGTCACAGGACAGAGGAGGTAAGACAGAGGACAGAGGAGGTAAGACACAGAACAGAGGAGGTAAGACACAGGACAGAGGAGGTAAGACAGAGGACAGATGAGGTAAGACACAAGACAGAGGAGGTAAGACACAAGACAGAGGAGGTAAGACAGAGGACAGAGGAGGTAAGACACAGCACAGAGGAGGTAAGACACAAGACAGAGGAGGTAAGACAGAGGAGGTAAGACAGAGGACAGAGGAGGTAAGACAGAGGAGGTAAGACAGAGGAGGTAAGACACAGGAGGTAAGACAGAGGACAGAGGAGGTAAGACACAAGACAGAGGAGGTAAGACACAGGACAGATGAGGTAAGACACAAGACAGAGGAGGTAAGACACAAGACAGAGGAGGTAAGACACAGGACAGAGGAGGTAAGACACAGGACAGAGGAGGTAAGACACAGGACAGAGGAGGTAAGACACAGGAGGTAAGACAGAGGAGGTAAGACACAGGACAGAGGAGGTAAGACAGAGGAGGTAAGACAGAGGACAGAGGAGGTAAGACAGAGGAGGTAAGACAGAGGACAGAGGAGGTAAGACACAGGACAGAGGAGGTAAGACAGAGGACAGAGGAGGTAAGACAGAGGAGGTAAGACAGAGGACAGAGGAGGTAAGACACAGGACACAGGAGGTAAGACAGGAGGTAAGTCACAGGACAGAGGAGGTAAGACAGAGGACAGATGAGGTAAGACAGAGGAGGTAAGACAGAGGAGGTAAGACAGAGGACAGAGGAGGTAAGACAGAGGACAGAGGAGGTAAGACAGAGGAGGTAAGACACATGACAGATGAGGTAAGACACAGGACAGAGGAGGTAAGACACAGGACAGAGGAGGTAAGACACAGGACAGAGGAGGTAAGACAGAGGAGGTAAGACACAGGACAGAGGAGGTAAGACAGAGGACAGAGGAGGTAAGACACAGGACAGAGGAGGTAAGACAGAGGACAGAGGAGGTAAGACAGAGGACAGAGGAGGTAAGACACAGGACAGGAGGTAAGACACAGGACAGAGGAGGTAAGACAGAGGACAGAGGAGGTAAGACACAGGACACAGGAGGTAAGACACAGGACAGAGGAGGTAAGACACAGGACAGAGGAGGTAAGACACAGAACAGAGGAGGTAAGACAGAGGACAGAGGAGGTAAGACACAGGACAGAGGAGGTAAGACAGAGGAGGTAAGACACAGGACAGAGGAGGTAAGACACAAGACAGAGGAGGTAAGACAGAGGAGGTAAGACAGAGGACAGAGGAGGTAAGTCACAGGACAGAGGAGGTAAGTCACAGGACAGAGGAGGTAAGACAGAGGACAGAGGAGGTAAGACACAGAACAGAGGAGGTAAGACACAGGACAGAGGAGGTAAGACAGAGGACAGATGAGGTAAGACACAAGACAGAGGAGGTAAGACACAAGACAGAGGAGGTAAGACAGAGGACAGAGGAGGTAAGACACAGCACAGAGGAGGTAAGACACAAGACAGAGGAGGTAAGACAGAGGAGGTAAGACAGAGGACAGAGGAGGTAAGACAGAGGAGGTAAGACAGAGGAGGTAAGACACAGGAGGTAAGACAGAGGACAGAGGAGGTAAGACACAAGACAGAGGAGGTAAGACACAGGACAGATGAGGTAAGACACAAGACAGAGGAGGTAAGACACAAGACAGAGGAGGTAAGACACAGGACAGAGGAGGTAAGACACAGGACAGAGGAGGTAAGACACAGGACAGAGGAGGTAAGACACAGGAGGTAAGACAGAGGAGGTAAGACACAGGACAGAGGAGGTAAGACAGAGGAGGTAAGACAGAGGACAGAGGAGGTAAGACAGAGGAGGTAAGACAGAGGACAGAGGAGGTAAGACACAGGACAGAGGAGGTAAGACAGAGGACAGAGGAGGTAAGACAGAGGAGGTAAGACAGAGGACAGAGGAGGTAAGACACAGGACACAGGAGGTAAGACAGGAGGTAAGTCACAGGACAGAGGAGGTAAGACAGGAGGTAAGACACAAGACAGAGGATATAAGACACAAGACAGAGGAGGTAAGATACAAGACAGATGAGATAAGATACAAGACAGAGGAGGTAAGACACAGGACAGAGGAGGTAAGATACAAGACAGAGGAGGTAAGACACAGGACAGAGGAGATAAGATACAAGACAGAGGATATAAGACACAAGACAGAGGAGGTAAGACACAGGACAGAGGAGATAAGATACAAGACAGAGGATATAAGACACAAGACAGAGGAGGTAAGACACAGGACAGAGGAGGTAAGACACAGGACAGAGGAGATAAGATACAAGACAGAGGATATAAGACACAGGACAGAGGAGGTAAGACAGAGGACAGCGGAGGTAAGACAGAGGACAGAGGAGGTAAGACACAAGACAGAGGAGGTAAGACACAGGACAGAGGAGGTAAGACACAGGACAGAGGAGGTAAGACACAGAACAGAGGATATAAGACACAGGACAGAGGAGGTAAGACAGAGGACAGAGGAGGTAAGACAGAGGACAGAGGAGATAAGATACAAGACAGAGGAGGTAAGACAGAGGACAGATGAGGTAAGACACAGGACAGAGGAGGTAAGACAGAGGAGGTAAGACAGAGGAGGTAAGACAGAGGGCAGAGGAGGTAAGACACAGGACAGAGGAGGTAAGACAGAGGAGGTAAGACAGAGGAGGTAAGACACAGGAGGTAAGACAGAGGAGGTAAGACACAGGACAGAGGAGGTAAGATACAGGAGGTAAGACAGAGGAGGTAAGACACAGGACAGAGGAGGTAAGACACAGGACAGAGGAGGTAAGACAGAGGAGGTAAGACAGAGGACAGAGGAGGTAAGACACAGGACAGAGGAGGTAAGACACAGGACAGAGGAGGTAAGACAGAGGAGGTAAGACACAGGCGGTAAGACAGAGGAGGTAAGACACAGGACAGAGGAGGTAAGACACAGGACAGAGGAGGTAAGACACAGGACAGAGGAGGTAAGACACAGGACAGAGGAGGTAAGACAGAGGAGGTAAGACACAGGACAGAGGAGGTAAGACAGAGGAGGTAAGTCACAGGACAGAGGAGGTAAGACTCAGGACAGAGGAGGTAAGACAGAGGACAGCGGAGGTAAGACAGAGGACAGAGGAGGTAAGACACAGGACAGAGGAGATAAGACACAAGACAGAGGAGGTAAGACACAGAACAGAGGATATAAGACACAGGACAGAGGAGATAAGATACAAGACAGAGGAGGTAAGACACAGAACAGAGGAGGTAAGACACAAGACAGAGGAGGTAAGACACAGGACAGAGGAGGTAAGATACAAGACAGAGGAGGTAAGACACAGGACAGAGGAGATAAGATACAAGACAGAGGAGGTAAGACACAGGACAGAGGAGGTAAGACACAGGACAGAGGAGATAAGATACAAGACAGAGGAGGTAAGACACAGGACAGAGGAGGTAAGACACAGGACAGAGGAGATAAGATACAAGACAGAGGAGGTAAGACACAAGACAGAGGAGATAAGACACAAGACAGAGGAGATAAGATACAAGACAGAGGAGGTAAGACACAGGACAGAGGAGGTAAGACACAAGACAGAGGAGGTAAGACACAGGACAGAGGAGGTAAGACACAGGATAGAGGAGGTAAGACACAAGACAGAGGAGGTAAGACACAGGACAGAGGAGGTAAGACAGAGGAGGTAAGACACAGGACAGAGGAGGTAAGACAGAGGAGGTAAGACACAGGACAGAGGAGGTAAGACACAGGACAGAGGAGGTAAGACAGAGGACAGAGGAGGTAAGACAGAGGACAGAGGAGGTAAGACACAGGACAGATGAGGTAAGACACAAGACAGATGAGGTAAGACACAGGACAGAGGAGGTAAGACACAAGACAGAGGAGGTAAGACACAGGACAGAGGAGGTAAGACACAGAACAGAGGAGGTAAGACAGAGGACAGAGGAGGTAAGACACAGGACAGAGGAGGTAAGACACAGGACAGAGGAGGTAAGACACAGGACAGAGGAGGTAAGACAGAGGAGGTAAGACACAGGACAGAGGAGGTAAGACACAGGACAGAGGAGGTAAGACAGATGAGGTAAGACACAGGACAGAGGAGGTAAGACACAAGACAGAGGAGGTAAGACACAGGACAGAGGAGGTAAGACACAGGACAGAGGAGGTAAGACAGAGGACAGAGGAGGTAAGACACAGGACAGAGGAGGTAAGACACAGGACAGAGGAGGTAAGACAGAGGAGGTAAGACACAGGACAGAGGAGGTAAGACAGAGGAGGTAAGACACAGGACAGAGGAGGTAAGACAGAGGACAGAGGAGGTAAGACACAAGACAGAGGAGGTAAGACAGAGGACAGAGGAGGTAAGACACAGGACAGAGTAGGTAAGACTCAGGACAGACATATCTGACAGGTTTCAAGTGTGTGTGCCACAGCGCAGAGTTTTTATTGAAGCCTGGCTATAGTTAGAAACTACACTTATAGGACGTTCCAGTAGCACACCATATAGCGCGCTGAGTCGCGAAGCGGTCGTCCCGGGTTCGCTTCCCACACCCGGCGACCATTTGCCGCATGTCTTCCCTACTTCTCCTCCCGTCCTCCCTCTCCTCTGTCGGTCCTGCGTGACCAGGAAAAAGCTGTAAAAATGCTCAAATAAATCGTAAAAAAAAAAGAAACTACACTTATAGCTAAGTTAGGCTTGGAGTTTGCCTCCTGCAATGTTGTACATTAATCAATTCCAAGCACAAAGCTGGCAAGCGGGAGCTTGTCCGCAAATCACAGCACTTGCAAACATTAACAGTATGCGCCATCTACATCATACTGGGAATGTTGTTATATTAAGAAAAAGCGACATCCAACCCAACAGGGGTGCCTGTGCTTCCAGAGGCGGGGGTCTTAATTTAAAACGTAAGAGGTGGGGGTCTTAATTTAAAACATAAAAGTGTGCAGCTTTTTCTTTTATCGCAGCCTGCACTATTAGGCCTACATTTACAGCTTCTCAATAGGCTGTGAGTTAGCCTCCCGTAATGTTACATTAATTAATTCCAAGCACAGGGCCGGCAAGCAGGGGGCTCGTCCACAAATCATAGCAAATGCAAACATTAACAGTATGCACCATCTACATCATACTGAGAGTGTTGTCTTGTTAATTCCCACACCGTGTACCCTTTCAGGTTTAATAGGCCTCATGGACGTCTCAACAACAACAACAACAACAGCGGCACTCCTCTGTGTCGTATGAGTACACGATAATTTCAGTGTTTTTATTCTGTCATTAATTATTATTTCTGAAGGTTACACCGAAACCAAGGCGTATGCCGAAGTTACGGAGGAACAGTCCTCTCTCTCGCTCTCTGAATTTATGATGAGAGCTTTAAGAACAGAGGCGCTCATTAGAAGCGGTTAGTCACATTCCCGTAATCCCCCCCCCCCTCTCTCTCTCTCTCTCTCTCTCTCTCTCTCTCTCTCTCTCTCTCTCTCTCTCTCTCCCTCTCTCTCCCTCTCTCTCTCGCGCTGTCTTTCTCTCTCCAAGGATTGAGGAATGTTATCTGTTAACAGCAAGTGCTTCTATCGCCTCTCTCTGGGGTCCTTCAGATTCTGGGAATAATTAATCACTGGGGAACTGGAATCTG
>NW_028174802.1:0-2500 GCF_963971535.1 Notolepis coatsorum
AATGCAGATGGGAATCCTGGCTCCAGCCAGCCTGAACACAACATGTTGATAATGGGCGAGAGAGCACAATGAGCTGGGCTCGCTTGCTGCCGAGACATGCTGAGTTTATCTTGTTCTCAGTAGGTAGTACAGGTGGACGTGGGCTTGTTTAGAAGACTGAAACAACTGATAAACGAGCGCTTGACTCTACGTTTACCACGCGCTGGAGTCAGAGCTGAGGCACAAATGCCATATCAGCCAGGTGTTTGTGACTGATTGCGTTGGACGTGTGCCGGTCAATCGGGAGTGGTATGTTTTTGAGTCGAGGGGACAATCAATAGGACAGCTCCCCAGAGCTAAAACCTGTACACAACACCTTATGATGGGTGCCCTTGACGCGGCGGGCACACGTCCCTGTACACACCTTGTACACAGCGTTGCCAGGCGTATATGATAATTACCGTATTTGTACGATCATTTTGCCCTCTGGTACGATGTACAATCAATAAAGTCCCATAATTTGATAATTTTGTGAGACTTACTATTATTTAGTAGTGTTAGTAGTATAGCTTACCGCTGCATCCATTTGGGGGGGGAAAAGTTTAGAATGAGTGCTGAACATGAAGGTGAGGACAGGGGAGTGGCGAAGAGGAGGGCAAAGTCGTTGTTGGAACAGCCAAAAAGTAAGCATCGCCAACAATGTTCTCTTGGTGACAAGCGTGCGATAATTTTCCTCAAAATACGATAATCTTAAGCCTCTGGTACGATACTTTAACACTCTAACATTTCTCATAAAACACACATATCATCCATTTGAGCCTGGCTTCAAGGGAAATGAGGGATTTGTTCGTTTGAGACAGTAGAATCAGGCCGTGGGCCGGCATTGCAACACTCTGCAGACACTCAACAGATTTAGCTGCTTCTGCATCATTGCAGTGGCCTGGGTGACCTGTCATCCCAGGCCACCTGCAGACTGACCCAGCCACAGCTAAGCTCTCTAGTGATTAAGCCGGCATCCATGGATCAGCCAGTGGACACACACACCACATTCATTCAAAACACAAACATTTATATAAACAACACACACACACACACACACACACACACACACACACACACACACACACACACACACACACACACACACACACACACACACACACACACACACACACACACACACACACACACACACACAAACACACACACACACACAGGAGGAGATGATGTCATACTGTGCCAACCAGTCCAGGCAGTGGGAGGGGCTCACATAGCCAAGATTTATTATCAAGGTCGGGGTGCAGGTAATTAAGCAGGAAGAAAACACTCTCATACCTTATAAAAGCAGTTTCTTTCCCACAGTCAAGTCTAGTTGCACCTCGGCAGGTCAGAGACCCCTTCTAATGCCTAATGAATACAGGCTTCCTGTGAGTGACAGCATCCCCCTGGAAGGCCAGCCATGTAATAAATACATGCATTACCCCAACACTAAAAACATGTGGAGGTCATACAGAGTGTGTGCTCTTGAAATAACCACAGGGATATGGGGGGGATGTTTGCACTGTGTGGAAGGGCTAGGGTTACCTGGGGGGCCCAAGAGGGAGTCACAGGAGGAACAAGAGGGGGGCGGGGGTGCAGGCTGGTGAATACAAAGGATGTACTGATGTCACCCTTTTCACCACTGATACAAAATTATCCTAAACAGTATTGATCTGATTATGTTACTTTTGCTGAATGGTGTAACACTAGATACAATTTTGGAATCATTGGACCGGATTGGAATGATTGAGAAATACAAACCTTTTCTCATTTAGCATAAATCGAAATGAAGTCGCTTTGCTTTGATTGCTGCGTCTCTTTGTATTGGATTTCAGTATTGGGTATCTTCTACAATACTGCTACTCCAGGCTGCATCAGTGCGTCCCCAGTGAGTCCTATATCCTCACACTGTGGGGAGAGACTGTGAGAGAGAGCTGACGTGTGATTTAGCCGTCGCCAAGATTTAGTCTGGAAGTGAGCCTGGTCTCGCTGCAATCAACGGGCTACTGGGATAAACAGTCATTTTATTCCTTCGCTTGCTTCCTGTCTCTTATCCTGAAGTCACTGCAAAAATAACTTATGCCTGAAGCTATGGAAACTTCAAAAAAGCGCTTAGATAAATCCTGGAAAGGGCTTCGTCTAAAGTTAATTGCGGTCACAGACATGCAGTGTCTCTGTAGTAGAAAGTATCTCATGTGAATTGAAAGAGCCATGCAGTGTCTCTGTAGTAGAAAGTATCTCATGTGAATTGAAAGAGCCCCCCCCCCCCCCGCCACCCAACCAAAAAAAATAGATATTTCCTTCAATCCATCCTTATCTTATCACCCAGAGTCAGATTAGTTTTAATCCAGATCCTGCCTGTCACCTTGGAATAGTTTCCACTCTCCCTCTGTAGCTACACAAGGAAAGAAAAGAAAACATTCAAATGAACCGACAGGGAGAACCGACAGGCTTATCTGACTAGCTGTTGAATCTTATCAAT
>NW_028174802.1:7500-30557 GCF_963971535.1 Notolepis coatsorum
GAACCGATTATGGGCTATATAATCCCCTCCATTCAAGACAATCTGCACGCAATAAGCAGCAACGAAAACAAATAGGGGATAAACCCTCACTGATAGTTTTACTCTGATCCTGCTTCTTGCAGTGTGTGCATCATTTTCACCTCCGCTTTAGCTTCCGTGATCCCTCACTAGAAACTCAATGCTTATAGCGAGACGAGGGTGTATCGTGTATCATGACAAACGGAGACGACTTAAAGAGGCGCTTCACCAAAAAAACAATGCTTATTTATTTTGCACATAATCTCACACACATCCAAAAGCTCTAAACAGTTATTGAGAGTAAATTAGTTGGGATATGGCCACCGACGATGTCATCGGGGACATTGAATCCTTGTGTTGTGTTAATTACAGCTCCACGAAATGATGTAGATGTAACAATAGCAATACCTTGTCTTGTAGGGACTGCTACTTTATCATTTCATTGAGCTGTAATTAACACAACACAAGGATCCAATGTCCCAGATGACATCACTGGTGGCCATATACATATATATATATATTTTTTAAAGAGAATCACTGTCAACAAGGTCCTTGCCAAACTGGGCTCCCGAGTCCCAACCAGCTCCATGATTAACCTGGATGAGGCTCACCAATCTTCCAGTCCCCAGCAGCATCCGACCTACGGTATCTCTAGCGAGGGAAGAAAGGAATAAAAGACCCAGAAGTAGGGCTGCAACTAATGACTATTTTGGTAGTCGACTAATCTGTCGATTATTTTTTCGATTAGTCGACTAATCGAAAAACAATTATATTAAAAAAAAAATTAAAAACAAAATTAAAAAATATATAATTTTTTTCACTACCTATCTTTGTGAAAGTGGCTTCTCAGCTCTGGTCCAGCTGAAGACAGAGCAGAGGAACAGATTGGACATTGAGCATGACCTCAGAGTTGCTTTGAGACTCTTGTCAGGACCAAACAACATCCCCAGTTATCCCATTAGTTCCCCCAAACTTACTGTCGGTTTGTTATGTTAAGCTAAGAAGTCTTCAGCTGGATCAGAGCTGAGAAGCCACTTTCACAAAGATAGGTAGTGCAAAAAAAAATATATATATAATAATTTTTTTTTAAAAATGTAATGACTAATCGACGCAACAATATCTCGTCGACGATTTTTCATAATCGACATCGTCGATTATGTCGACTAATCGTTGCAGCCCTACCCAGAAGTGATGGCAAAGAAAAAGCTGGTGATAAGTTAAAAGCTGAGCGGCCTGGCCTCGCCGTGAACTTATCCTCTGTGGAAATTTGAGCTCCATCAGTAAAAAGCGGGTACATTCCCATTGACAAACGCAAAGGTTTGGGGGTTGCTGTGTTTGTGTGTGTGTGCGTGTGTGTATGTTTGTGTTATAAGAATGAATGTGAAACTGAGCGTTTGGGGAAATCAGCCTTCTAACACTGATTAGTCCTAAGCAGCTATTAGTTATGCATAAGGAGGGCAAGGCAGTGGCAGCTCCACACTGAGGAGCAGAGGAGCTGGAGGACACGGAGGCTCTCGCCAGGAGCCATCTTTGTTTCTGGGACTACAGGAAATGAAGGGAAGGCGGGTGAGCTCATGGGAACAGGGACCGCTTGGCTCTGTTGTACTCCTGGAGACAATAGGCCATAAAATTGCCTCAATGCATATTCCACGCCACCAGCTATCGCAATTAACTCCTATTCTTATTCCAGTCCACCCTCTCTCGCTGTGCCTCCAACACGACATAGAAGGGACTGTGGTTGTGATGTCAATGATAATAGACCCCATTTGCATGACACCTTTCTCTGAGGGACCCTAAAAAGGTTTAGATGGCGTCCTTCACTAGTGCGATGCATAACAATCATTCAATAAGCCTGGGGTAAGAGATTTCTCACCTAGAGGAGCAATAGTAGTGATTACTAATGTCCTAATCATGGAGCCCAGCAGGACCGCTGTGGGCCACTAACTATCAGAGCCCTGTTCCCAGTGAATGGGGGAGCGATGCCATGGGCAGACTAACAAGGCTGCCTCCTGGATAAATGCTGAGGGCACAGCCCTGTCGGCCCCCACGCTGTGTGGACAGACACAACCTGGCGATTCAGATCATCACCACCGACACGCTGGGAGACAAAGGCGCCGCTATGTGAGGTGACAGGGCCACAGGACGCGGATCGGCCCTCCACATCCCCTCGTTACCCCCACGTGTGAAAGGAATCTGTCAGTCTGGATGGCAGTGCTTCCCTTCTCCCTACAGGGCTTAGTCTATGGGCCCAGGGCGAGCGAGCGCACAGACTTGAGTCAGCGCTTCAGCCTTTTGTTTGTCAGCTCGGTCAAAACGCCTCTCTTTGCCCTCCCCAACCCCCATACCCCCGCCCCCCCAGGCTGTGTGAGTGGACCAGACAGACTTCCTGACTCAGGGCTTTGGAGGGGGGAAAAGGGGGGGGGGGGCCAGGGGGAAAGAACACAGAGAAATTCAGTCCACTGGGTTCTCACTCACCCAGACCGCAGCGACCCTGAGGGCTTCCTCTCTCCCTCTCTCTCTCTCCCCCGGCCTCTATCACCGGGGCTGTTTACCATGCAGGCTGACAGGCACAAGTGACTCCATGCTGCTGGCTGGCCCAAGCCTCGTCTTATCCCAGGAGAGAGGCCCATGTCCTGGGATTGGCAGGGAGGATGGGGGGGTCCACCACAGTGGGAGTACTACCTCAGCTGTAGAGCACATTCCAATGAAATGATGACCTAATATGAGTAGTTCAATTCACTGAAGAGGAGGATGCAATATACAACATTTGCTCGGGCTGTTGAACAGATGGAGTATTCATTTACCATGCAGAATACCAAATATCAAATAATCTAAAGCTTCCCTCATCAAATGTTTTGTATCCATTACCTGCCAAAGATATGCTTGTGGAAGTTGCCGATGTTTTGGACTCAGGTACAGGGACAGCAATGGAGAATCGAGATCTTATTTACAGGTCGGGTGGTTGGGATAGGGGTGTGAGTTTGGAGAGAGGGTGATGTGATGTGAGAGTGCGATGTACAAGTTACGTTCACATTGGACACCTTTTTGAACTATACTTCTACCTTTTGAACTTCTATTGTTTTCGATGGTTTTGTCGCGACAGGCACATGTCTCCTCCAAACTTACCAGCCCCGCACTTTTCTTTTAAGCAACGCTTATTCGGGTGCTCTCAGTTAAAAGTCTGTTAAAAGTTTCAACTTTAGCCACAGAGCACATCAACGTCCATTTCACCTTCTTGTCAACGGACCAATCAAATCAACCGAGGGGAGGGATTGCCAATAGGAGGTATTTGAAGAGCAATCGACGGCAAAACAAACCAATCGACAATGGAGGAAATGCTCATTTTGTCCGTTTCCGACAAACCTTGTTTGTACGATCAGGTCTTACCACGACCGAGATATAAACAGCAAAGCCTGGAGGGCTGTGAGTAGTAATCCATGTAACGTATGTAACGTTAGCTGAAGTACAGTAGCAACAGTAATCAGTGGTATCACTTGTTGTGCCACCTGTGCACTTTCGATTCTCTATGTACAATGCCGCCCGTCGCGTTTGAGAGCAAGAAAAAGGCGTCCAATTGTGATCACAGCCGTAAACCTGTGAGGTCGGTGTAGACAGGGATATATTGAGTTACTGGGGCGCTGGAAAGAATACAGATGGCAGAACCCCCAGAAAAAGTCCCCCTTTACAGTCGCTCCCGGGTGCAGCGTGTGGAGCCAAGCTGGATCTGCATCAACCCCCCCCCCCTACTGATGGTGCCTGACAGGCCCCTAGATAGCTGTTCACACCTGGGTTTATCTACAGGCTGCAGCCCCTCTTTCCACAGCCACAGCTGGCACAGAACCTGTGGTCGCTGCTCATCCCGGCCAGCCATTAGTCCCATCAGGCAGATATCCTGATTATGTCAGGAAAATACCAGCTGGCCGTTTTATCCCACAGTAAACACAAAGCGGCAAAAACCACAGTGCAGCCAAACCACCACCACAGGCACCCATCAAAGCGTCTCTCAGTCCCTTCACTGCCCCCTGGCATGTGTTGCTCAGGTCCTGTGAAAAGCTGAACATGGTGGGTATGAAGCAGCTCCCCAGCCTGTCAGGATATCCACATTTCAGCTCCACAAAGGCTGCATGTTCTCCTTCAGAAAGAAGGGGGCCATGGCTGCAACGCCTGGCTGTGTTGCAACAGAGAAACCTCTCCCCTACATTTTGCATTCTGCTCACATTTCTGCCATCGGAGGGACGGGAACCATCTGGCTGTGGCTCTGCAACACAACCGTTACACTCTCACCCCTCCAGCCAGGCACACACACACACAAACAGAGAGAGAGAGAGAGAGAGAAGAGAGAGAGAGAGAGAGAGAGAGAGGAGAGAGAGAGAGAGAGAGAGAGAGAGAGAGAGAGAGAGAGAGAGAGAGAGAGAAACACACAAGCATAACACTGCAGCTCACTGAACAGCATCACAAAGCAAGACACACACGCATATATACACACACACTGCAGCCACGCCCACCTACAGTGGGTGCATGTTCTCTGCAGCCCTCAGTGGAGTACAGTACAGCAACTTACTTCACTCCCATGGTGGTGCCGTGTCCAATACTCTCCTCCACAGGTCCACACCTCCTGCTATGGACGCTGACAGACTGGAGCATCAGCCCAAGCATCATGCCTGCTGGATGCCTGTCTGTGTGTGTTAGTGAGCCTTTATGCCCCTGCTAGGCTGAAAAGTCCAGAGCCGCTCCACTCGGCAGATCCCACCGCTCAGCATTAATCTGCCCTCAAAACTTGTCACTGACAGAGATGTCACTCACAACACAACACAGCCAGACACAGTATTGGCCTGTTGCCTCTGCCTATAGGCTCTCTGGGGGTGGACCCACACTCTCTGTTGTCTCTAGGTTAGAGTGCATGCGAGTGGTCAGTGTTGCGCCCCCCCACCCCCACCCTTCTCTTTCGCATATCCCCCCCGGTGACAACCCCCCCCCCCCCCCCCCCCTCTATAAACAAACAGGAAGGACTCAATGGCCAAGTTCCTCATGGTAACTTCATAAACAATCACTTGTTATGTTAGTTACCCTGATAAGACAATAGAATTCAGGATGAGATCCACCATGTGTTATTCCAATGAAAAAAAGCAATCAACATACATGGTCACATACACAGCTCCTTAACCTTAAAAAATAACTAGGTCTGTCAATATTAACAGGTACATTTTTTCGATTAACTTTCAAATCTGAATGAATCACGTTACCCTTTGTGACCCCAGCTGCCTACCATAGTTGGGAGCTGGTTACCTATGTACATTCCTGAATCATGTGCCACAGGGAGAATAGTACCGTGACCAGACATCCCCATTATTTCATAATACAAAGTTTCCGAATGGACGTTTGGATTAAACCAAGTTGTATGCAGTGATGAACGGTCTTTCCAGCGGAACACAAGTTACTGTCCTAACCCAACCCCCTCCAATGTACAGTAAATGTCCTAACCCAATAACACACGAGACCTCTTCTTGGGACCAAGTAAGATTTCGTCGATATTCCAATGTACAGTTCCCCCCCCCCCCCCCCACCCCACCTACCCAACCTCCTCCAATGTACAGTTTTTATGTCAAATGTATATACTCGCTTTTTAGACACTTTTTGTATCACAAACAGTACTGTATTTGTAAATCTGGTATGTCATAAATGTATAGATGTAGCAGTACTGTCTATCTGTATGTATGTCATGTATGTCATATATGTTATGAATTTTCGTCTGATGTAAACAAGACGAAAGTCTTTCTCTGGTCTGCATCCCTTAACAATTGTGTGTATTGAGCTGTACTGTATTGTACCCATTCTGCAATCTGTTAACAAAATGTTCAATCAATCAATCAATCAATACTTAACGTTACACAGGTCGAGCTACGCACGCTTAGCTTGCTAACGTTAGATCGATTAGATTAGATTAGATTAGATTAGATTAGATTAGATTGTACTTTATTGTCATCATATTTGCATACAACGAGATTTGGGACTCAAACGTAAGGTGCATTAGTGGATAGCAGCATTAGATAGCAGTGTTGATAAGAAGGAGCCATCTGCCAACAAATATGTTGTTTCAACAAATGGATTCACTAAATGGATTACGATCCAAACATTATTGAAGACTCCTGTGACCAGTAAGTACATAGTATGTTTATCTAACCTTTCCTAACCATTTTGTGACTGCAGCATTTGCTACGTTATGTGCGCAAATATAATGCGTATACGTCTCTTTAATGGTTCAGATTTGGACATTTAATGCGGGAAGTTGTAGGCTTTTACTCGCATGCATTCAGCACACATACACTTATTTAATTAAATCGCAAATTGCAGCCTTTTTTGCGGTTATATAATTGCACAGGCTGACATCGCGATTGCAATTGGGATTAGATTAATCGTGCAGCACTAATACATGCTTACCCTTCCCTTACCTAAATTATAGTCAAGTGAAGTATAAAAAGAAAAAAGCTCTATTTCAATTTCCTGACATGCTCTCCACTTTTAAAATTAAATCGGTCAGCAGTTTCTTTGGCAAGCTAACGACCTGTTTCTATGGTTACTCTGAGCAGCCAAGGTGAAGGGGGAGCACGAGCAAGCATTTCTGACACAAAGGCCGGGCGTGTGTGTGTGTGTGTGTGTCTGTCTGTGTGTGCTAGAGAGGAAGCTATAGGCCGGGCACAATTACAGGAGAATTCCTTCCCCACAATCACAGTCATTACTGCTGAAGCACTCACCTGGGCAGCAGCTGGGGAGGCTGTGGCTGGCCGGGCCATAAAGCTACTTCCTCCCCCTCACTCCTCCAGGGCCACATTCCAAGAAACAGCTGTCAACCTCGCAACCTGCACCCTGCCCTGAACCAGCCGCCCACCCAACCAACCACCTGCCCGCGTGCCACCTCTTCCGTTTGACACTAGAGACTCAATCGACTCCTCTACGTGTGCCTCTTCCCTTGCATCCCGTGCCCACGTACTGTCCGCCCGTCTCTGTTTAACGCACCGCCGCTGTCCTGTGTTTGTTCGGCTCTTCCCTGTCTTTGTGTTCAGAGCCAGGCACGTTCATCTGGGGTGTGTGATGGAGGGGCATGGGGTGATGAGAGAGAATAGCCCTGGTTTCAGCGGCACAAACGTAAACACGAGATACATTTGAATAGATTCTGTGTCACTCAAGCCCTGCATAGTTCAACGAACTGAGCGTTCAGGAGGGGCTACTTCTCCTCTCTCCAGTCCCACGGGCCCAGCTGGGTCTAAACACCCCTGTTCCCCATCAGCAGGTGATAATGGAACAGAGCGAGTGGGTGGAAGCAGGGAACAGCAAGACGTCATTTAGCCACACAATCTGGCCCCCTGCTGGGAGCGCCGCCTGCTTTCATTACACAGCGATGTTTCAATACAGTAATCATATGCTCTGTCACAAGGCAATCAACATCCAACATGCTGGTCAGCTGAAACACGGCCCTCAATTAATCACACACACCCCCACCGGACCGTCTCATGCCAGTAATACACACTGCACACACATGCACACACTCGATTCTGTTCGGGGGCTGACCCTTAACCCTAGCAGTCTCAATACTTCTTTACGGTCAGGCTAATGGCCAATTGCACATTATTGACCCTCCGTGATCTTGGTTTCAGCACACTCTGCATGACGTGGTAAAAAAAAGGACAAAGAGGGAGCGAGTTGAATGGAAGCTTTTGAAATTGAAATTCCACTACAAACCCTGGTGTGATCAAAGAAATGTTGCATTACAGATCCTGGTATGCATGTCTGTCCACTGAGGTAAACACAAGCCACTCTTAATCATCGTCATCAGTGGTGAGGATCACGAGCAGTAACCAAATCAAAGACTACACATAATTCAGCCTTAATGGTTTAAATTCCATTCGAGAGAAACGTTTCTGGGTCCATAATACATACAGTAGTGACCAGAGAGAGAGAGAGAGAGAGAGAGATAGAGAGAGATAGAGAGACAAGAAAACTGAAAAAAGGCCCCATTTAAAAAATGAATGAAATAATATTCCAGGGGAGCCTAGAGAGTTCTCCCAACACCCAGCAGCACCGACACGAATGGTGACTGGAGTTTCTTGGGTTATTTCATTTATAATGAAATTACTTTTCAACCGAGCAGACATCTGAAATGAATAACAAATTAAATGCTTCTTCTCTCTCTCTCTCTCTCTCTCCTCTCTCTCTCTCTCTCTCTCTCTCTCTCTCTCTCTCTCTCTCTCTCTCTCTCTCTCTCTCTCTCTCTCTCTCTCTCTCTCTATCTCTCTTTTTTCAAAAATGTTAAACCAGTTGAATGGTTGACTTGTTTTCCTAATGAAAAAAACAACAACATTGAAATCAATTTAGTTCGTTCCCTTTTCTTTGCTCTCAGCGTTTCGCTAATTGCGTCCTAATCACAATTTCATCTCGGAGTGGAGTGTGTTGCTGCTAAATGTCAGACACGTGTCTTAGGAGCGTCCTCCACTCTGGAGGGGGAAGAAACCCACCGCTTGGATATTCCGCTGCCACATCCGACGGCTCTCCGGATTTGTGCGCTAATTGTATCTTTAGAGAACAGAGAGAGAATGCTAATCACAAACCATGTTTTCAATCAGTCCTAAAACGCCAGGCGCTAAATCTCCTCTCCGGGTCTCTTCCTTTTCTAATTCTACGGACAGATTTGTTGATGGATTTTGTACGAAACAATTCTTTTTTGACCTTCGAGGGCATGTGCACGGCAATCAACAGTGGTCCTGAAAACAGACAATAATGGTGATGGAGAACGACAGTGGTGGTGGTGATGGTGATGATGATGATGATGATGATGATGATGATGATGATGATGATGATGAAGAAGAAGAAGAAGATAATAACAATAATTCTGAGGGAGGCGGCAGCAGCTGCAGTGGCTCAGGAAGTGGGTGTGTTTTCCAATCAAGCGCAGTGTGCATCTCGCTCCACCGCCCTGTTCTGTATCGCGGAATGCGATGCTGTGTGAAGCCCCGTAGCGTCATCGCCGTGCTTCTCCCGGCCAAGCAAAACACCACATTCTTGGCAGCGAGTTATCTTTGGGATGAAATGAAAGGTGGAACCCTTCATCTAACTTCCACCTCCACCCCTCCTGTCCCACCAGGGCTCGAACAGGGGGAAAACAAGCCCCCCCTCCCCACGCCGGCTGGCAGACCTGGCAGTGATGTCCATCCTAGCGCCTTTTGAGCTCCGGTCCAAAGAAAACACGAGCCCTAATAAATTAGAGTCTGAAATTAACCCTGTCCGCCGTCGGGTCACGCCTCGCCGTTGTTCAGGCCTGACCTGCCGCTCTCCGCACAGGAAGTGACGCGCATGGGAAGTGACACAGTCAGAGGAGGATCTGGATGGTTCTCCCTGCCAAAGGAGAGAGAGAGGCCCGGTGGTCCTAGTGCTATACTCTGCTAGACCTGGTTCAAGTTGGTGAGACATGCTCCGTTTGGGAGGATTGGAGAAAACGTTAGTGCTCCCCTGCTGTGGAGGCCCTGTCACATCACCAACAGCAGGTGGCCTCTCTGCCTGCAAGGGGGCAAAGCTTCAACGGCCCTATGCGTCATCCTTAGCCAACTTTCCGTTCGCTTTCCTTTTTCCCTTTGGCGACATTCATTATGGCACAGCGCTCCTCAGGGACCGGAGGAAGCAGGCGTGGGAATACACACTGACCAAACTGCCAAATGGGAATCTATCAATGCCACTCTAGCACATTACACCATGCAGCCATCCAGATGCCTGGAGAAGCAGAGTGTATTCTCCAGGGCGTCGGGCACACCAGAGCCAAGCGGAGCCCACTGCGGCTGCCTCATTGTCTGAGACACACGATGAGCATCGAAACACTAAACACAAAATAACAGCCCTGAGCAGAATCACAACCATAGTCAAAACTAGAAAGGTGCGCTCAGTAGAACGCAAAACTCCACCAGGCGGCAGCCGCACATTTCTTTTCTCTTTCTCACAGAGCAAACAAATTAATACACTATTTCACTATTACACACTAGTACACTATTACACAGTATTACGCTATTAGAAGCCGGGTCTACAATCATTGTTTATCTGGTTGCCATTGACGCTGCAAAGCAGTTTATTTTATATTATTTATTTTTTCACTTGTGTTCAAACGTCTGTCACATTGGCTGATCGCCATGGCGGCACAGAGGAAAAGTTCAACCAGAGACATTTCTCCATTGATCCCGAGAGAGTGAAAGAGGATGGAGAAAAACATAAAGTTGAACTTCAACATCTGTCAGAGGAAGGCGGTGAAAGGGCCAGACTGCGTGGTGGAGGGAGGAAGAAGGCTAGCGATGAGCTGCATCTGAACATGTACGAGTGGATCCACAGCGTTCCAGCACCACATTTCAGAGTCTCCTGCAAGATGATCCGGATGAAGGCTAAAGAGATCTATGCCACCGTGAGTGACAGCAGGGATAGTGAGAACTTTGCTGCTAGCGCTGGCTGGCTTGACAGATTCCTCCACCGCAATAACTTTTCTGTCAGAAGACGTACAAAGATGCCAGGCACTTCATCGAGAAGGTTGCCACATTTCTCGATGCGGATGATTGAGAAAAAGAAGATACAGGAGGGCGACATCATAGCATCTCTCCCCCTCTCCCTCGCCCCCCCCCCCCCCCCTCTCTCTCTCTCTCTCTCTGTAGAAAAGTGTTCTACAGGTAATATTCACACTGGTTTAATAAACAATCTGATAGTATTTCCCGCCTTTGCTGAGCAGGAGTTTTGTGCAAAATAAACGAAAGGCCTTATAGAGGCCATGTAGACGCCTGTCCCAAATATAGAACCGTTGAGTTCAGTGATTGAAGCAAATAAATCAGGGCTATTCTTACGGTAATCTCCACCAGGCGAACAGCTTAGTTTGAATCAAAAGAATTCAAACAAAAGGAAAATAAGAGAACATCAAAGCCCTTCTCAAACAGTCCTTCTCTAACCTAACCCAAGCTTCAACTTAAGCCGTTTTGCAAGTCACTCCCTCTCGTTATCGGATTATGTAATTCCATTTTCCATTCATGGTCACTGGTGCCAATAGCTGAAGGTTCATTTAGTCCCGTGACGGTGCGTGTCATGAAGCCTGCGATAAGTCGACCATGGGAAGGACAACATCTAGCCTGCTATAAGTCGACCATGGGAAGGACAACATCTAGCCTGCTATAAGTCGACCATGGGAAGGACAACATGTTCCTAGATGCTGCTGAGAGCGTGAACCATGACTCAGTCAGCAGTCATGTGAAAACGAGTCTATTCACACCTCCTATTTGTTGTGTAAAAGCAAAAGGGCCAACCACATACACAATAAAAACCTACATGTATGCACATACACACACACACACACACACACACACACACACACACATAATGGCTGTGGTCATTACCGTATAAAGAAGGACGCTGCCGCGGATGCGTTCTGTGAGTTGGCGGTGGAGATGGCGGTGGCGGCGGTGGAGACCGGGGGTCCAAGCACGCACTGTCCCAGCTGGCTGGAGCTCCTCAGTCGCCCGGGGGTGTTGATGGTGGTGGTGGCGGTGGTGAAGGGGGCCTCCATGGCCGGGCCATCCCTCTCCGCCTCCCCCATCAGACCCTGGACCTGCAGACACGAACACAGAGATAAGAGAGCACATCGACCACCTCTGCTCGTTTCCCTTCCACTCCATTTACTCCCTCGCTCCTCTCCTCCGCCACAGATGGGCAGGCAGGCGCTGAAGCCAGGTCTGTTCAAAGGGAGTCAGCAGCAGTATCCAGCTCAGTGGAGAGAGAGCCTCCCTACAGAACAGCAAGGACACTGCTGCTCCGCTCATTGATTCTGGCAACACTCTGGAGGACGACCTGGCTGAACAGCAATTACATGATAACCATCTAATTAGTCATTACGTTGCTAGCTGATATATATATCAGCAGCTAATTTGGCATTTTGCTTATTGCATATAAAGAACATGTTAGCGCACAGCTTGATTCATACCACTAGGCCCAGCTGCATAGGAGCAGAAAAACTTAATTATCCCACAGTGGCACGCGTAGTTGGTCTCTGAGCATACATAACACAGTATCTAAAAGTACAACAGTATAAAAAGGAAGATGCACATCGGAAACACATACATAGTAATCCAGTGTAAAACAGTGTTATCTCGCCCTGTGAGGATGTAACTGTGGGTGTCTCTGAGTCATGGCAGAGCCGACCTGCCTGGCAGCAGGGTTATATGGGGCAGGAGCGGACTGGCCCACCATCCAGCATAGGGGATGTCTGTGTTGCCCCAGGGCTCTATGAAGCAGGTCCCAGGCTGCTCTGTGTGTGCAGGTCTAGGTGGGAGGAAGGAGGGGTGTGGGGGTTCTCAGCTGGAGCTGTGGGGGCAGTGGAGGTGGGAGACACAGATCTCTCCCTAGTCCAGCAGAGGGCTAACTACTACTCAGGTTAACCTGCTATATATTATTAATATATAGGGCTGTACCAAATAGTTCGAAGCTTCGTTCATAATGTTGACATTCGAATTCTAAATCAACATCAGAATTCTTTATTTAAAAATGTTTTAATAATAATATATATATTTTTTTTTATATATATTTTATGTGTCTATTCATTCTGTTTAAACCAATGGGGTTTTTCTTCACAGTTGCAGATAAAAATTAGGCTACACTAATATTATAGGATTATACTATTTATAGTATGACTCATCATACAAATTCAAATAAAACATTTATCATAAATGATCCGCTTGGCACTCGGCGCTCCATCAAGACGTCACCATCACTTTCGTACCAACGTGCCCTTATTGGATTATTTATGTTGACGAAACGTATTAGTTATATTCATTAAAGAAAGTTCATTTAATCCTCCTACCAGCCATGGCTCAGCCCAACAGCACAACGGTGAGTATAAGCTAACAAGAACCGATCCTGTGGGTTCTGTGAGCATAATAAATTAAATAAATAAGTCAGAGGTTTTCAATAACATTTATAAACAGTGACACGTGCATATTGAGCAACACACGGCAACCTTGAGTTGAGCATGATGTGTCATTTGATATATACTGTCAGCACAACCCAGGCCCTGTGGATATTTACCAGCTCTACTGTATGTTTGCCCTACATTTATGTTGGTAACTAAAATAACATCAATTCCAATCATTTCCAACAAACAAAGTGTGTGTGGGGGCCCTCTAGTATATATGCCATCTGTCAATGGAGGCCGACAGCTGAGCTATTTATACGTCCCAGCTGACATGTGAAAGCTATACATCAAGATGTAGGGACATATATACGTACATTCTGACATTCACACGAGAGCGGGACGGCATATAGCTGAGTATTTACACCGTGGGCTGTTGTGCAGTGCCATGTACTGCTTGCTATATTCGGGACGGCATATAGCTGAGTATTTACACCGTGGGCTGTTGTGCAGTGCCATGTACTGCTTGCTATATTCAAATACGGTTGGGCCGTAGCTCAATGGGTAGAGCGTGATACACCGCCAAGGTTAGGGGTTCAGTTCCCAATGGGGGTCACCCAATGTAGGCACTCACGGTACTGTAAGGCGATTTGGATGAATGCATCCACCAAGCGGCAGATGTTATATTATGACTGGATTATCATCGCCCGGAAAACCCAAGCTGTACATCGAGAGGCGGGCGCGCTCTGTGTTTTCTTGATAAATTGCCAACATTTCAAATTAGAGCCGTGGTTTCATTTGTCGCCCCCCGGGGGAATCAACAGCCTTATTTTGAGAATCCAGTTCCGGTGTCTTGAAACTTCATCGTGTCTGTGGGGGATCTTACACTGTGATTGGCTGAGGTGTCATGAGGTTATGATTTGTGAGGTTCACGATGGAGTGACTGGGAGCAAACTAAAATGAGCCGAGCGTGGATCCTTCTCACGAAAGCCGGCGGGGCGGAAAGCCTGTAACGACACCATGCGGGTCGTCCGTGACAAGACAGGGGAGGTGTTTCACATGGCCCCGACAGACAAGAGCACTTCACACACACACACACACACACACTGTGCGGGAAGCCTATCTGGTCGGCTCATCATAACAATGTCACTGATTGAGCCAACGTGGTATCGGATTTAAAATCAGGCGGCAGGCGAGACTTGGAGCGTGCAGGGAGAGCTGCGAAACGGGGGCGGGTTTGGCTGGTGTGTGTGGGCTGAAAACCGATGGAACGTACACACAAAAAGCACATCTAGATGCCTGTCGATGAGCATTCTGCCCTTGGAGGGAGACTTAAGCCCCGTGGCCAAGCTACCCTCTTGGAACACGGCTGGCGCTGGTTATGGCTGAATAATATGATCTATCCCCTGGTCAGGTAATTAGGCTGTGGCAGTGGAGCCATGTGTCCACACAGCCATTGACACTGAGAGGCAGTAATGAGCTGGCCATCCACCCTCTGGGGGGTGCCTGGGCCTCCTTGTCCTCTTAACCCAAGTTAAGTGGCATTGAAAAAAGTAAAGAGAGAGAGAGAGGGAGAGAGAGAGAGAGAGAGAGAGAGAGAGAGAGAGAGAGAGAGAGAGAGAGAGAGAGAGAGAGAGAGAGAGAGAGAGACAGGAGAGAGCACCCCGTTTACCTTCATGTCAACACAGGGCAGGCCAGCCTCAGTGACCTCTGACCCCACTAGCTGACATACTATTACTATTGGGGTGAAATAGGCCTCATTAATCTGGGCTGTCCTGCTTGGCTGACCTCAATAACCAATAGAAACTGAGTAAGAGAGGAGTATCGACTGAACGATGATACTGTAATCACTGGGTATGAAAAATTGACAGAAAAAGTCGATAAGAAATCTGAGGAATTTGACACTTGACTCTTAGGAAACGCAATATTTTGTCTTCTTTTCAAATAAAAAATCTGTTGAATCAAGAAGTTAAAATCAGGGGGAAGCAGTGGTATAAAGGTCAGCAGTAGAAGTGAACTGCTCACAGGTGTGCCGGTCTGTAACGTATGAGTGGTGAGCAGGGCGTTGCTGAGCATTGTGGGCTCAGTCAAACCTTCCCTGGATAAATAGGGAGGCTTACAGCACAAACACACCAGTCGTGCGCGAAGGCAGGCGGGCAGGCGGGCGACCAGCGCTTCACTTTCACTCCCATGTTAACGGACGTAGCTGTGCCCACAGGCTGCAAGCGGGCGAGCGACTCGCGGGCTGGAAGCGATAGTTTTCGCTTTGGTTGGATTCAGAGGCGTGCGCCATGCGCATTTTCACAGAAATACACTTATTACCACACATATAGATGTTGTTCAACCAGCTAATGTGTCTGTATCTTTCCCAATACAAATAAACCATATTACTATACTTGTTCAGGAGTACAGTCACACTGAGTGATCATCATTCTAAAATGAATTCTAACATTCTAATTAATTATATAATAACTGGTTATACATGCAAAATGGACAATAGAACACTGGAACTGGAAATCTTTTTAAAATCTTCAAACGGGGACTGACTTCGCAATAGACTAGGCATTTACAGCTGTTCCAATGTAAATGTGTCTTCCTCCGTGCACTTTCGCCCGCTCTGAAGTGGGACTCGGTGCACCAAGGCAGCAGCCAAAACTGTCTACTGGGCTCTGAACTGGTAGCAGGCGAGCGGGCCAGAGCAGCGGGCGCCTCCCGGGCCAACCAGCACACACTGAAGCCCCACTGGGTCAAGAACAATTTGTCTTAGCAGATTAGCACACGTGTGGTTGTGGGTTGTGCAGAGCAGAGGGAAAACAGATTTGGGTCAATCAATTAACCATTTGGCGCATACTGCATGCAGTTACGGAAAATAATTCACCGTTCAACAATATGGTTTGTCTGCACGCAATGTCAACAGGCTCTGAAAGGGTTCATTTGAACAGGTTGAACGAAGAATGATGAAGTGGGAGCTCAACAGACGCTTGGGTTTTGCTTTGTCAGGAGACGCTGGAGACCGGAGTTTCTCCGCAGACCTAACAGGCCTCATGTGGGCTCATCCTCTCTGTTTACAGCAATCACACACAGATACAGCACAGTATCCTAAGCCAATCCCATCTGTTAAGCGGGTGAGAGAGAGAAAGAGAGAGCGAGAGAGCGAGAGAGAGAGAGAGAGAGAGAGAGAGAGAGAGAGAGAGAGAGAGAGAGAGAGAGAGAGAGAGAGAGAGAGAGAGAGATAGTTTCTGTTCCAGTGGCGCTTGAAATGGACACATTATCATTCTAAATCCCACCTGCAGCGTTTTCTCCAATGAGATGTTCAAGGTGGTCTGTAATGTGCTGCATGCGGCAGACTGGAGCCCCCGGCTCTCGCGATGACACCCTCTGTCGGCCGCATTGCTGTCTAAACAGAGAACATCTACACTCCTTTGTCTGTGTGACGCCGCCCGTGCTTCAAAGAAATCAAGTGGGAATAAAAAAAATTAAAGCACTTGCCTCTCGCCGCACCAGAGCTCCTAATCCACGCGAGCCGGTGTGGGTTTTTCTTTTTTGGCATTTCCAAGGATCTGGTTTTAATGAAAGAAACAGGCTTTCGAAAATAACACCGGGCCCGTTTCTGCTGTGTTTGTAACTCCATATCCTGAAGGGACGTTTTCTCTTTCTCAGAGGAGGCCTCCGGGCCTCAGCTATGTGGCATTGAGCAACACGTCCAGGCTCTCCAGGGCCACTAATTGCTTTTGGACACATAGATGGAGAAGTCCGATGCCTTTTGATTTGCCCTAGATTGCACACATGCTGTTAAAAGCTTTTGGTGGCCTCCCATAAACTGGCTCTAAAGGCACTTGTTGACATTAAAAGGAGGGGGCCAGAAAATCTGGTTCCAATTTTCGAGCAGAGAAAGAAGGAATAACAGTGACAAAAACCCATAATGGACGACCGTTTTCAAACGCAGACTAATGCAGAGACGGCAGAAATATAGCTGCAACTAAAGCCACTTAATGTTTCCGACAGGCAACATGAAAGTGCCGGGGAACAGATCCGGTTAGCACCTGCAGAGGGGTTGGTGAGTTTGTTCTGTACACTAATTCTGCCTGGTGTAGAATGTCACAGTGGCGTGTCGGAGTCAGGTCTGGGACCAGATGTCCTCGTCACGGACTGGAAGGGAGCGCATCTGTAGAAAAGGACACCATCTCATCGCCAGCCAGGAATATACAGTCCTAGGAATCACTCCCAGCACGGAGATCTCTCCAAAAGTGATGTTAAAACAGAGTGTCAGCATGAATAATGTACAAATGTGCAACTAAATGATTCAGTGTGGTGACAGGCAGAGTGTTATGGCCAGTCATTAGCTCACACAAGACCACAAGGGTAACTTAGGTCTCTCCTCCCTCCGTCTATGAGACATCAAACAGAGCAGTGACTAAACCCTTATCCCCACATCAGAGAGAGTAGAGCGGGGAGTTATGGAGACACTGTGGGGTGGTCATCCGAAAACGCCCTTGAGGAGAGGGTCAGCAGATTAGTGCTGTGATGACCTTTGACCTTAGAGATCACCCACGTTCTTTGACTCCTGAGGAATGAGAGGTCAGCTCGGCACTCCTGCGGAGTTCTGGCGTAGGACGCCTCGTCTGGAGGACGTCTCGTCTCTCTGCTGATGAGTCATGACTTGTTTAGCACTAAGACACTACATTTAAGATAAGAGAAACAAGGGGCGCTTCACCAGACCTCAGTCTTTGGCTGAATATACAGTATGTTGCAAGTCTGTTAAAACAATCTTGTTGACCAACTGATGACTGACTGATTTTTGCTGATAATCTATTGATAAGCTGTGTAGAGTGTACGGATGGACTATTGAAATAAAAGAGTTACCCAGAGAGAGGTTCTAGACACCTGTATTTTACTGTGGTAATCAGGGATGTAAATGTGAGCAGCCGGCTAGCCCATGATGGCTACGATTCGGCAGACCAGGCTGGTGCAAAGCTCTTCGTCGCTAAGCAGAATATGAGTTAATGAAAAGGATACGAAGACAGCAGTAAGATACCCTTGCTGTGATAAAGGCCAAAATCATCTCAATCCCTGATGATAATGTTCTTAAAGGAACACGCCAACATTATGGGAAATGCGCTCACTGTCTTCTCCAGAGTCAGACAAGGAGATAGATGAAAATGTCCTCTCTGTGCGTTCAGTAAAAGGCTATGTGGCTGCAAGCTAGCCTACCGTAGCACAAATTAATGGAAGCGGATACGGACCACTAGTCTAGCTTAAAACTCTGGGAGAGGTGTCTTTGGCCAACACGGCTAACTGGTCCATATCCGCTTCCATTCATTTGTGTTAAGCTAGGCTAGCTTGGAGCCAGATACCTGTCTATTGAACACACAGACAGGGATAAACGTACGAAAAGAACATATGTGATGTATTTACTTTGGCCTCTGATGGTGTGCAAGGTGTAGCTTACAAACCTTGGGAAGTGATTGTTATATTCAATTATTGTTTTTGGTGTTTTATAATCCCGTAAGGGATGGGTCGTCGGACATGACATGAAAATAAAATGTCATTCATTCATTCATTCAGAGAGAGGCAGATGGTATCCATCTTCTTGTCTGACTCGTCTAGAGAAGAGAGTAAGCGCATTTCCCATAATGTGGGCGTGTTCCCATAATGTGGGCGTGTTCCTTTATGGATGATTAGTGAGAGGGATTACGATTGTTAACTAGACGGACATACCGGGCTGGGCTGAGGGAGGAAGTTATTGACCCTGGAGATGCTCCACATGCCCTCTAGATACTGCTGGGCCTGGATGGTGACAGAGCTCAGGGCCCCGGTCAGCTGCCCTCCTCCCACAGTCACCTGGACGCTGGTCTTTGGTCCCGGGGGGACAGAGGAGCCCTGCGGCCAGCCCTGCCCCCTGCGGCGCTCCGCCACGGGTAGGACAGTGTGGGCATGGGGATAGGCTTTGGGGATTTGCTTGGCCCCGGAGGACGAGGCGGCACATCTGGGAGGCTGTCCTGGGAAGGAGGTGGCGGGCAGGGCTGGCATGTCGGAGTTGAGGGAGAGGACGGGGGCGGTGTGGAGCGTCTGCAGGGCCTCCTGCCTCAGCTGGTGGAGGGGCGTGGAGCACACCTGGCAGCAGCTGGCCCAAGCCTCATGGTTCCCAGAAGCTTGGAGCTGCTCGAAGAGGAAGGCTGCGTATCCAGGGTCCTGAAGAGTAAGAAAACACACAGAGAGGGTTGATTTAACGGCACATCAAGTAGAGAAACTCTACACATATAACATGTTAGACCAGATCCTATCATGTCTCCATATCAGCTCTTGTGGGAGGATTTCCTGCACGCTGTTGAACATTTTCCAGGCGTGTCGGTGGCCTGCTAGCAGTGTGGTCCCTGGCTGCCCTCTGGGACCCTCACTCCCCGTCTTAACCACTTCCTCCACCTCTGGATGGCTGTTTGTTTAGACTGAGCTGCTCCTCCTGGCAGCAACCAGAGACCACTGATCATGTTCTCCCGGCATGCGCTCATCTCACGGTGGCTGTCCGGGCCCTGAGACCAAACAAGCCACACAACACGGCCAAATGGTGAGGAGATAAGCCGGAAATACGACCTGGGAAGGATTAGCGGGAGACCCCACAGAGTCATAGTTTAGGCATTCCTGACAAACCACCGACTCTTAATGTCAAATCTTTTCTTGTCTAGACTGTTTAGACTTTTAGAATGGAGGAATGCCAAGTGGAGTTGAGCTCTCATTACTGTTTAGAGAGAGAGAGAGAGACGAGTGGAGTTTGTGTCCTTCCTCCCAGTCTGGCAGAGGGCACCCCGGAGTGCACGTCTGGGAGGAAACGTCAGAAAAGAAGACAACCGCCGAGGGGATGCTAGCGCCCCGAGCCATACTATTTATATATGATAAAGACTGCCAGCATGAAAACATATGATAAGACACCCAGTGTGAAGGAAATGTCTCTGCCTGGAAGCCAGAGGCATAGAGAGGGCAAAGCTCTCACAACAACTCATTGCTATTCACATACCTTTAATGCTCTGGGTAGATAAACAACTTTCTCTGCCACTCAGACGGCACGCACACACGCACGCACGCATGCACACACACACACGCACACACACACACACAAGGCTCTTAAGAGGCATAAAGGGGCACTAGGCTCATGCCCAGCGGTGTCGTGGCCTAAGACAGGAGCCCACAGCCCATACATAAATGTTTATGAGGCCTCTGCTCCCTGGAATCTCGGAGGTGATCAGAAGGAGTAGGACGGTGTGGCTGTAATGCAGTGCCGCTTAATACAGACAGGCCCAATAGACTTAGGATCCACAGAGGCAGGCAGTGGGACTCTAAATCTCTCCCTGAAAGCAGCTCAATAACAAGACTTCTAGTTGACCTTTTTACTGCTAACACTAACGGTATTAATATATGATCATGTAACGTTTGGCACGGCGGACTAACTAGTGATGCTTTCTTTTCCTTTAGCCATCCTCCACACGTCTCCTTTACTTTTGTAGACGTGCAGAGAAGTGGTGAGGAGTGGATTACAGTGCACACACACTCAGACCTGTCCCCGAGCCATTATTTCTTTCTTTTTGTATCCACTTTTTCTCCTTATTTTCTATTTTTCTCCCATCCCAATTTCGTGTATCCAATTCTCCCCTCCCCTGTCTTGAACGTTGCTCGACTATGCCCCCCACTGGTCGGTTGTAGAGAGGATAGAAGCCTTGCATCACGTGTTCCCTCCGGCACACGAGGAGGCAGCCTGTCACATCTTTTCGCCTGCCAGCGCGGACTCTCATTGGCGAGGTGTAACGCATGGGAGGCTCACACTACCCTCGCCACTTCCTGTCTCTGCTGTGCAGGCGTCTCCCAACCGACCTGTAGGGGTCGCTGTCCACAACGTCCAATCCCCACCCATCGACTTCCACCCGCTGACTCTGCCAAATGAGCCAGTACGACGGCCGGCCCAAGCCGAAGGCAATGCTGAGACTGGGATTCGATACCGGAGTCTCTTGCATTGGTGACGAGCGCAATCTCCGCTACGCCACCCAGCCGCCCTCCGAGCCATTATTTCTATGACTTCCATCACATCACATTCTGTACAGAGCGGAGGTTCAGCCAAGAGATACTGAGGCTATTCAGGCAGAGAGCCTGATTGTAGACCAAACCAGTTGTGGTTAATGATTTACTCCATAGGCTCCTAACTTTACACTTGGGCAGCCGCACGGAGAAGACGCGTGAAAACACCAAGAGGTAACTCCGGATGTTGATTATCCCACAGCTCTTACCGGAGTGCGTGTTGCACTGGTGGTGTAATATATGTGGCTGATGGTGGTGGATGTATTTATTTTGTATCCACTTTTTTCTCCTCTTTTTCTCCCATCCCAATTTAGCCGTGCCAATTCTCCCCTCCCCTGTCTTGAACGTTGCTCGCATATGCCCCCCACTGGTCGGTTGTAGGGAGGATAGAAGCCTTGCATCACGTGTCCCCTCCGATACACGAGGACGCAGCCTGTCACATCTTTTCACCTGCCAGCGCGGACTCTCATTTGGCGAGGTGTAACGTGTGGGAGGCTCACACTACCCCCGCCATTTTCCTGTCTCTGCTGTGCAGGCGTCCCCCAACCGACCTGTAGGAGTCGCTGTCCACAACGTCCAGATTACCACCCATCGACTTCCACCCGCTGACTCTGCCAATTGAGTTAGTATGACGGCCGGCCCAAGCCGGAGGCAACGCCGACAGCCGGAGTCGAACCCGGTGTCTCTTGCGTTGGTGACGAGCGCAATGCCCGCTGCGCCACCCAGCCGCCGGTGGTGGATGTATTAAGTACAATTATCTTCTTATGGGGGAGGGGGGGCTACTCCAATGTATATGCATTAAAGAAGCTTACGATGTAACTATCACAGAGTTTTAGAGAATTTATCATTTATTATTGTGTTTTTATTATTATATTATTGTGCCTAATTTGATTGTTTTTATTATATTTTATTATGTTTCATTATTGACTTGGCATGAATGAAAATGAGGGCCCACCCTCAATGTATTTCCCGATAATTAAATTAAAGGTTGAATGAATGAATGAATGAATGAATGAATGAATGAATGAATGAATGAATGAATGAATGAATGAATGAATGAATGAATGAATGAATGAATGAATGAATGAATGAATGAACAGGATATTCTGTACAATGAAGAGCAGTTTTCTACATGGATTTTGTGGGACTATGACGAATCAGAAGAGAAATGTGCGAAAGAGAGACTGAAAAACACCACAGGCTACTACTTACTACTGACACGGTCTGGTCTGGTTTTTATGCATTTGGTTCTGAGACAGGAAATTGAAGCAGAACCATAACCACACAGTGAACACCCCCCCCCACCCCCCCCCCCCACCCCCCACCACCACACCCACACCCACCCTCACCCTTCACCCTCCGACCAACCTTACTCCACCTCAGGGCATAGCTATGGAAGAAATCAATTCCCCTCGCCCTCTCTCTCTCGCTCTCTCTCTTTCTCTCTCTCTTTCCCTCTCTCTCTCTCTACATGCCATACCTTCCCTCCCTTCATGCATTGTTAGGTGTTGATTTAGGAGAGCTAATAAAAAGACACACAAAGCTGAGCCCATCTGCTATTCTGTTAGGATTCTGGAGGTTAGAGAGTGGGCTCATCTTGTAAAGCTGTCTGTTAGTTTTATACTCTAGGGAGTGAGCCAGGGGTCAGGGCAACAACACTGGTGATGAAGATGATGATGAAGAAGATGATGATGATGATGGTGATGATGAAGATGATGATGATGAAGATGATGATGATGATGATGATGATGATGATGATGATGATGATGATGATGATGATGATGATGATGATGATGATGATGATGATGATGATGATGATGATGATGATGACAGTGTACATGGAAGACGATGACGTCCTGATGCTGGAAAGGTTATTTTATAGATGTCTCAAAGGACAAAATAATAACAAAAGGGTTTTGTTATTGTTGTTATCCCCCAGTAGAAACATTTCCCAAACACCTCACCACACAAATTAACTGCTGAGGAGGCTGTTTGAAGTGCATAGAGTAAAGCATGAAACATATTATGCATGAATGCACTCAGTCCCATCACCATACTG
>NW_028174801.1:0-55000 GCF_963971535.1 Notolepis coatsorum
AGTTGAAGGGTTTCTGTCTGTGAACCTGGGAAAAGTAATGAGAGGTGGTCTGTCCACACCTGTCCATTAGTGGGAAGAGGAGTGTGGAGAGGAGGGAGGGAGAGAGAGAGAGAGAGAGAGAGAGAGAGAGAGAGAGAGAGAGAGAGAGAGAGAGAGAGAGATAGGGGGGGGGGAGAGAGGGGGGAGAGACAGAGAGAGAGAGAGAGAGAGAGAGAGATAGGGGGGGGGGGAGAGGGGGGGGAGAGAGAGAGAGAGAGAGAGAGAGAGAGAGAGAGAGAGAGAGAGAGAGAGAGAGAGAGAGAGAGACTACCAACGGTTTCTACAACCAATTGAAAATAAGGGCTACCATTAAGCGAGGCTATCTTTTGATGCACTTAGCTCCGGTCCCAAATCTAATTTAACTCCAGTGGAGCAGAGCTGCCAGGCCGTGTTCAGCTTACACTATTACCCCAGGAATGTAGACTTTCTCTCTGGAGTACAGAACGACCCATAGCTCCCTGATTGACTCAATTTGCCTTCTTGGATTCAGACAATAATGAAGACGCTTCAGAACGGTTACAGCAGCTGAGATGACAGATGATATCACTGCATTTACATTTAAGTCATTTAGCTGAAAGCTTTTATCCAAAGCCACTTATACAAGTTCTGTACGTCGACAAGTCATCAGGAAGGGCACAACTCTATCAGCTGAGTAACAATGTTCATCAAAGTGTTGAGTGCTACAGTGTAGGTTAGTTTATTATAGGACATCATCACTATAGGACTCCCATCAACTGCACACTTTGAGAGGAGATGTTAATAAACCATATCTGATGCCTACCGACCCGTGTGCATTATGCCATGGTCTAACCATTGAGCTAAACATGGAATGGAACCCCTAACGCTGGCAGTGTGTTCATGCCTTGCTGTATATCCATTGAGCTATACACAGGGAATGGAACCTCTAAACTTGGTAGTGCCTTGCTCAGTCTATACCCATTGAACTACATAGGACCAGGAGGACAAACATATTTGATTTGAAATCTTTATTTCGAACATGCAATGAATACAAACAAACAATAACAAAAGCAAAACACAACTCAATCTACATGTTCGAAAAGGAGTAGGAAGAAGTATACACGTATTTAATCCTACCCCTTTTCCACTACTCAAATGAGTGTACTATTTTAAAACATAAAAAAGAAAAAAATATATATATAAATGCAAAACAAAAAAACAAAAACTATATATGTAAAACATGAAAGAAATAAAATAACCCCCCTCCCTATCAAAGAACAGTTCTTGAATGTTTCTTTGAAGTGCATGACTTTTTGCTTTATACATTAATTGTGCCGTTTTAAATTCCACAAGATCATTTAACTTCAATGTCTTTGACTCCAGAAACAATATGTTTGTGTGATCACGATAACCTGCAATGTGAACTATCCTTATGGCCCCTTTTTGGAGCATAAAAAGTGGTTGTAGTGTAGACTTATAATTGTTTCCCCAGACTTCAGCACAGTAATTTAAAGATGGTAAAACTAGTGAACAGTAGAGCATGTAGAGTGATTTTCTATCCAGAATGTGCTTTACTTTACTCATGACTGAAAAATGATGATAAATGATATGAATCTCTTATCGGCGAATGCATTGAAGCAGTCTGGGGGCAAACTATACTACACACCCTATATAGTTGAACCGAATCATGAGCAGATATTATTAAACGCAGCCCTAGCCCCTGGGTAAGTCACGAGTCGAGCCTCTCCCTCTCCAACCAAATTAATGGATGCCTTTCAGCGAGACAAGCTAATCAGTTCATCGCATTCCACAGGCGTGCAGGTGCGAGAGAGGGCATTCTATCCCCCCCCGCTGGCCACAGGCCGCACACACGTGGTCCAGGGTGAGCGTGAACGCGCGCACGGGCACGCACTGTTCACTGGGTGGTGGTTTGCTGTGGCTGCCCCCCCCCCCCTGGAGCAGTCTACCTGTAAATATTATAGGTCTGCCCCCCCCACCCAGTCACTTGCCGATTTTAAATCGCTCCTAAAAAACACATCTTTTCAGCCTGGCTTTCGAAAATCCCTGGCATAGAGTTATCTGCTTATAGTTTTAATGTGATTTTAATGTATTTATGTTTTAAATTGCTCGATATGGTTTTTAAGTATAGTACCTTGATTTTTATGCAAACTGTTCAGCACACAATACAATTGACTTGACTTGACTTGACTACGGGGTGACAGTGACAGTGGCTCAGGAGGTAGAGCAGTCGTCTCGGCGCTGATTCGTTTTACCCCCCGCTGAACGGGATCAGTTGGATTAGGTGGTCTCGGAATCGGGTCGTGCGGGTGCGGGGGGCGTGACACACACAACGTCGTTACTGTCATGCTTGCTTGAATTTTGGGCAGATAAACACCACACAGCAACAACTGGAGAATACCCACAAAAACGATATTTATGGGCAATTGAGAGTTCAGACCTCAACCAAAAACAAGTGGATGAAAACATGAAGCCACGTTACAAACGCACAGCACTTCAATGGCTCGCATTAGGCCTGGCAATTTTTGTTTGCCATGCTATTTTCTATACATTAGTTTCTTGTTTGAATGCATTTATTTCTATTAGACCAGTGGTGCCCAACCAGTCGGCCGTGGTCGACCAGTAGATCAATGACATGTAATATAATTGCCACGAACGATGGGATAATGTTAGGCTAACTAGCGTTAGCTGTTAGCTTAGCGTTAACGTTAACCCTGCAAAACGCTCAAAAGCGGACTCTACAACAGAGTTCCATTCGTGAGAAAAGAGGCAGAACACACAAAAGAGGCAGAACACACAGTGAATGTATCCGTTTTGTTTATTGCACGTTCTTTGCTGAAAAAGAAAAAGTGCTACAGGCTATACTAGACTAGGCTAAGCTAACTAGCGTTAGCCGTTAGCTTAGCGTTAGCCCTGGGAAACGCTCAAAAGCGAACTCTACAACACCATCCATTGTGATAAAATGGGGTGGGTTATATTGACAAGGCTTGACAACAGAGGTTCAAATATAACTTCATATTTATTGCTTATTTATTCATTTTATATCAGCATCCAGCCTCCAGCGCCATGTTAACACTTCCTGTGTTTACATTTTCGAACGTGACATCATCGCCTACGGCAAGCGTAAACGCTCAAAAGGCAAACCGTAAACAGAACCCGGAACGAAACAAGACTGCAGTGTGTACTCAAACTAGAGGGGGGAGAGGGGGGGGGGGGGAGTTCGCATCAGATCTCGGAACGGGCCAGAACGGAACGGAATAGAAACTAATAGGGTGAGTGAGAAAGGGCCCTTAAGGCCCGTCTAAAAACCCCACTTTTACTCCCTAGCCTTCAGTAAACCCTGATTCTCACACACCCTAACTCACACACTCCCATGCAATTTTACCCTGCCCCCCCCCCCTTGTATCTCTTCTTGTGGTCCTCTGTCCCCTGTGTGCTATACTGTACTTTGTGCTCCCCTATCCGCTTGCACTATATAGTATTGTATATTGTATATTGTATGGTAACTCAGTTACTTCTATTCTGCACCGAACATTGTACATATGTCTATACTGAACACTGTGACTTCTATTTTTACTTCTAATTTACATGCTATACTATTTTATTTCATACTTATCTTGTCTAGCACAGTCTCTGGAGCGTAACAGTAAGAAGCATTTTGTATAAAAGTATTCTGTACTTCTGTATGACAACTATTAAAGAAACTTGAAACTTGTTGGCCTACTGTCCTATTCTCTGAATGTACTGTCTTGTCCTGTTGTGCCTTTTTCTATTTTTGTATTTCATATTAGGACATTGATCTTATGCTTTGATTGTACAGCACTTCGGTTGGCTCTTGAGTTTTTAAACGTGCTTTATAAATAAATGACTTGACTTGACTTGACTAGAACAAGGCAGGTTCAGAGACAGAGGAAGCACACAGGTTAGAGAGTCCTAGTACCACGGCAGGTGAAGCAACACTCGGACGGGGAGGGGGCAGGAGCGCAGGCCTCATATCCAGGCTCGGTGATGACCTGATGAGTCTCAGGTGTGTAGGATGACCCAGGTAGACGGCGTGGTGATGACCTGATGAGTCTCAGGTGTGTAGGATGACCCAGGTAGACGGCGTGGTGATGACCTGATGAGTCTCAGGTGTGTAGGATGACCCAGGTAGACAGCGTGGTGATGACCTGATGAGTCTCAGGTGTGTAGGATGACCCAGGTAGACAGTGGGGTGATGACGTGATGAGTCTCAGGTGTGTAGGATGACCCAGGTAGACAGTGTGGTGATGACCTGATGAGTCTCAGGTGTGTAGGATGACCCAGGTAGACAGTGTGGTGATGACATGATGAGTCTCAGGTGTGTAGGATGACCCAGGTAGACAGCGTGGTGATGACATGATGAGTCTCAGGTGTGTAGGATGACCCAGGTAGACAGCGTGGTGATGACCTGATGAGTCTCAGGTGTGTAGGATGACCCAGGTAGACGGTGTGGTGATGACCTGATGAGTCTCAGGTGTGTAGGATGACCCAGGTAGACAGCGTGGTGATGATGACATGATGAGTCTCAGGTGTGTAGGATGACCCAGGTAGACAGTGGGGTGATGACGTGATGAGTCTCAGGTGTGTAGGATGACCCAGTTAGACGGTGTGGTGATGACATGATGAGTCTCAGGTGTGTAGGATGACCCAGGTAGACAGCGTGGTGATGACCTGATGAGTCTCAGGTGTGTAGGATGACCCAGGTAGACAGTGTGGTGATGACCTGATGAGTCTCAGGGGTGTAGGATGACCCAGGTAGACAGTGTGGTGATGACATGATGAGTCTCAGGTGTGTAGGATGACCCAGTTAGACGGTGTGGTGATGACCTGATGAGTCTCAGGTGTGTAGGATGACCCAGGTAGACGGTGTGGTGATGACCTGATGAGTCTCAGGTGTGTAGGATGACCCAGGTAGACAGTGTGGTGATGACCTGATGAGTCTCAGGGGTGTAGGATGACCCAGGTAGACAGCGTGGTGATGACCTGATGAGTCTCAGGTGTGTAGGATGACCCAGGTAGACGGTGTGGTGATGACCTGATGAGTCTCAGGTGTGTAGGATGACCCAGGTAGACGGCGTGGTGATGACCTGATGAGTCTCAGGTGTGTAGGATGACCCAGGTAGACGGTGTGGTGATGACCTGATGAGTCTCAGGTGTGTAGGATGACCCAGGTAGACGGCGTGGTGATGACATGATGAGTCTCAGGTGTGTAGGATGACCCAGGTAGACGGTGTGGTGATGACCTGATGAGTCTCAGGTGTGTAGGATGACCCAGGTAGACGGCGTGGTGATGACATGATGAGTCTCAGGTGTGTAGGATGACCCAGGTAGACGGCGTGGTGATGAGGAGTCAGGAAGCAGCCCATATAAGGGCGTGGGGACCTGCTGCCAGACAGGAGAGAGAGGGAGGCCCTGGCTGTGGCTGTAACAGAGAGCTGACAAGGATCATGACTTGCATTCTGTTTTTCTATTTTGCACCATATGATATAAACCATAGAGAACAGGTAGGCCTATTGTACTCTTGGGATGTTATTGATTCTACATGTGCCTCACAAGTCAACCCTGCTGTGATGGACAGTCATTATTTTAGTGGATACTAGTGTGACTAGATCTATCTATCTGTCTGTCTGTCTGTCTGTCTGTCTGTCTGTCTGTCTGTCTGTCTGTCTGTCTGTCTGTCTGTCTGTCTGTCTGTCTGTCTGTCTGTCTGTGTCTGTCTGTCTGTCTGTCTGTCTGTCTGTCTGTCTGTCTGTCTGTCTGTCTGTCTGTCTGTCTGTCTTTCTATCTGATAAAAGTCCCATCATTGACAGTTTGAGCCAGATCCAGTGCCCGTGGCAACATGGTCCAGGAGAAGGTCACTAACAGAGAGGAGAGGGTCACTAACAGAGAGGAGAGGGTCACTAACAGAGAGGGTCACTAACAGAGAGGAGAGGGTCACTAACAGAGAGGAGAGGGTCACTAACAGAGAGGAGAGGGTCACTAACAGAGAGGGTCACTAACAGAGAGGAGAGGGTCACTAACAGAGAGGAGAGGGTCACTAACAGAGAGGAGAGGGTCACTAACAGAGAGGGTCACTAACAGAGAGGAGAGGGTCACTAACAGAGAGGAGAGGGTCACTAACAGAGAGGAGAGGGTCACTAACAGAGAGGAGAGGGTCACTAACAGAGAGGAGAGGGTCACTAACAGAGAGGGTCACTAACAGAGAGGAGAGGGTCACTAACAGAGAGGAGAGGGTCACTAACAGAGAGGAGAGGGTCACTAACAGAGAGGAGAGGGTCACTAACAGAGAGGGTCACTAACAGAGAGGAGAGGGTCACTAACAGAGAGGAGAGGGTCACTAACAGAGAGGGTCACTAACAGAGAGGAGAGGGTCACTAACAGAGAGGGTCACTAACAGAGAGGAGAGGGTCACTAACAGAGAGGAGAGGGTCACTAACAGAGAGGAGAGGGTCACTAACAGAGAGGAGAGGGTCACTAACAGAGAGGAGAGGGTCACTAACAGAGAGGAGAGGGTCACTAACAGAGAGGAGAGGGTCACTAACAGAGAGGAGAGGGTCACTAACAGAGAGGGTCACTAACAGAGAGGAGAGGGTCACTAACAGAGAGGAGAGGGTCACTAACAGAGAGGGTCACTAACAGAGAGGAGAGGGTCACTAACAGAGAGGAGAGGGTCACTAACAGAGAGGGTCACTAACAGAGAGGGTCACTAACAGAGAGGGTCACTAACAGAGAGGAGAGGGTCACTAACAGAGAAGAGAGGGTCACTAACAGAGAGGAGAGGGTCACTAACAGAGAGGGTCACTAACAGAGAGGAGAGGGTCACTAACAGAGAGGGTCACTAACAGAGAGGGTCACTAACAGAGAGGAGAGGGTCACTAACAGAGAGGAGAGGGTCACTAACAGAGAGGAGAGGGTCACTAACAGAGAGGAGAGGGTCACTAACAGAGAGGAGAGGGTCACTAACAGAGAGGAGAGGGTCACTAACAGAGAGGGTCACTAACAGAGAGGAGAGGGTCACTAACAGAGAGGAGAGGGTCACTAACAGAGAGGAGAGGGTCACTAACAGAGAGGAGAGGGTCACTAACAGAGAGGAGAGGGTCACTAACAGAGAGGAGAGGGTCACTAACAGAGAGGAGAGGGTCACTAACAGAGAGGGTCACTAACAGAGAGGAGAGGGTCACTAACAGAGAGGAGAGGGTCACTAACAGAGAGGGTCACTAACAGAGAGGAGAGGGTCACTAACAGAGAGGGTCACTAACAGAGAGGAGAGGGTCACTAACAGAGAGGAGAGGGTCACTAACAGAGAGGAGAGGGTCACTAACAGAGAGGAGAGGGTCACTAACAGAGAGGGTCACTAACAGAGAGGGTCACTAACAGAGAGGAGAGGGTCACTAACAGAGAGGAGAGGGTCACTAACAGAGAGGAGAGGGTCACTAACAGAGAGGAGAGGGTCACTAACAGAGAGGAGAGGGTCACTAACAGAGAGGAGAGGGTCACTAACAGAGAGGAGAGGGTCACTAACAGAGAGGAGAGGGTCACTAACAGAGAGGAGAGGGACACTAACAGAGAGGAGAGGGTCACTAACAGAGAGGGTCACTAACAGAGAGGGTCACTAACAGAGAGGAGAGGGTCACTAACAGAGAGGGTCACTAACAGAGAGGAGAGGGTCACTAACAGAGAGGAGAGGGTCACTAACAGAGAGGAGAGGGTCACTAACAGAGAGGAGAGGGTCACTAACAGAGAGGAGAGGGTCACTAACAGAGAGGAGAGGGTCACTAACAGAGAGGAGAGGGTCACTAACAGAGAGGGTCACTAACAGAGAGGAGAGGGTCACTAACAGAGAGGGTCACTAACAGAGAGGGTCACTAACAGAGAGGAGAGGGTCACTAACAGAGAGGAGAGGGTCACTAACAGAGAGGGTCACTAACAGAGAGGAGAGGGTCACTAACAGAGAGGAGAGGGTCACTAACAGAGAGGAGAGGGTCACTAACAGAGAGGAGAGGGTCACTAACAGAGAGGGTCACTAACAGAGAGGAGAGGGTCACTAACAGAGAGGAGAGGGTCACTAACAGAGAGGAGAGGGTCACTAACAGAGAGGAGAGGGTCACTAACAGTGAGCGTTTTCGTTTTAGTTCGTTCGTTTTTTTGCGTTTTCGTTTTAGCTCGAAATTTTTTTTGCGTTTTTTTGCGTTTTCGTTTGAATTCGTAAATTTTTTTGCGTTTTTCTTTTGCGTTTTCGTTTTAGTTCGTTCGTTTTTGTGTGTTTTCGTTTTAGTTCGTTCGGTTTTTTTTTGCGTTTTTTTGCGTTTTCGTTTTAGTTCGTAAATTTTTTTGCGTATTTTTTTTTGCGTTTTCGTTTTAGTTCGTTCGTTTTTTTGCGTTTTCGTTTTAGTTAGTTAGAGAAACACATTAACCCTAATGCACAGTGTGTCAGCGTCCTCTCCTCCCGTCTGAAGTAACAGGAGAGTTAGTTTAGCAGGTAGTGAGTGAAGTAACAGGAGAGTTAGTTTTGTAAATTTTTTTGCGTTTTTGTTTTAGTTCGTTCATTTTTTTGCGTTTTCGTTTTAGTTAGTTCATTTTTTTGCGTTAGTTTTTTTCGTTAGTTTTTTTGTTCGTTTTCGTTTTAGTTTGTTCTTTTTCTTGCGTGTTTTTTATTTTTTTGTTCTTTTTCGTTTTAGTTCGTAACTCTTTTTGCGTTCGTTTTTTTTTCTTCGTTTTTTTGCGTTTTGTGACCCTTTTCACCCCCTTTTGTGACAGGGTCACTAACAGAGAGGAGAGGGTCACTAACAGAGAGGATAGGGTCACTAACAGAGAGGAGAGGGTCACTAACAGAGAGGAGAGGGTCACTAACAGAGAGGGGAGGGTCACTAACAGAGAGTTTTTTCGTTTTAGTTCGTAAATTTGTTTGCGTTTTTTTTTTTGCGTTTTCGTTTTAATTCGTAAATTTTCTTGCGTTTTTTTTTTTTTTTCGTTTTAGTTCGTTCGTTTTATTTCCGTTTCCGTTTTAGTTCGTACATTTTTTTGCGTTTTTTTTGCGTTTTCGTTTTAGTTTGTTCGTTTTTTTTGCGTTTTTTTGCGTTTTCGTTTTAGTTCGTAAATTCTTTTGCGTTTTTTAATTTGCGTTTTTGTTTTAGTTCGTTCGTTTTTTTGCGTTTTCGTTTTAGTTAGTTAGAGAAACACATTAACCCTAATGCACAGTGTGTCAGCGTCCTCTCCTCCCGTCTGAAGTAACAGGAGAGTTAGTTTAGCAGGTAGTGAGTGAAGTAACAGGAGAGTTAGTTTAGCAGGTAGTGAGTGAGTGAAGTAACAGAAGAGTTAGTTTCGTTAATTTTTTTGCGTTTTCATTTTAGTTAGTTCATTTTTTTGCGTTATTTTTTTTTCGTTCGTTTTTTTGTTCGTTTTCGTTTTCGTTTGTTCTTTTTTTTGCGTTTTCTTAAATTTTTTTGTTCTTTTTTGTTTTAGTTCGTACTTTTTTTGTTTGTTTTTTTGCGTTTTGTGACCCTTTTCACCCCCTTTTGTGAGAGGGTCACTAACAGAGAGGAGAGGGTCACTAACAGAGAGGAGAGGGTCACTAACAGAGAGGGGAGGGTCACTAACAGAGAGGAGAGGGTCACTAACAGAGAGGAGAGGGTCACTAACAGAGAGGAGAGGGTCACTAACAGAGAGGAGAGGGTCACTAACAGAGAGGAGAGGGTCACTAACAGAGAGGAGAGGGTCACTAACAGAGAGGAGAGGGTCACTAACAGAGAGGAGAGGGTCACTAACAGAGAGGGTCACTAACAGAGAGGAGAGGGTCACTAACAGAGAGGAGAGGGTCACTAACAGAGAGGAGAGGGTCACTAACAGAGAGGAGAGGGTCACTAACAGAGAGGAGAGGGTCACTAACAGAGAGGGTCACTAACAGAGAGGAGAGGGTCACTAACAGAGAGGAGAGGGTCACTAACAGAGAGGAGAGGGTCACTAACAGAGAGGAGAGGGTCACTAACAGAGAGGAGAGGGTCACTAACAGAGAGGGTCACTAACAGAGAGGAGAGGGTCACTAACAGAGAGGGTCACTAACAGAGAGGGTCACTAACAGAGAGGGTCACTAACAGAGAGGAGAGGGTCACTAACAGAGAGGGTCACTAACAGAGAGGAGAGGGTCACTAACAGAGAGGAGAGGGTCACTAACAGAGAGGGTCACTAACAGAGAGGGTCACTAACAGAGAGGGTCACTAACAGAGAGGGTCACTAACAGAGAGGAGAGGGTCACTAACAGAGAGGAGAGGGTCACTAACAGAGAGGAGAGGGTCACTAACAGAGAGGGTCACTAACAGAGAGGAGAGGGTCACTAACAGAGAGGAGAGGGTCACTAACAGAGAGGAGAGGGTCACTAACAGAGAGGAGAGGGTCACTAACAGAGAGGGTCACTAACAGAGAGGAGAGGGTCACTAACAGAGAGGAGAGGGTCACTAACAGAGAGGAGAGGGTCACTAACAGAGAGGAGAGGGTCACTAACAGAGAGGAGAGGGTCACTAACAGAGAGGGTCACTAACAGAGAGGAGAGGGTCACTAACAGAGAGGAGAGGGTCACTAACAGTGAGGGTCACTAACAGAGAGGGTCACTAACAGAGAGGGTCACTAACAGAGAGGAGAGGGTCACTAACAGAGAGGGTCACTAACAGAGAGGAGAGGGTCACTAACAGAGAGGGTCACTAACAGAGAGGGTCACTAACAGAGAGGAGAGGGTCACTAACAGAGAGGGTCACTAACAGAGAGGAGAGGGTCACTAACAGAGAGGAGAGGGTCACTAACAGAGAGGGTCACTAACAGAGAGGGTCACTAACAGAGAGGAGAGGGTCACTAACAGAGAGGAGAGGGTCACTAACAGAGAGGAGAGGGTCACTAACAGAGAGGAGAGGGTCACTAACAGAGAGGAGAGGGTCACTAACAGTGAGCGTTTTCGTTTTAGTTCGTTCGTTTTTTTGCGTTTTCGTTTTAGCTCGACATTTTTTTTGCGTTTTTTTTGCGTTTTCGTTTGAATTCGTAATTTTTTTTTGCGTTTTTCTTTTGCGTTTTCGTTTTAGTTTGTTCGTTTTTGTGTGTTTTGGTTTTAGTTCGTTCGGTTTTTTTTTGCGTTTTTTTGCGTTTTCGTTTTAGTTCGTACATTTTTTTGCGTTTATTTTTTTGCGTTTTCGTTTTAGTTCGTTCGTTTTTTTGCGTTTTCGTTTTAGTTAGTTAGAGAAACACATTAACCCTAATGCACAGTGTGTCAGCGTCCTCTCCTCCCGTCTGAAGTAACAGGAGAGTTAGTTTAGCAGGTATTGAGTGAAGTAACAGGAGAGTTAGTTTTGTAAATTTTTTTGCGTTTTTGTTTTAGTTCGTTCGTTTTTTTGCGTTTTCGTTTTAGTTAGTTCATTTTTTTGCGTTAGTTTTTTTCGTTAGTTTTTTTGTTCGTTTTCGTTTTAGTTTGTTCTTTTTCTTGCGTGTTTTTTATTTTTTTGTTCTTTTTCGTTTTAGTTCGTAACTCTTTTTGCGTTCGTTTTTTTTCTTCGTTTTTTTGCGTTTTGTGACCCTTTTCACCCCCTTTTGTGACAGGGTCACTAACAGAGAGGAGAGGGTCACTAACAGAGAGGATAGGGTCACTAACAGAGAGGAGAGGGTCACTAACAGAGAGGAGAGGGTCACTAACAGAGAGGGTCACTAACAGAGAGGGTCACTAACAGAGAGGAGAGGGTCACTAACAGAGAGGGTCACTAACAGAGAGGAGAGGGTCACTAACAGAGAGGAGAGGGTCACTAACAGAGAGGGTCACTAACAGAGAGGGTCACTAACAGAGAGGAGAGGGTCACTAACAGAGAGGAGAGGGTCACTAACAGAGAGGAGAGGGTCACTAACAGAGAGGAGAGGGTCACTAACAGAGAGGAGAGGGTCACTAACAGTGAGCGTTTTCGTTTTAGTTCGTTCGTTTTTTTGCGTTTTCGTTTTAGCTCGACATTTCTTTTGCGTTTTTTTTGCGTTTTCGTTTGAATTCGTAATTTTTTTTGTGTTTTTCTTTTGCGTTTTCGTTTTAGTTTGTTCGTTTTTGTGTGTTTTGGTTTTAGTTCGTTCGGTTTTTTTTTGCGTTTTTTTGCGTTTTCGTTTTAGTTCGTACATTTTTTTGCGTTTATTTTTTTGCGTTTTCGTTTTAGTTCGTTTGTTTTTTTGCGTTTTCGTTTTAGTTAGTTAGAGAAACACATTAACCCTAATGCACAGTGTGTCAGCGTCCTCTCCTCCCGTCTGAAGTAACAGGAGAGTTAGTTTAGCAGGTATTGAGTGAAGTAACAGGAGAGTTAGTTTTGTAAATTTTTTTGCGTTTTTGTTTTAGTTCGTTCGTTTTTTTGCGTTTTCGTTTTAGTTAGTTCATTTTTTTGCGTTAGTTTTTTTCGTTAGTTTTTTTGTTCGTTTTCGTTTTAGTTTGTTCTTTTTCTTGCGTGTTTTTTATTTTTTTGTTCTTTTTCGTTTTAGTTCGTAACTCTTTTTGCGTTCGTTTTTTTTTCTTCGTTTTTTTGCGTTTTGTGACCCTTTTCACCCCCTTTTGTGACAGGGTCACTAACAGAGAGGAGAGGGTCACTAACAGAGAGGATAGGGTCACTAACAGAGAGGAGAGGGTCACTAACAGAGAGGAGAGGGTCACTAACAGAGAGGGGAGGGTCACTAACAGAGAGCGTTTTCGTTTTAGTTCGTAAATTTGTTTGCGTTTTTTTTTTGCGTTTTCGTTTTAATTCGTAAATTTTCTTGCGTTTTTTTTTTTTTTTTCGTTTTAGTTCGTTCGTTTAATTTCCGTTTCCGTTTTAGTTCGTAAATTTTTTTGCGTTTTTTTTTGCGTTTTCGTTTTAGTTTGTTCGTTTTTTTTGCGTTTTTTTGCGTTTTCGTTTTAGTTCGTAAATTCTTTTGCGTTTTTTAATTTGCGTTTTTGTTTTAGTTCGTTCGTTTTTTTGCGTATTCGTTTTAGTTAGTTAGAGAAACACATTAACCCTAATGCACAGTGTGTCAGCGTCCTCTCCTCCCGTCTGAAGTAACAGGAGAGTTAGTTTAGCAGGTAGTGAGTGAAGTAACAGGAGAGTTAGTTTAGCAGGTAGTGAGTGAGTGAAGTAACAGAAGAGTTAGTTTAGTTAATTTTTTTGCGTTTTCATTTTAGTTAGTTCATTTTTTTGCGTTATTTTTTTTTTGTTCGTTTTTTTGTTCGTTTTCGTTTTCGTTTGTTCTTTTTTTTGCGTTTTCTTAAATTTTTTTGTTCTTTTTTGTTTTAGTTCGTACTTTTTTTGTTCGTTTTTTTGCGTTTTGTGACCCTTTTCACCCCCTTTTGTGAGAGGGTCACTAACAGAGAGGAGAGGGTCACTAACAGAGAGGAGAGGGTCACTAACAGAGAGGGGAGGGTCACTAACAGAGAGGAGAGGGTCACTAACAGAGAGGAGAGGGTCACTAACAGAGAGGAGAGGGTCACTAACAGAGAGGAGAGGGTCACTAACAGAGAGGAGAGGGTCACTAACAGAGAGGAGAGGGTCACTAACAGAGAGGAGAGGGTCACTAACAGAGAGGAGAGGGTCACTAACAGAGAGGAGAGGGTCACTAACAGAGAGGAGAGGGTCACTAACAGAGAGGGTCACTAACAGAGAGGAGAGGGTCACTAACAGAGAGGAGAGGGTCACTAACAGAGAGGAGAGGGTCACTAACAGAGAGGAGAGGGTCACTAACAGAGAGGAGAGGGTCACTAACAGAGAGGAGAGGGTCACTAACAGAGAGGAGAGGGTCACTAACAGAGAGGAGAGGGTCACTAACAGAGAGGGTCACTAACAGAGAGGGTCACTAACAGAGAGGGTCACTAACAGAGAGGAGAGGGTCACTAACAGTGAGGAGAGGGTCACTAACAGAGAGGAGAGGGTCACTAACAGAGAGGAGAGGGTCACTAACAGAGAGGAGAGGGTCACTAACAGAGAGGAGAGGGTCACTAACAGAGAGGGTCACTAACAGAGAGGAGAGGGTCACTAACAGAGAGGGTCACTAACAGAGAGGAGAGGGTCACTAACAGAGAGGAGAGGGTCACTAACAGAGAGGAGAGGGTCACTAACAGAGAGGAGAGGGTCACTAACAGAGAGGAGAGGGTCACTAACAGAGAGGAGAGGGTCACTAACAGAGAGGAGAGGGTCACTAACAGAGAGGAGAGGGTCACTAACAGAGAGGAGAGGGTCACTAACAGAGAGGAGAGGGTCACTAACAGAGAGGAGAGGGTCACTAACAGAGAGGAGAGGGTCACTAACAGAGAGGGTCACTAACAGAGAGGAGAGGGTCACTAACAGAGAGGAGAGGGTCACTAACAGAGAGGAGAGGGTCACTAACAGAGAGGAGAGGGTCACTAACAGAGAGGGTCACTAACAGAGAGGGTCACTAACAGAGAGGAGAGGGTCACTAACAGAGAGGAGAGGGTCACTAACAGAGAGGAGAGGGTCACTAACAGAGAGGAGAGGGTCACTAACAGAGAGGAGAGGGTCACTAACAGAGAGGAGAGGGTCACTAACAGAGAGGAGAGGGTCACTAACAGAGAGGAGAGGGTCACTAACAGAGAGGAGAGGGTCACTAACAGAGAGGAGAGGGTCACTAACAGAGAGGAGAGGGTCACTAACAGAGAGGGTCACTAACAGAGAGGGTCACTAACAGAGAGGAGAGGGTCACTAACAGAGAGGGTCACTAACAGAGAGGAGAGGGTCACTAACAGAGAGGAGAGGGTCACTAACAGAGAGGAGAGGGTCACTAACAGAGAGGAGAGGGTCACTAACAGAGAGGAGAGGGTCACTAACAGAGAGGAGAGGGTCACTAACAGAGAGGGTCACTAACAGAGAGGAGAGGGTCACTAACAGAGAGGGTCACTAACAGAGAGGGTCACTAACAGAGAGGAGAGGGTCACTAACAGAGAGGAGAGGGTCACTAACAGAGAGGGTCACTAACAGAGAGGAGAGGGTCACTAACAGAGAGGAGAGGGTCACTAACAGAGAGGAGAGGGTCACTAACAGAGAGGAGAGGGTCACTAACAGAGAGGGTCACTAACAGAGAGGAGAGGGTCACTAACAGAGAGGAGAGGGTCACTAACAGAGAGGAGAGGGTCACTAACAGAGAGGAGAGGGTCACTAACAGTGAGCGTTTTCGTTTTAGTTCGTTCGTTTTTTTGCGTTTTCGTTTTAGCTCGAAATTTTTTTTGCGTTTTTTTGCGTTTTCGTTTGAATTCGTAAATTTTTTTGCGTTTTTCTTTTGCGTTTTCGTTTTAGTTCGTTCGTTTTTGTGTGTTTTCGTTTTAGTTCGTTCGGTTTTTTTTTGCGTTTTTTTGCGTTTTCGTTTTAGTTCGTAAATTTTTTTGCGTATTTTTTTTTGCGTTTTCGTTTTAGTTCGTTCGTTTTTTTGCGTTTTCGTTTTAGTTAGTTAGAGAAACACATTAACCCTAATGCACAGTGTGTCAGCGTCCTCTCCTCCCGTCTGAAGTAACAGGAGAGTTAGTTTAGCAGGTAGTGAGTGAAGTAACAGGAGAGTTAGTTTTGTAAATTTTTTTGCGTTTTTGTTTTAGTTCGTTCGTTTTTTTGCGTTTTCGTTTTAGTTAGTTCATTTTTTTGCGTTAGTTTTTTTTTTTGTTAGTTTTTTTGTTCGTTTTCGTTTTAGTTTGTTCTTTTTCTTGCGTGTTTTTTATTTTTTTGTTCTTTTTCGTTTTAGTTCGTAACTCTTTTTGCGTTCGTTTTTTTTTCTTCGTTTTTTTGCGTTTTGTGACCCTTTTCACCCCCTTTTGTGACAGGGTCACTAACAGAGAGGAGAGGGTCACTAACAGAGAGGATAGGGTCACTAACAGAGAGGAGAGGGTCACTAACAGAGAGGAGAGGGTCACTAACAGAGAGGGGAGGGTCACTAACAGAGAGTTTTTTCGTTTTAGTTCGTAAATTTGTTTGCGTTTTTTTTTTTGCGTTTTCGTTTTAATTCGTAAATTTTCTTGCGTTTTTTTTTTTTTTTCGTTTTAGTTCGTTCGTTTAATTTCCGTTTCCGTTTTAGTTCGTACATTTTTTTGCGTTTTTTTTGCGTTTTCGTTTTAGTTTGTTCGTTTTTTTTGCGTTTTTTTGCGTTTTCGTTTTAGTTCGTAAATTCTTTTGCGTTTTTTAATTTGCGTTTTTGTTTTAGTTCGTTCGTTTTTTTGCGTTTTCGTTTTAGTTAGTTAGATAAACACATTAACCCTAATGCACAGTGTGTCAGCGTCCTCTCCTCCCGTCTGAAGTAACAGGAGAGTTAGTTTAGCAGGTAGTGAGTGAAGTAACAGGAGAGTTAGTTTAGCAGGTAGTGAGTGAGTGAAGTAACAGAAGAGTTAGTTTCGTTAATTTTTTTGCGTTTTCATTTTAGTTAGTTCATTTTTTTGCGTTATTTTTTTTTCGTTCGTTTTTTTGTTCGTTTTCGTTTTCGTTTGTTCTTTTTTTTGCGTTTTCTTAAATTTTTTTGTTCTTTTTTGTTTTAGTTCGTACTTTTTTTGTTTGTTTTTTTGCGTTTTGTGACCCTTTTCACCCCCTTTTGTGAGAGGGTCACTAACAGAGAGGAGAGGGTCACTAACAGAGAGGAGAGGGTCACTAACAGAGAGGGGAGGGTCACTAACAGAGAGGAGAGGGTCACTAACAGAGAGGAGAGGGTCACTAACAGAGAGGAGAGGGTCACTAACAGAGAGGAGAGGGTCACTAACAGAGAGGAGAGGGTCACTAACAGAGAGGAGAGGGTCACTAACAGAGAGGAGAGGGTCACTAACAGAGAGGAGAGGGTCACTAACAGAGAGGGTCACTAACAGAGAGGAGAGGGTCACTAACAGAGAGGAGAGGGTCACTAACAGAGAGGAGAGGGTCACTAACAGAGAGGAGAGGGTCACTAACAGAGAGGAGAGGGTCACTAACAGAGAGGGTCACTAACAGAGAGGAGAGGGTCACTAACAGAGAGGAGAGGGTCACTAACAGAGAGGAGAGGGTCACTAACAGAGAGGAGAGGGTCACTAACAGAGAGGAGAGGGTCACTAACAGAGAGGGTCACTAACAGAGAGGAGAGGGTCACTAACAGAGAGGGTCACTAACAGAGAGGGTCACTAACAGAGAGGAGAGGGTCACTAACAGAGAGGGTCACTAACAGAGAGGAGAGGGTCACTAACAGAGAGGAGAGGGTCACTAACAGAGAGGGTCACTAACAGAGAGGGTCACTAACAGAGAGGGTCACTAACAGAGAGGGTCACTAACAGAGAGGAGAGGGTCACTAACAGAGAGGAGAGGGTCACTAACAGAGAGGAGAGGGTCACTAACAGAGAGGGTCACTAACAGAGAGGAGAGGGTCACTAACAGAGAGGAGAGGGTCACTAACAGAGAGGAGAGGGTCACTAACAGAGAGGAGAGGGTCACTAACAGAGAGGGTCACTAACAGAGAGGAGAGGGTCACTAACAGAGAGGAGAGGGTCACTAACAGAGAGGAGAGGGTCACTAACAGAGAGGAGAGGGTCACTAACAGAGAGGAGAGGGTCACTAACAGAGAGGGTCACTAACAGAGAGGAGAGGGTCACTAACAAAGAGGAGAGGGTCACTAACAGTGAGGGTCACTAACAGAGAGGGTCACTAACAGAGAGGGTCACTAACAGAGAGGAGAGGGTCACTAACAGAGAGGGTCACTAACAGAGAGGAGAGGGTCACTAACAGAGAGGGTCACTAACAGAGAGGGTCACTAACAGAGAGGAGAGGGTCACTAACAGAGAGGGTCACTAACAGAGAGGAGAGGGTCACTAACAGAGAGGAGAGGGTCACTAACAGAGAGGGTCACTAACAGAGAGGGTCACTAACAGAGAGGAGAGGGTCACTAACAGAGAGGAGAGGGTCACTAACAGAGAGGAGAGGGTCACTAACAGAGAGGAGAGGGTCACTAACAGAGAGGAGAGGGTCACTAACAGTGAGCGTTTTCGTTTTAGTTCGTTCGTTTTTTTGCGTTTTCGTTTTAGCTCGACATTTTTTTTGCGTTTTTTTTGCGTTTTCGTTTGAATTCGTAATTTTTTTTGCGTTTTTCTTTTGCGTTTTCGTTTTAGTTTGTTCGTTTTTGTGTGTTTTGGTTTTAGTTCGTTCGGTTTTTTTTTGCGTTTTTTTGCGTTTTCGTTTTAGTTCGTACATTTTTTTGCGTTTATTTTTTTGCGTTTTCGTTTTAGTTCGTTCGTTTTTTTGCGTTTTCGTTTTAGTTAGTTAGAGAAACACATTAACCCTAATGCACAGTGTGTCAGCGTCCTCTCCTCCCGTCTGAAGTAACAGGAGAGTTAGTTTAGCAGGTATTGAGTGAAGTAACAGGAGAGTTAGTTTTGTAAATTTTTTTGCGTTTTTGTTTTAGTTCGTTCGTTTTTTTGCGTTTTCGTTTTAGTTAGTTCATTTTTTTGCGTTAGTTTTTTTCGTTAGTTTTTTTGTTCGTTTTCGTTTTAGTTTGTTCTTTTTCTTGCGTGTTTTTTATTTTTTTGTTCTTTTTCGTTTTAGTTCGTAACTCTTTTTGCGTTCGTTTTTTTTTCTTCGTTTTTTTGCGTTTTGTGACCCTTTTCACCCCCTTTTGTGACAGGGTCACTAACAGAGAGGAGAGGGTCACTAACAGAGAGGATAGGGTCACTAACAGAGAGGAGAGGGTCACTAACAGAGAGGAGAGGGTCACTAACAGAGAGGGGAGGGTCACTAACAGAGAGCGTTTTCGTTTTAGTTCGTAAATTTGTTTGCGTTTTTTTTTTGCGTTTTCGTTTTAATTCGTAAATTTTCTTGCGTTTTTTTTTTTTTTTTCGTTTTAGTTCGTTCGTTTAATTTCCGTTTCCGTTTTAGTTCGTACATTTTTTTGCGTTTTTTTTTGCGTTTTCGTTTTAGTTTGTTCGTTTTTTTTGCGTTTTTTTGCGTTTTCGTTTTAGTTCGTAAATTCTTTTGCGTTTTTTAATTTGCGTTTTTGTTTTAGTTCGTTCGTTTTTTTGCGTATTCGTTTTAGTTAGTTAGAGAAACACATTAACCCTAATGCACAGTGTGTCAGCGTCCTCTCCTCCCGTCTGAAGTAACAGGAGAGTTAGTTTAGCAGGTAGTGAGTGAAGTAACAGGAGAGTTAGTTTAGCAGGTAGTGAGTGAGTGAAGTAACAGAAGAGTTAGTTTAGTTAATTTTTTTGCGTTTTCATTTTAGTTAGTTCATTTTTTTGCGTTATTTTTTTTTTGTTCGTTTTTTTGTTCGTTTTCGTTTTCGTTTGTTCTTTTTTTTGCGTTTTCTTAAATTTTTTTGTTCTTTTTTGTTTTAGTTCGTACTTTTTTTGTTCGTTTTTTTGCGTTTTGTGACCCTTTTCACCCCCTTTTGTGAGAGGGTCACTAACAGAGAGGAGAGGGTCACTAACAGAGAGGAGAGGGTCACTAACAGAGAGGGGAGGGTCACTAACAGAGAGGAGAGGGTCACTAACAGAGAGGAGAGGGTCACTAACAGAGAGGAGAGGGTCACTAACAGAGAGGAGAGGGTCACTAACAGAGAGGAGAGGGTCACTAACAGAGAGGAGAGGGTCACTAACAGAGAGGAGAGGGTCACTAACAGAGAGGAGAGGGTCACTAACAGAGAGGAGAGGGTCACTAACAGAGAGGAGAGGGTCACTAACAGAGAGGGTCACTAACAGAGAGGAGAGGGTCACTAACAGAGAGGAGAGGGTCACTAACAGAGAGGAGAGGGTCACTAACAGAGAGGAGAGGGTCACTAACAGAGAGGAGAGGGTCACTAACAGAGAGGAGAGGGTCACTAACAGAGAGGAGAGGGTCACTAACAGAGAGGAGAGGGTCACTAACAGAGAGGGTCACTAACAGAGAGGGTCACTAACAGAGAGGGTCACTAACAGAGAGGAGAGGGTCACTAACAGAGAGGAGAGGGTCACTAACAGAGAGGGTCACTAACAGAGAGGAGAGGGTCACTAACAGAGAGGGTCACTAACAGTGAGGAGAGGGTCACTAACAGAGAGGAGAGGGTCACTAACAGAGAGGAGAGGGTCACTAACAGAGAGGAGAGGGTCACTAACAGAGAGGGTCACTAACAGAGAGGAGAGGGTCACTAACAGAGAGGAGAGGGTCACTAACAGAGAGGGTCACTAACAGAGAGGAGAGGGTCACTAACAGAGAGGGTCACTAACAGAGAGGAGAGGGTCACTAACAGAGAGGAGAGGGTCACTAACAGAGAGGAGAGGGTCACTAACAGAGAGGAGAGGGTCACTAACAGAGAGGAGAGGGTCACTAACAGAGAGGAGAGGGTCACTAACAGAGAGGAGAGGGTCACTAACAGAGAGGAGAGGGTCACTAACAGAGAGGAGAGGGTCACTAACAGAGAGGAGAGGGTCACTAACAGAGAGGAGAGGGTCACTAACAGAGAGGAGAGGGTCACTAACAGAGAGGGTCACTAACAGAGAGGAGAGGGTCACTAACAGAGAGGAGAGGGTCACTAACAGAGAGGAGAGGGTCACTAACAGAGAGGAGAGGGTCACTAACAGAGAGGGTCACTAACAGAGAGGGTCACTAACAGAGAGGAGAGGGTCACTAACAGAGAGGAGAGGGTCACTAACAGAGAGGAGAGGGTCACTAACAGAGAGGAGAGGGTCACTAACAGAGAGGAGAGGGTCACTAACAGAGAGGAGAGGGTCACTAACAGAGAGGAGAGGGTCACTAACAGAGAGGAGAGGGTCACTAACAGAGAGGAGAGGGTCACTAACAGAGAGGAGAGGGTCACTAACAGAGAGGAGAGGGTCACTAACAGAGAGGGTCACTAACAGAGAGGGTCACTAACAGAGAGGAGAGGGTCACTAACAGAGAGGGTCACTAACAGAGAGGAGAGGGTCACTAACAGAGAGGAGAGGGTCACTAACAGAGAGGAGAGGGTCACTAACAGAGAGGAGAGGGTCACTAACAGAGAGGAGAGGGTCACTAACAGAGAGGAGAGGGTCACTAACAGAGAGGAGAGGGTCACTAACAGAGAGGGTCACTAACAGAGAGGAGAGGGTCACTAACAGAGAGGGTCACTAACAGAGAGGGTCACTAACAGAGAGGAGAGGGTCACTAACAGAGAGGAGAGGGTCACTAACAGAGAGGGTCACTAACAGAGAGGAGAGGGTCACTAACAGAGAGGAGAGGGTCACTAACAGAGAGGAGAGGGTCACTAACAGAGAGGAGAGGGTCACTAACAGAGAGGGTCACTAACAGAGAGGAGAGGGTCACTAACAGAGAGGAGAGGGTCACTAACAGAGAGGAGAGGGTCACTAACAGTGAGCGTTTTCGTTTTAGTTCGTTCGTTTTTTTGCGTTTTCGTTTTAGCTCGAAATTTTTTTTGCGTTTTTTTGCGTTTTCGTTTGAATTCGTAAATTTTTTTGCGTTTTTCTTTTGCGTTTTCGTTTTAGTTCGTTCGTTTTTGTGTGTTTTCGTTTTAGTTCGTTCGGTTTTTTTTTGCGTTTTTTTGCGTTTTCGTTTTAGTTCGTAAATTTTTTTGCGTATTTTTTTTTGCGTTTTCGTTTTAGTTCGTTCGTTTTTTTGCGTTTTCGTTTTAGTTAGTTAGAGAAACACATTAACCCTAATGCACAGTGTGTCAGCGTCCTCTCCTCCCGTCTGAAGTAACAGGAGAGTTAGTTTAGCAGGTAGTGAGTGAAGTAACAGGAGAGTTAGTTTTGTAAATTTTTTTGCGTTTTTGTTTTAGTTCGTTCGTTTTTTTGCGTTTTCGTTTTAGTTAGTTCATTTTTTTGCGTTAGTTTTTTTTTTCGTTAGTTTTTTTGTTCGTTTTCGTTTTAGTTTGTTCTTTTTCTTGCGTGTTTTTTATTTTTTTGTTCTTTTTCGTTTTAGTTCGTAACTCTTTTTGCGTTCGTTTTTTTTTCTTCGTTTTTTTGCGTTTTGTGACCCTTTTCACCCCCTTTTGTGACAGGGTCACTAACAGAGAGGAGAGGGTCACTAACAGAGAGGATAGGGTCACTAACAGAGAGGAGAGGGTCACTAACAGAGAGGAGAGGGTCACTAACAGAGAGGGGAGGGTCACTAACAGAGAGTTTTTTCGTTTTAGTTCGTAAATTTGTTTGCGTTTTTTTTTTTGCGTTTTCGTTTTAATTCGTAAATTTTCTTGCGTTTTTTTTTTTTTTTCGTTTTAGTTCGTTCGTTTAATTTCCGTTTCCGTTTTAGTTCGTACATTTTTTTGCGTTTTTTTTGCGTTTTCGTTTTAGTTTGTTCGTTTTTTTTGCGTTTTTTTGCGTTTTCGTTTTAGTTCGTAAATTCTTTTGCGTTTTTTAATTTGCGTTTTTGTTTTAGTTCGTTCGTTTTTTTGCGTTTTCGTTTTAGTTAGTTAGAGAAACACATTAACCCTAATGCACAGTGTGTCAGCGTCCTCTCCTCCCGTCTGAAGTAACAGGAGAGTTAGTTTAGCAGGTAGTGAGTGAAGTAACAGGAGAGTTAGTTTAGCAGGTAGTGAGTGAGTGAAGTAACAGAAGAGTTAGTTTCGTTAATTTTTTTGCGTTTTCATTTTAGTTAGTTCATTTTTTTGCGTTATTTTTTTTTCGTTCGTTTTTTTGTTCGTTTTCGTTTTCGTTTGTTCTTTTTTTTGCGTTTTCTTAAATTTTTTTGTTCTTTTTTGTTTTAGTTCGTACTTTTTTTGTTTGTTTTTTTGCGTTTTGTGACCCTTTTCACCCCCTTTTGTGAGAGGGTCACTAACAGAGAGGAGAGGGTCACTAACAGAGAGGAGAGGGTCACTAACAGAGAGGGGAGGGTCACTAACAGAGAGGAGAGGGTCACTAACAGAGAGGAGAGGGTCACTAACAGAGAGGAGAGGGTCACTAACAGAGAGGAGAGGGTCACTAACAGAGAGGAGAGGGTCACTAACAGAGAGGAGAGGGTCACTAACAGAGAGGAGAGGGTCACTAACAGAGAGGAGAGGGTCACTAACAGAGAGGGTCACTAACAGAGAGGAGAGGGTCACTAACAGAGAGGAGAGGGTCACTAACAGAGAGGAGAGGGTCACTAACAGAGAGGAGAGGGTCACTAACAGAGAGGAGAGGGTCACTAACAGAGAGGGTCACTAACAGAGAGGAGAGGGTCACTAACAGAGAGGAGAGGGTCACTAACAGAGAGGAGAGGGTCACTAACAGAGAGGAGAGGGTCACTAACAGAGAGGAGAGGGTCACTAACAGAGAGGGTCACTAACAGAGAGGAGAGGGTCACTAACAGAGAGGGTCACTAACAGAGAGGGTCACTAACAGAGAGGGTCACTAACAGAGAGGAGAGGGTCACTAACAGAGAGGGTCACTAACAGAGAGGAGAGGGTCACTAACAGAGAGGAGAGGGTCACTAACAGAGAGGGTCACTAACAGAGAGGGTCACTAACAGAGAGGGTCACTAACAGAGAGGGTCACTAACAGAGAGGAGAGGGTCACTAACAGAGAGGAGAGGGTCACTAACAGAGAGGAGAGGGTCACTAACAGAGAGGGTCACTAACAGAGAGGAGAGGGTCACTAACAGAGAGGAGAGGGTCACTAACAGAGAGGAGAGGGTCACTAACAGAGAGGAGAGGGTCACTAACAGAGAGGGTCACTAACAGAGAGGAGAGGGTCACTAACAGAGAGGAGAGGGTCACTAACAGAGAGGAGAGGGTCACTAACAGAGAGGAGAGGGTCACTAACAGAGAGGAGAGGGTCACTAACAGAGAGGGTCACTAACAGAGAGGAGAGGGTCACTAACAGAGAGGAGAGGGTCACTAACAGTGAGGGTCACTAACAGAGAGGGTCACTAACAGAGAGGGTCACTAACAGAGAGGAGAGGGTCACTAACAGAGAGGGTCACTAACAGAGAGGAGAGGGTCACTAACAGAGAGGGTCACTAACAGAGAGGGTCACTAACAGAGAGGAGAGGGTCACTAACAGAGAGGGTCACTAACAGAGAGGAGAGGGTCACTAACAGAGAGGAGAGGGTCACTAACAGAGAGGGTCACTAACAGAGAGGGTCACTAACAGAGAGGAGAGGGTCACTAACAGAGAGGAGAGGGTCACTAACAGAGAGGAGAGGGTCACTAACAGAGAGGAGAGGGTCACTAACAGAGAGGAGAGGGTCACTAACAGTGAGCGTTTTCGTTTTAGTTCGTTCGTTTTTTTGCGTTTTCGTTTTAGCTCGACATTTTTTTTGCGTTTTTTTTGCGTTTTCGTTTGAATTCGTAATTTTTTTTGCGTTTTTCTTTTGCGTTTTCGTTTTAGTTTGTTCGTTTTTGTGTGTTTTGGTTTTAGTTCGTTCGGTTTTTTTTTGCGTTTTTTTGCGTTTTCGTTTTAGTTCGTACATTTTTTTGCGTTTATTTTTTTGCGTTTTCGTTTTAGTTCGTTCGTTTTTTTGCGTTTTCGTTTTAGTTAGTTAGAGAAACACATTAACCCTAATGCACAGTGTGTCAGCGTCCTCTCCTCCCGTCTGAAGTAACAGGAGAGTTAGTTTAGCAGGTATTGAGTGAAGTAACAGGAGAGTTAGTTTTGTAAATTTTTTTGCGTTTTTGTTTTAGTTCGTTCGTTTTTTTGCGTTTTCGTTTTAGTTAGTTCATTTTTTTGCGTTAGTTTTTTTCGTTAGTTTTTTTGTTCGTTTTCGTTTTAGTTTGTTCTTTTTCTTGCGTGTTTTTTATTTTTTTGTTCTTTTTCGTTTTAGTTCGTAACTCTTTTTGCGTTCGTTTTTTTTTCTTCGTTTTTTTGCGTTTTGTGACCCTTTTCACCCCCTTTTGTGACAGGGTCACTAACAGAGAGGAGAGGGTCACTAACAGAGAGGATAGGGTCACTAACAGAGAGGAGAGGGTCACTAACAGAGAGGAGAGGGTCACTAACAGAGAGGGGAGGGTCACTAACAGAGAGCGTTTTCGTTTTAGTTCGTAAATTTGTTTGCGTTTTTTTTTTTGCGTTTTCGTTTTAATTCGTAAATTTTCTTGCGTTTTTTTTTTTTTTTTCGTTTTAGTTCGTTCGTTTAATTTCCGTTTCCGTTTTAGTTCGTACATTTTTTTGCGTTTTTTTTTGCGTTTTCGTTTTAGTTTGTTCGTTTTTTTTGCGTTTTTTTGCGTTTTCGTTTTAGTTCGTAAATTCTTTTGCGTTTTTTAATTTGCGTTTTTGTTTTAGTTCGTTCGTTTTTTTGCGTATTCGTTTTAGTTAGTTAGAGAAACACATTAACCCTAATGCACAGTGTGTCAGCGTCCTCTCCTCCCGTCTGAAGTAACAGGAGAGTTAGTTTAGCAGGTAGTGAGTGAAGTAACAGGAGAGTTAGTTTAGCAGGTAGTGAGTGAGTGAAGTAACAGAAGAGTTAGTTTAGTTAATTTTTTTGCGTTTTCATTTTAGTTAGTTCATTTTTTTGCGTTATTTTTTTTTTGTTCGTTTTTTTGTTCGTTTTCGTTTTCGTTTGTTCTTTTTTTTGCGTTTTCTTAAATTTTTTTGTTCTTTTTTGTTTTAGTTCGTACTTTTTTTGTTCGTTTTTTTGCGTTTTGTGACCCTTTTCACCCCCTTTTGTGAGAGGGTCACTAACAGAGAGGAGAGGGTCACTAACAGAGAGGAGAGGGTCACTAACAGAGAGGGGAGGGTCACTAACAGAGAGGAGAGGGTCACTAACAGAGAGGAGAGGGTCACTAACAGAGAGGAGAGGGTCACTAACAGAGAGGAGAGGGTCACTAACAGAGAGGAGAGGGTCACTAACAGAGAGGAGAGGGTCACTAACAGAGAGGGTCACTAACAGAGAGGAGAGGGTCACTAACAGAGAGGAGAGGGTCACTAACAGAGAGGAGAGGGTCACTAACAGAGAGGAGAGGGTCACTAACAGAGAGGAGAGGGTCACTAACAGAGAGGGTCACTAACAGAGAGGAGAGGGTCACTAACAGAGAGGAGAGGGTCACTAACAGTGAGGGTCACTAACAGAGAGGGTCACTAACAGAGAGGGTCACTAACAGAGAGGAGAGGGTCACTAACAGAGAGGGTCACTAACAGAGAGGAGAGGGTCACTAACAGAGAGGGTCACTAACAGAGAGGGTCACTAACAGAGAGGAGAGGGTCACTAACAGAGAGGGTCACTAACAGAGAGGAGAGGGTCACTAACAGAGAGGAGAGGGTCACTAACAGAGAGGGTCACTAACAGAGAGGGTCACTAACAGAGAGGAGAGGGTCACTAACAGAGAGGAGAGGGTCACTAACAGAGAGGAGAGGGTCACTAACAGAGAGGAGAGGGTCACTAACAGTGAGCGTTTTCGTTTTAGTTCGTTCGTTTTTTTGCGTTTTCGTTTTAGCTCGAAATTTTTTTTGCGTTTTTTTTGCGTTTTCGTTTGAATTCGTAATTTTTTTTGCGTTTTTCTTTTGCGTTTTCGTTTTAGTTTGTTCGTTTTTGTGTGTTTTGGTTTTAGTTCGTTCGGTTTTTTTTTGCGTTTTTTTGCGTTTTCGTTTTAGTTCGTACATTTTTTTGCGTTTATTTTTTTGCGTTTTCGTTTTAGTTCGTTCGTTTTTTTGCGTTTTCGTTTTAGTTAGTTAGAGAAACACATTAACCCTAATGCACAGTGTGTCAGCGTCCTCTCCTCCCGTCTGAAGTAACAGGAGAGTTAGTTTAGCAGGTATTGAGTGAAGTAACAGGAGAGTTAGTTTTGTAAATTTTTTTGCGTTTTTGTTTTAGTTCGTTCGTTTTTTTGCGTTTTCGTTTTAGTTAGTTCATTTTTTTGCGTTAGTTTTTTTCACTAACAGAGAGGAGAGGGTCACTAACAGAGAGGAGAGGGTCACTAACAGAGAGGAGAGGGTCACTAACAGAGAGGAGAGGGTCACTAACAGAGAGGGTCACTAACAGAGAGGAGAGGGTCACTAACAGAGAGGGTCACTAACAGAGAGGGTCACTAACAGAGAGGGTCACTAACAGAGAGGAGAGGGTCACTAACAGAGAGGGTCACTAACAGAGAGGAGAGGGTCACTAACAGAGAGGAGAGGGTCACTAACAGAGAGGGTCACTAACAGAGAGGGTCACTAACAGAGAGGGTCACTAACAGAGAGGAGAGGGTCACTAACAGAGAGGAGAGGGTCACTAACAGAGAGGAGAGGGTCACTAACAGATAGGGTCACTAACAGAGAGGAGAGGGTCACTAACAGAGAGGAGAGGGTCACTAACAGAGAGGAGAGGGTCACTAACAGAGAGGAGAGGGTCACTAACAGAGAGGGTCACTAACAGAGAGGAGAGGGTCACTAACAGAGAGGAGAGGGTCACTAACAGAGAGGAGAGGGTCACTAACAGAGAGGAGAGGGTCACTAACAGAGAGGGTCACTAACAGAGAGGAGAGGGTCACTAACAGAGAGGAGAGGGTCACTAACAGTGAGGGTCACTAACAGAGAGGGTCACTAACAGAGAGGGTCACTAACAGAGAGGAGAGGGTCACTAACAGAGAGGGTCACTAACAGAGAGGAGAGGGTCACTAACAGAGAGGGTCACTAACAGAGAGGGTCACTAACAGAGAGGGTCACTAACAGAGAGGAGAGGGTCACTAACAGAGAGGGTCACTAACAGAGAGGAGAGGGTCACTAACAGAGAGGAGAGGGTCACTAACAGAGAGGGTCACTAACAGAGAGGGTCACTAACAGAGAGGGTCACTAACAGAGAGGGTCACTAACAGAGAGGAGAGGGTCACTAACAGAGAGGAGAGGGTCACTAACAGAGAGGAGAGGGTCACTAACAGAGAGGGTCACTAACAGAGAGGAGAGGGTCACTAACAGAGAGGAGAGGGTCACTAACAGAGAGGAGAGGGTCACTAACAGAGAGGAGAGGGTCACTAACAGAGAGGAGAGGGTCACTAACAGAGAGGGTCACTAACAGAGAGGAGAGGGTCACTAACAGAGAGGAGAGGGTCACTAACAGAGAGGAGAGGGTCACTAACAGAGAGGAGAGGGTCACTAACAGAGAGGAGAGGGTCACTAACAGAGAGGGTCACTAACAGAGAGGAGAGGGTCACTAACAGAGAGGAGAGGGTCACTAACAGAGAGGAGAGGGTCACTAACAGAGAGGAGAGGGTCACTAACAGAGAGGGTCACTAACAGAGAGGAGAGGGTCACTAACAGAGAGGAGAGGGTCACTAACAGAGAGGAGAGGGTCGTTTTAGTCCGGAATTTTTTTTGCGTTTGTTTTTTTGCGTTAGTTTTTTTGCGTTTTCGTTTTAGTTCGTTCTTTTTTTTGCATTCGTTTTTTAGCGTTTTCGTTTTGCATTCGTTTTTTAGCGTTTTCGTTTTAGTTCGTTAATTTTTTTGCTTTTTTTTTTGCTTTTTTGTTTTAGTTCGTTCGTTTTTTTGCGTTTTTGTTTTAGTTCGTTCGTTTTCTTGCGTTAGTTTTTTTTGCGTTTTTGTTTTAGTTAGTTCTGTATACCTCTCTCTCTCTCCTCCCCAGTGGTTTAAAGTGCTCTGGTTCTGTAGGTTCTGTATACCTTCGTTTTAGTTCGTTCTTTTTTGTGCGTTTTTTTTTTTGCATTTTCGTTTTAGTTTGTTCGTTTTTTTGCGTTTTTTTTAAATATTTTTTTTGTTTCGTTTTAGTTCGTATGGCTATAGTCGTGCAACAGTACAGTCATATACAACAGAATTGTCCCCCTCCTCCCCTTATGTGACGTCAGATAGCGAGAGAAAAGAAAAAGATAACCTTCCTGGCGAAGCCTAACGTCAAGTATTCATCCATAATCACATATGTAATAAAATATTAAATGCAACCCCTCTCTGTGTGATAGCCGTAGCAGGATGCTAACGGCCCAGAGTCATACTACCACCGCGTCTGGATCTGATGAGGCCGGTGTCGGGTCCGCGTCTGGATCTGATGAGGCCGGTGTCGGGTCCGCGTCCCGCTCTGGTGAAGCCGGTGTCGGGGTCTGGGTCTCTCTGGGCCGGGTCCTCAGGAAGTCCACCTTGGGCGATGGCAGATGCATCTTTGTGCCGTCTTTGGCTCGGATAATCAGCTTCGCAGGGAACTGGAGTGACGGTTTAAATCCACGCTTGTACAGGGGCCCCATGACATCTCGGTAGTGTGATCGCTGCTCGACCACCTCGGGGCTGTAGTCTTCGAAGATCGAGACTGGTTTCCCTCTGTATGTCAGATTCCCTCTCCGTTTGCGAGCTTCCAGGATAATAGTCTCCTTGATCTTGTAGTGGTGCAAGCGGGCGATTACGGCCCTGGGCCTGGAGCCGGGTGCTGGCTTGGGTGTCAGTGTCCTGTGGCATGGGTCGAGCTCCGGTGGTGTAGCGAGGACGTCTTTCCCCATGATTTCCACCAGGACCTCTGCGAAAAAGACACTAGGACGGTTGCTGTGTAGGGATTCATCCAGGCCCAGGATGCGTATGTTAGAACGCAGACTGCGTGATTCGACATCAATTAGCTTGTTTTTTAGCTTGTCAATGACTTCGTCCTGAGCTGTGCATCTGGCCTCCAGCTCCACCACCCTACCAGACCATGTATCCATGCCGTCTTCCACGGAGGTCAGGCGTTGGGTATGGTCTGCGATCTCCTGTTGGAAGCCGTCGAGTCTAGACTCGAGCGGGGCAGTAAATGTTCTGAACTCCGTGGTGAACGCCTGTTTGAGTTCCTCCATTAGCTTAGCCATGGTAGCCCCATCCACGGGAGCGCTCTCGCTCCTCAAGACTCGCGCAGTCAACATGTTCGTTATTCTTTTTTCTTTTTGGGTCGAGTAATACAGGCAGAGATACGGATGCTATATATTATCGGTTCAATTATCTTGAAATAAAAAAAAATAGGCTTTTTAAAGTAAAATAAAAGTACGGGAGCGGCAGCGTGGCTCAAAGACGCTCACATCCTTCTAGACCCGGAACCGGCATCATGTTTTTAAATGTTAATGGAACCTAGAGCAGCAACAGCACCAGGCTATGGAACCGTTATGTTTTCCAGCTCCTACCTCTCAGCTGGAACTTAAAAACAGGCATCTGGCAACCAGTACAAAGAAATGTGAGAGCACAAAACCTTTACTTCAGTGTGTTCAAACCTCTCTTACTCTATATAGCACTCAAAGTGATTTTAAATGGCAAATTACTTTGTGTATGCAATCGTCAAAATAAATAAGTTAGAGTTAGAGCAGTCGTCTGGCAATCCGGAGGTTCCCGTGGGTTCGATTCCCGGATGACATTTTTGTCTATTTTTAGTTAATGGAAAAAAGTCAGAAGTCAGAAATAGTCAACATGGAACATTTTCTGATTTAAATTGCGTATTTATTTTTTAACCTAGGGGAATCTGATACCAGTGCATACATAAAAAAATAATTATATTATATAAATTATAAAACTTTTTTTTCTTTTCTTTTTTACAGCTACTGTTTTATATATACAGTTTTCTTAGTAATAACTAGAAAGTAATGGTATTTATTCAACAACAGATGGTTGTATTAGTATTAGTATCATTAAATGACAACTATGCTCAACTATGCTTCACCCACGGAAAGGTTGTTGGCACATTGGTTCCACACGGACATTATACGTTGTTGTGCACTTCCTATCCAGTCGGCTCCGGTTCAGTTAGCTCCTAGCAGAGGCACTGTTGTGATTTTTAATGCAAAATAAAACATTCAACATTCTCTTTTGAGACTCCGCCTCAGACTCTTATCATTTGGCACTAAAAGCTAAACATTGTCACCGGTATGGCTGTCTGCATTGTGTCATTAATTGTGTGCAGTTAGCCACATTAGCGTGAGCTAGCTTAGCCACTAGCTAACGTGATCTAGATGGAAATACAAACAATGTAACGTTACTGGTGACAAAGTTATTTACCTTGGAATACTCCTTTGCCAACTTGCTGTACTTTGCTTGCAGGTCTGCAGCTGGATTATGAATAGTCCCAACTTTAGCCAAGGTAACGTTAAGCTAAAACTAGCTTTTCAAATAGCTCCAGCTAATGCTAATAACAGAGCTCCCCGTCACACTGCTCTACTCGGGACGATGGCAGTAAGAAAAGTTATAATTAGTTTGTCTCATCTTGTTTTAGTCAACAATATCAACATACACGAAGAGAAATTTCGTCCTGGTTTTTATAAATTACATTTTTGTGTCGTCAGTTGTGGTCAACGATATTTAATAAACTATTTAGTCTCGTTAGCGTCACATGGTATTCAATAACGTGACGTCACGTCTCGTTGTCGTCATGAAAAAAACCTTTGTTGACGAACATCTTTCGTCATCAATTTAGTCAACAAAATTAACACTGATTGTAACTGAGGGGTTACAAAACCCTGACTGTATTAAAGATTGTTTAGATTAAACCACTACTAGATATTATTATTACTTGCCAGACAGTACAGTTAAATATGGCAGACACTCAATATACGGCACAGGGACAAAGAGATAACGTTTACAGTATTTTATTAGCAATATCAAATGTACAACTGAGAATTAGTACGTTGCTCTTTTATGGCGAATGATAGTAGAATGTCAGAGTATCAAAGTCAGTGGGAATGAATAATTCCTAGGTTAATAATACTCGACCGGAACGCTGCATGGAGTGAGATGGCGATACAGGGCAAACGAGGGGTATAGCTGGAGACTGGTGATTTCCCCCACGGAGTGGTAAGCTCCAGAGGAATTGAAGAATAGTCGGATACTCCTGCTGGTCACTGAAGAAAAGGGGTCTCATACGGATCCAGTCCTTGTAATCCAAGTGCTCGATAGCAGGGTAATAGCTCTTAATCCAATGCCCGACGGCAGTGATGATAGCTAGCTAGCTTCGTCCTCGAAGCTAGCCCGATGCAGATCTTCAGGTGTAGTTAAATCCAAACGCCAATGGTATTAATGATGCTCTTCTCCACGTTACTACGTTTACACAATTCACTATAATACACCAACAATGGTTCTACAATATCAAGGTCGTATCTAAGGAGCTACTAGCTATCCGTAACGATACACCGCCGGTAGGTTCCACTGCTCACATGTCCAATCGTTCTGCTGTTAGGTTCACCTCGTGTTCTGATACTAATTACGTTAAGTCCACACACACTTGCTAAGGTTCACACTAGTTACTGGGTTCACTTCGCACTTCACGTGTTTAGGTTTTTCACTGCTGCTGCTTGCGCCTTTCACAATATATACTCAGAGTGATTTCTAGAGCGCAACCGAATCTCTTGTCCGGAATCAATGCGCTGGCCAAGGGCATGTCTCAACTTGTCCGGACTCGTCTTTGAACTTGTCTGGGGGGCGCGACTGTTGGCGCCGTCAATGCCAAGGGCGGTGTCCAATGAGGAAAGCGAATAATGCTATGATTCAAACGGAGGCTTAAATGTATATAGCTTATATATATATATAATATACAAGTTATATAAAATAATAAACGTAGATTCTCAGTGTTAATCTGGCCCTTCAGAACAGCCGCCTCCTAATTAGTCCGCACCTAATTAGTAAATAAATGGGCACAGATTAATATTAATGTCCAGTCGACTTCTCCATACTGTGTTATGAGGAGTTGGAACAATCTACAAAGTCAGTGGGTCATGGTCGTCGTCAGAGGAGTCAGGGATCTCCGGCAGCTCTATCAACTTAGCTACAGGTCTGGTGTAGATCCGCCCTTGGACGATGACTTCTGCTGCTCTGACCTTCCCATCGGAACCAGTAATCACTCTGCTCACACGGCCGGCCGGCCACGTAGCTCGGGGTAGTGACTGGTCTATTATCATTACGACGGTATCCACTTTCAGGTTGTCCCTGTCTTTTACCCACTTCTGACGGGCTTGAAGGGATGGTAGATAGTGTAGGAGAAAGCGGGTCCAAAACTGGTCGGCCAGTACTTGGCTGTGTCTCCACATTCTCCGGCCGTTCATCTCGTCTTGTCTGTACACCGCCTGAGGAAGGGCAGGGTCCAGCCGCCCCATCAAGAGGTAGTTTGGGGTGACGGGGTCGATGTCCGCTACGTCGCTTGAGACGTAACCGAGGGGCTTAGAGTTCAAGACGCCCTCGATCTCTGTGAGGACTGTCATCAGGACTTCCTCAACCACGGTCTGGGCCCCAAGTACGGTGTACATAGCAGTCTTTATGGAACGGACCTCTCTCTCCCAGGTTCCCCCGAAATGAGGGGCGTTCGGGGGGTTGAACTGGAATGTGATCTGAGCAGGAGCGAGGCGGGTCTTGAGTTCTTCACCCATAGCCAGGAAGCTCTCTCTCAGTTCTGTGTCTCCTCCTCTGAAGTTTGTCCCTTGGTCGGACAACAGCACTGATGGGGTTCCTCTCCGGGCTTGGAATCTCCGGAAGGACATGAGGAATGAGTCCGTACTCATGGTCTGGAGGATTTCAATGTGAACAGCTCGGGTGGTCATGCACTTGTTGTTGAGGACGATGGGATGCTTAGCATCTTCGGTCACGTCCGGGGCCCGTCTCAATCGACCACCCACCCTGATGAGGTGCTGGGCGTCGAGCTCTGGGGCCAAGGTGAGGAGTCGACTGTCTGAGGGGACTGGCTTTTTCCCTGTCAGGCAGTCTAGTTCTTCTGGGAATTAGTCTCTTTGGGCTCTCCTTAGCAGAAGAAGTTCGGCTTCTTTGTAGTTCGATGCGTTGAGGTCTGTGGTGGGGGGAGTCTCAGGGTGGTGCCATAAGAATGTCCTTTTCTGAGCACTCTCAAGAGTTAAGCAGTCGTCTAGGTTCGGGTCCGTTGGAGCCGGGGCGTGCGTCAGCCCGCAGAACATAGACTTCTTGATCTCTGACTCATCTTGACTCGCCTCCCGTGGTGTGGGGGTAGGCCACTTCTCCTCCGGGAGCTTGAGGAACTCAGGACCGTCACTGTAAGGGTTTGGACGTGTGAGGTCGTCTAAGGACATCCCCCGTGTGATGACATCCGCTGGGTTCTGCTTGGTGTCAACGTATCTCCAACATGCTGCTCCTACCAGGTCTTGGATCTCGGTGACTCGGACTCCGACGAAAACCTTGTACCGACAGGAGTCGGACTGGATCCAGGTCTCGCTGCTTGCTGCCTTTGTCTCTGGGGGAGGCTGCGGAGGACTTGAGGGTCACTGCTGGCCCATTGCCTGAGGTCGAATCCACCTTTGGCCAGTGAGGCTCGTAGCTTCAGTAGGATGCTCTCGGCTTCTTCTGGCGTAGATACGCTCTGTAGGCAGTTGTCCACGTAGAAACTCTTTTCAACGCTGTGTCTGACCTCCTCGTCGGCTCCGGGGTCTTCGGCCACGTGCTTCTGTAGCGCAAACGTGGCGCAGCACGGGCTGCAGGTGGTGCCGAATGGGAGTACCTCCCATTGGTATATCGAGGGTTGTTCGTCGTCGAGCCTCTCTCTCCACAGGAACCTCAGCAGAGGCTTGTCTTCCTCCATCAGTCGCACTTGTAGGAACATTCCCTTGATGTCGCCGCTGATGGCCACTTTGTCCTGGCGGAAACGTAGCAGTACGCCGAGGAGGGAGGGGCCGAGTGTCGGGCCGGGCAGGAGCAGGTTATTCAGGTTCTGTAGTCCAATCTGATAACTGCAGTTGAATACGATGCGGTTCTTTCCGTTGTGGGTGACCTTGTGGTGGGGCACGTACCAGGACTCAGTCGTCTGGTCTGCCTCGTGGTCGTCGATTTTCTTTATATGGCCAGCCGTGATCAGCTTTTCGATCTCGGCGCGATATATCGTTGCTTGAGGGGGGTCTTTGGCGAGACGCCGCTCGGTGTTCTGTAGATAGCGTTGAGTCACTTCCTTTGACGCGTGCAGGGTGGGCATCCCTTCCCGCCTCAAGAGTGGAGTCGCGTATCTTAGCACTCCGTCGACCTCGACCCTCGTAGTCTTCTGCTCGAGAAGAACTATGGCGTACTTGTCCTCCTTGGAGCGAACCATTTTACGTTCGTTCTTGAATGGCAGCGAGTCTAGTGTCCATAGTCTCTCAACGTGCTGCAAGAGGGTAGTGCCTTGGTCGCTCACCTTGGTGTAAAGGCAGCGTGTGGACGTTGGTCGGTTGGAATGCCCGGAGAGAGGGCCTTGGAGCGTCCAGCCCAGTCGGGTCTTAACCGCGGCTGGGCAGCCTCTGGGTCCGATGTGGACCGCGTCCGTTGGGACGATGAGGTCTGCGTGGTCGGAGCCTATGAGCAGGGTCGGTGTGGCGCCGTCGATGAGTGGTATGGGCAGTTGGCGTAGGTGTGCGTACTTCTCCCTCAGCTGTGGGATGGGGTAGTCATAGCGTGACAGACCTATGTCGTGGCTTGTGAACGCCTTGTTGATGCTGTACCGCTTCTCGGGCTGATCGATCGCTGCTATGGTGAACGAGATGTTTTCACCCTTTATTGTCTTTAAGTCTCGATGAATGGTACGGATTGTCATGGTTTCCTCTGGACCCCGCAGGCCCAACTGGGTCGCGGCGGAAGCGAGGAGGAGAGTCTTCTCCGACCCGTCGTCGAGGACGGCGTAGGTGTCGAGTACCTTGTCCCCGTAACTGAGGAGCACTCGCACCACCTTGAGGAGCACCCGGGAGCTCCCGCTCTTCGCAGGGTCTATGTAGAGTACTTCTGCTCTCGAGCTGCTTTGTGGGGTGGGTCTCCGTTTGTTGCTCTCGTGTAGGGCTTCTAGGTGGGCGCCGTCACACTTGCCGCACTTTTTCTTGAGGCGGAACTCAGCTGCCATGTGGCTGCGCGCGCAGCGGAAGCAGCGGCGGTTCGTTTTAATCCACTGACTCATGTCTTCGGCAGTCAATTTCTTAAATGCGTCGCATTGTGACAGCCAGTGTTCGTTGTCACAATATTGGCATGCGATCTTCCATTTTCCCTTAGCGGGGGGGGGTTATGGCTCTTTTGTCGCGGCACCGACTCGGCCTGGTGCATCACGGTGATGGGCCTGCTGTGGTCTTTAAACCTTCTCGGTCCCTCTTTAGTGTTAGAGCCGCCCCACGCAAAGGTGTTGATCCGTAGGCTGCTGACCTCTCTGGCTAGGAAGTCAGCAAGGTCTAGGAGTGATTGTTCTGGGCCGTTGGGGTCACGGTGATCTCTTTGCCGCCGAAAACGTTCTTGGCGGGATGGGGGGAGCTTCTCTAATATCCGCTCCACGTTGGAGTTGGCGTACAACTCGTACATCCCCTTCTCTCGTTGTGACCCGAGCATCCCTACCAGGGATTGTACTTTAATGGATAGGTCATCCAGGGCTCGATTGTCTTTAGCTGGGGGAGACGTTCAATCTCCCGTATCTCCTGAATGACATAGTCCCATGTACGTCCGTAACACGCGTCGAGGGCCACCAGGGCATCAGAGTAGGGAGTCTGTGAGTTAGAGTATGCCAGCGCTAGGTTGTGCGCTCTGGTTACTTTGATGTGGTTGAGGAGGATGGCATATTTGTAGGACTCGTCCTGTACTCCGGACATAATAGTCTCTAAACACATGCGCAGTTCGGTATACTGCGCTCTGTCTTCTCGCGTAAAGTCTGGGAATGTGGGTGTCCCAATGTAAGATGCCATGGATGGCTGTGACACTGATGCGCGTAGGGGGAGAGGCCTCCTTGGCGAGTCTCCCCGTACGTGGGGTCGTGGGTTCGTGCTGGGTGGGAACCAGAGGCCGGGCCCCCAGGTACTGCTCCTCGGTGCTGTCTGTTGCTTAAACTCACCCCTGGGACGGGTTGGGGTTTCGTAACGCAGCGTGTCGGGGCTGAGATCGGGGCTGTACTGTTCCTCCTGGTCTGAGATGGGTTCGTGCGTGTGGGCTTTCTGTCCTCCCTCGTCCTCCGCTAGGCTTTGTAGTCACTTGGTTAGTTTCTCGGCGACGTAAGCAGGTTCTTCCCGTTGGCTGGGTCCCGTGTAGATTGGTCGGCGAGGGGAAGGTGCCCTCGACCCTTGTCGTGATGATCTCCGGGAGCTCCGGGTGGAGGAGTGGGGAGTCACCCTCTGGAGCGCTTGCTCCATCATTTGCGCCTGCAGACGGTCTCGTTCCGCCTCGCGCTGTGCATTGGCGCGGTCTCGCTCCATGGTTTCTTCAGCCTGGAGGCGCCTCTCTTCCAGTCTGATGGTCATCGCGGCGTCAGCCTGGAGGCGACTCTCTTCCAGTCTGAAATGTTCGCGCTCACTGTCTCGTTGCGCTTGGAGACGTTCTCTTTCCAGTCTAGAATGTTCGCGCTCACTCTGTTGTTGCGCTTGGAGACGTTCTCTTTCCGTTGAAGCGGTCAGCGTGGCGATCAAGACTTGCGCTAGCCTCTGGTCGGCCTCGCTTGGGGATGACGCTGATGATGGTGATCTGGAGTTGACAGGGCTTGGCGTTGACCTGTTCTCTTTACGCGCTCCGAGGTCCATCTCGGGGGCGCTGTATCTTATCTTCTACCGCGCTCCGAGGTCCATTTCGGAGGCGCGGTACTCTTTTCTCTGGTGCGCGCCGAGGTCCATCTCGGGGGCGCGTTCTTTATCCTCTTGCACTCCGAGGTCCATCTCGGAGGCACGGTCTTTATCTTCTGGCGCTCCGAGGTCCATCTCGGTGGCGCGGTGGTCGTTGGGCATAGTCAAGTCATGTCCCGCTTGTCCCCCCCCGTGAGCTAAGTCAGTTTCGCTTAAACCAGCTTGGGTCTCTACCAGTGGGGCCGACAGGTCGATAAGATTGGGCATACTTAAACTACTAATTTTATCCGTGCTTAACGTCCTTTTAGATAAGCTAGGAGGTAGATCTACAGCGTAGTTCTCCAAGTGTGGAGGGGGCTGACGCTGGCGCCTAGGGCACTCTAGTTTGGGAGAGCCGTTTGGAGAGTGTCCGCCGCTGGCCATATTATTATTAATATGATTATTATTACTGATACCCTCCGGCTCGAAGGACCAATTGTAACTGAGGGGTTACAAAACCCTGACTGTATTAAAGATTGTTTAGATTAAACCACTACTAAATATTATTATTACTTGCCAGACAGTACAGTTAAATATGGCAGACACTCAATATACGGCACGGGGACAAAGAGATAACGTTTACAGTATTTTATTAGCAATATCAAATGTACAACTGAGAATTAGTACGTTGCTCTTTTATGGCGAATGATAGTAGAATGTCAGAGTATCAAAGTCAGTGGGAATGAATAATTCCTAGGTTAATAATACTCGACCGGAACGCTGCATGGAGTGAGATGGCGATACAGGGCAAACGAGGGGTATAGCTGGAGACTGGTGATTTCCCCCACGGAGTGGTAAGCTCCAGAGGAATTGAAGAATAGTCGGATACTCCTGCTGGTCACTGAAGAAAAGGGGTCTCATACGGATCCAGTCCTTGTAATCCAAGTGCTCGATAGCAGGGTAATAGCTCTTAATCCAATGCCCGACGGCAGTGATGATAGCTAGCTAGCTTCGTCCTCGAAGCTAGCCCGATGCAGATCTTCAGGTGTAGTTAAATCCAAACGCCAATGGTATTAATGATGCTCTTCTCCACGTTACTACGTTTACACAATTCACTATAATACACCAACAATGGTTCTACAATATCAAGGTTGTATATAAGGAGCTACTAGCTATCCGTAACGATACACCGCCGGTAGGTTCCACTGCTCACATGTCCAATCGTTCTGCTGTTAGGTTCACCTCGTGTTCTGATACTAATTACATTAAGTCCACACACACTTGCTAAGGTTCACACTAGTTACTGGGTTCACTTCGCACTTCACGTGTTTAGGTTTTTCACTGCTGCTGCTTGCGCCTTTCACAATATATACTCAGAGTGATTTCTAGAGCGCAACCGAATCTCTTGTCCGGAATCAATGCGCTGGCCAAGGGCATGTCTCAACTTGTCCGGACTCGTCTTTGAACTTGTCTGGGGGGCGCGACTGTTGGCGCCGTCAATGCCAAGGGCGGTGTCCAATGAGGAAAGTGAATAATGCTATGATTCAAACGGAGGCTTAAAGGTATATAGCTTATATATATATATAATATACAAGTTATATAAAATAATAAATGTAGATTCTCAGTGTTAATCTGGCCCTTCAGAACACTGATCCTTACAGACCCTTTCAGAACTCACTGCACTGTATATTCCTCTATAAACTGGCCCTCCTTACAGACCCTTTCAGAACTCACTGCACTGTATATTCCTCTATAAACTGGCCATCCTTACCAGTGTTGGGCAAGTTACTCATAAAAAGTAACTAGTTACAGTTACTAGTTACTTCTTCCAAAAAGTTACTAAATTACTTACTCAGTTACAAATTATAAAAATAACTAGTTACTTCAGAAAGTAACTATTGCCTTACTTTCAAGTAAATTTGTTACATAAACAACATACACAAATCTAAACTATTTTAATGTTGTTGTGGGACAAGTGAGACTAGCCTCCAATCAAATTCCATGTATGTAGATATTATGATTACTATGTTTATATAGTGGATCATACAAATACAAACACAATAGATGTTTTGGAACTTTTGATATATATTGCCCCTCGACAGGCCACAACTGGGCAACATTAAATACGAGATTACTCGTTACTGAAAAAACTAATCCGTTATTCCCATCACTGGATGTCACAGTATGATGTCATAATCAAACATTCTAGAACATTTGTGATGTCACAGTATGATGTCATAATAGAACATTCTAGAACATTTGTGATGTCACAGTATGATGTCATAATAGAACATTCTAGAACATTTGTGATGTCACAGTATGATGTCATAATCAAACATTCTAGAACATTTGTGCTGTCACCCTATAATGTCATAATCAAACATTCTAGAACATTTGGATGTCACAGTATGATGTCATATCAAACATTCTAGAACATTTGTGATGTCACAGTATGATGTCATAATCAAACACTCTAGAACATTTGTGATGTCACAGTATGATGTCATAATCAAACATTCTAGAACATTTGTGATGTCACAGTATGATGTCATAATAGAACATTCTAGAACATTTGTGTACAGTATATATTCAACAATTCTCTCAGAAGATTGCAGATCTCAGAAGACCAAGTGAAGATATCACTTGTTGTTTCCAGCTACTTGTCTGTAAGCTTGAATATATTCTGTAGATACAATTTAAAATCCCCACATGGAAAAGGAAACAATGTCATGTACAATCCTTAATGAGCTGCGTCTGGAGGGAAGGCTCTGTGATGTGGTTATTAAAGTCAACAGCACTGAGTTGAATGCCCACAAGGCCCTACTGTGTGACTGCAGTGACTATTTCAGGTAAGTTTAGCTTGGTTCAGGTTAGCTTGGTTAGTAAACAGATACCATACTGTACTTTTACTGTAAACAGATACCATACTGTACTTCTACTGTAAACAGATAATACTGTATGTCTACTGTAAAAAGATAATATACTGTACTTCTACTGTAAACAGATTATATACTGTACTTCTACTGTAAACAGATACTGTACTTCTACTGTAAACCGATACTATACTGTACTTCTACTGTAAACCGATACTATACTGTACTTATACTGTAAACAGATACCATACTGTACTTCTACTGTAAACAGATAATACTGCACTTCTACTGTAAAAAGATAATATACTGTACTTCTACTGTAAACCGATACTATACTGTACTTCTACTGTAAAAAGATACTATACTGCACTTCTACTGTAAACAGATAATATACTGTACTTCTACTGTAAACAGATACTATACTGTACTTCTACTGTAAAAAGATACTATACTTCTACTGTGCTAAGACCCTATACTTCTACAGTGAAAATATATTACTACTAGGGCTGTCCCCGACTAAGGATTTGGATAGTCGACTATGATTGGCCAAAATTTGCCATTAGTCGACTATTAGTCGACTATATATAAAAAAAGAAAAAAAAGTATAATATATATATATATTTTTTTTTTATCATTCCATTTGGGCTGTGGGGGTGCTTAATGTCTGAAGGAGTCGACTGAAGGCTTGTTGTCCTCTGCAAAAGCATGCAATTGGTCCACTGATGGATACATCTTGACAAATGACTGTATTAAGTATATTATAATGAAAGACAAAATGTGTGAATTTGAATTTCATCAGGCTGAAGTCAGTGAGGTGGAGCGGTTACTCCGCTCTCTTCCTGATAGTAAGTTAGCAGGCCTAGATAACCTGGATAGTAAAGTGCTGAGAATGACTGCTGGTATTATAGCATCTCCTATATGCAGGGGTGTAGCTCCAGATTCTGGGCCCCATGAAATAATGTATTTGAAGGCACTCAGTATATGCGAGCGCCCTCTCTCTCTATATATATCTCACACACACACACACACACACACACACACACACACACACACACACACACACACACACACACACACACACACACACACACACACACACACACACACACACACACACACTTCAGAAACAAACATAGTATCAATGAGAGCATCAATAATACACCTGAGTGATGTCTAGTAAAAAAAAAAAAAAAAAATGTGGGGCTCCCCCCCAGTGCTGGGCCCTTGGAATCATCCTAAGCTACCCCCCCCCCCCCCCCAGCTACGCCCCTGCCTATATGTCATATTATGAATAGATGTTTGGATGTGGGTCTATTTCCAAAGATGTGGAAGGAGGCTAAGGTTTTTCCTTTACCTAAGGATACCAAAGCTGCTTTTAATGAGGGAAATTCTAGACCTATAAGTATTTTACCTGTCTAGTATTTTTTTTCAAACAAGCTTGCAACAGATTCTCAACATGCCTGTAACTGAGGGGTACAATTCCCTGACTGTATTACTAGATATGATACTTACTACCACTACCTTTGTACTTAATATTCGGCCACCCAGTACACGGCATAAATATATTATCATGAACACTCTCACGTAGATGAAACGGATCCAACACAAATGTACGAATTAGAAACAGGTCTTTATTGCCTACACAGCGATGGTGTGTAGACTAAACACTTAATCACTTAATTACATTTATGAATTGAAATAGTATGCACTTTTATGGCAAGGAGTATTCGTCGGTATATCAATAGATAATGTCCAATCTCTGAAGGCGCAGGTGGTAAATATACGACCTGGAATAGTTAAGGAATAACAGCAATGATACTTTAATGATTATAGGCTGGATACACTAGAGGGGGTTAATCCGGTCGATTGTAAGCCGACAGGAGTAGGAGGGGGGGGGGGGTAGAATCCAGCTGCCTCGTCCGGCCAAGGGTATCCCAGGAGAACCCACTGTAGTGCCGTTCAATGCGCCGGCGATCCTTGGACCACAGATGAAAGCAGGTGGACTCTTTGTGGGCCGGCTCTCTCCGGTCCACGGGGGAGAGATGTGGAGAGACCTCGTCTTGCAGAGCATCTCCTCACCTTGTGTCCTCTCCAGGGGGGGGGGTTCCAACACACGGTAGTGTCGGGGGTCTTTATCCATAGAATAATCAAAGTATCCAAAGCATAATCCGTGCCTGGGAAGGCGGGCTGTCGTCGGTAGAATAATCCGGTATACAGGTCCACTCGCTCGTCGGCTCTGGGGCTCCTCGGGTGCAGCTTCACATAGGGTCAACCACCCTGGGTAAGCAGCCAGTTCTCTGCCCGAAACGATGGGGTACTGACTACGGTAGTATTCTCACCACACGAAGCACTATATATTAACAGACTATTATTAGCTTAATAGACTACGTCCAACTCGACGATATAGTGCCAAATATGACTATTCAAATATTAATATACACGATGTCTCAATACCGATGGTAGGCGAACTTGGCCTTACTCCCACACGTGGCATCGCGGGGAGGCTTTACGTCTGTGACTCTATTGGAGGGTAAGAAACTGGACTGAAAAGAAAGTCCTACTTTAGTAGCGCAGTATATATACGCACTATGAACAAATAGTCCCATTAGTGGTGCGGTAGCCAAATTCCTACGCGGAACTAGGACTTGTTCGTACATGTCGAGCGGTACGTTTGAACTGGGTCTGAGGGGTATGGCAGCCTGGCACCAAGGTCTCGACCAATAGTAGAATGGAGACTATTATGGGATGTTCAGTAGGCTAGAATGGATATTCAATGCATATTGTACAAGGAATATACAAGGGATATCAGGGAATATTAGAGAATATACAAATACAATTAAATATATATATATAAATAAATATATATATTCGGTTTAATCTGGCCCTTCACAACAGCCACCCCCTGAATAGGTCCCGGACCTAATCAGTTAAACAGAGACAGATTAATCGCGTTGTCTATTTACACATAAGGGTTTGCTGTAGGGGTCAGTCAACTTCACAAAGTCATAGGGTTGTAGGGTCATGGTCATCATCGATTGTGTCTGGGAGTCGAGGCAGTTCTATGAGCCTTGCCACGGGACGGGTGTAAGTGCGACCCTGGACGAGCACTTCAGCTGCTCGGACCTTGCCGTCGGCACCGGTGATCACTTTGCTTACGCGGCCGGCCGGCCACATAGCTCTGGGCAGTGATTGATCAATAATCATGACGACTGTTCCTTCTGTCAAATTGTCTCTCTCCTTTACCCACTTCTGGCGGGTCTGTAGAGACGGTAGGTAGTGCAGTAGGAAACTGTTCCAAAACTTGTCGGCTAATACTTGGCTGTACCTCCACATTCGTCGGCCGTTCGCTTCTTCAGGCCGGTACATTGTCTGGGGTAATGTGGGATATAGCCGCCCCATCAGGAGTGTGTTGGGGGCTCTGCGTAGGCGACCACCCACTCTGATGAGGGTATGAGCGTCGCTCTCGGGGGCCAGGTGAATTAATCTGCTGTCGGATGGGACGGGCTTTCCTCCCTGTAGACAGGCCAATTCATCGGGGAACGAGTCTCTCTGGGCTCGCTGCAGTAGAAGCAATTCTGCTTCCTCGTAGTTAGCCGCTGACATATCAGCGGGGGACTTGCACTCCGGGTGGTACCGCAGGAATGTTCTTTGTTGTGCACTCTCTATGGACGTGCAATCGTTTATGTTAGGGTCGGTGGAGGCTACGGTGCTCAATCCACAGAACACAGACTTCTTAATTTCCACCTCCTCTGGACTTGCTGCCCTCGGGATAGGCATGGGCCACTGTCCTTCCGGGAGTCTTAGGAATGCGGGGCCGTCACTGTAGACATTGCGACGGGTGAGGTCATCCAGGGGCATCCCCCGGGTGATGACGTCAGCTGGGTTCTGTTTTGTATCAACGTAGCGCCACTCTGTTTCTCCGGTTAACTCTTCAGTTAAGTCTTGAATCTCGGTGACTCTGACTCCCACGAAGACTTTGTACTTGCATGAGTCCGATTTGATCCAGGCGAGTACCGTCGTGGAATCTGACCACAGGATTGTTCTAGACACCGGTATGGTGAGCTCACGTTGGATGAGCGTGGCTAGGTGCGCTCCGGCTAGGGCTGCGCAGAGCTCTAGACGTGGGATAGATTGTTGCTTGCGTGGGGCTACTCTCGAGCGGGCGAGGACAAATGCTGTGTAGATCTCTCCCCCTTGGTCTTGGGCCCGCAAGTAGGCTACTGATCCGTATGCGACCTCTGAGGCGTCACTGAAGACGTGCAAGTCCATTTTACATGTCTCTGGCCTCACCGTGGGTGGGAAGTAGCTTCGGCGCATATTAACGCCTGGGAGTGAGTGGAGCTCCATCTCCCACTCTCTCCAGGTGGATGCAAGGTGTGCGGGAATGGGGTCGTCCCAGCCCTGGTCCTTGTCCCACAATGCTCGTACAATCATTTTTGCCCTGGTGGTGTACGGTAGAATACATCCTAGCGGGTCATATTGTCGGGCGAGTGTTGTGTACACACTCCGTCTGGTGGTCGGCGCCGCCGCCGGCCTTCCCTGCTCCGTAGTCAGGGGCTTGTGTCTGTAGTGAAGCGAATCTGTTTTGAATCGCCACACCAATCCCAGGGTCATCTCCTGGGCTTCTCCCGGGATTGTAGCCATCCAGGTCTCGCTGCTGGCTGCCTTGTCCTCGGAGGAGAGGCTGCGCAGTACTTGCGGATCGCTGCTGGCCCACTGCCTGAGATCAAAGCCGCCTTTGATCAATGAGGCACGGAGTTTAATCAGGAGAGCCTCGGCTTCTTCCTGGGTTGAAAGGCTTTGTAGACAGTTGTCTACGTAGAAGCTGTTCTTTACGCTGTGTCGGACCTCTTCGTCCGCTGCTGGGTCCTCTGCTACATGTTTCTGTAGTGCAAATGTCGCACAGCAGGGGCTGCACGTCGTTCCGAAGGGGAGGACTTCCCATTGGTAGATGGCTGGGTGCTCATCTCCTGGCTTCTCTCTCCATAGGAACCGTAACAGGGGCTTGTCCGCCTCTACTAATCTCACCTGCAGGAACATTCCTTTAATGTCCCCGCTGATGGCCACCTTTTCCTGGCGGAAGCGGAGTAGAACGCCGAGTAGGGAGGGGCCGAGTGTGGGACCGGGCAGTAACTCTTTATTCAGATTTTGGGATCCGATCTGGTAGCTGCAGTTAAATACTATGCGGTCTTTACCGTTGTGATGGACCTTGTGGTGGGGCACGTACCACGATTCAGTGGTCTGGTCAGCCTCTTTAATGTCCATCTTTGTGACGTGTCCCGCTGTGATGAGCTTCTCAATCTCAGCGCGGTATACACTCTCTTGGGCGGGGTTCTTGGCTAAGCGCCGCTCCGTGTTCAGCAGGTACCGTTCTATGGCGTCTGTCTTGGCGTGGAAAGTAGGCATTCCTTCTCGCCGTAGGAGTGGCGTGGCGTATCTCAACACGCCGTTGACCGGGACTCTCTTGGTCCCTGTCTCGAGGAGGTGAATTGCGTAAATGTCATCTTTAGAGCGAATGTCTTTCTTTCCATTCTTAAAGGGCATTTGTTCCAAGCTCCATAGCCGCTCTACGTGTTGCAGGAGTGCGGTTTCTCCCTCTGTGACTCGGGAGTGGAGACATCTAGTGGCTGTACTTCGGTTGAGAGATTTGGCGAGCGGGCCTTGGAGAGTCCATCCCAAACGGGTCTCGACTGCTGCAGGACAGCCTCGGGGTCCGGTATGAACCCGGTCTATCGGGACAATGAGGTCTGCATGGTCGGAGCCTATCAACAGGGTCGGCATAGCATTGTCTATGAGCGGGATCGGTAACTTGCGCAGATGTGCATATTTCTCCATCAGCTTGGCGACGGGGTATGTGTACCGCGACAGTCCTATTTCTTGGCTGGTGAAAGCGTCTGCAATCTGGTACCGTTGCTCAGGCTGGCCGCTTGCTGCGATAGAGAATGAGACATTCTCGCCCTTTATCGTCTTCAAATCTCGTCTTATTGTCCGAATTGTCATTTGGGTTTCGCTTCCCCGCAGCCCTAGCTGGGCCGCAGCGGAGGCGAGCAGCAGGGTCTTCTCTGACCCGTCATCGAGGACGGCGTAAGTGTCCAGGACTTTATTCTGGTAGCTTAGTGTCACACGCACTACTTTTAGGAGTACTCGGGCTCCACTGCTGCTGGCGGGATCGATGTACATGACGCTCGCTTTGCGGCTGGATGGTGCAGGTGAAGGGCGCCGTCTGTTACTGTCGTGAAGTGTGTCCAGATGGGCTCCATCGCACTTGGTGCACCTTTTCTTTAAGCGGCATTCGGCTGCCATGTGTGGGCGCGCACAGCGAAAACAGCGCTTGTTGGACTTTATCCATTGACCTGCTTCCTCCGCGTTCAGCTTGGGGAAGGAGTCACATTGCGCTAGCCAGTGTTCTTTCTCACAGTAGGGGCACACTATCTTCCACTTCTCCGTTCTGGAGGGGGTACTGTGGCTCCTGCTGCTCGGTACTGACTCCGATTGGTGCATCACAGTCACCGATCTTCTTCCATCATTTAGTCGTCTGGTTCCTTCTCTGGAGCCAGGGGTGCTCCGTCCGAATGTATCTAGCCGTAGGCTGCTGACTTCTCTCGCCAGGAAGTCTGCTAGATCGAGGAGGTTCGGTTCGGGGCCATTCGGGTCTCTGTGGTCCCTCTGCCGCCTAAAGCGCTCCTGACGAGCGGGCGGCAGCTTCTCCAGGATCCTTTCCACATTTGAGTTGGCGTAAAGTTCATGCCTCCCCTTCTCTCTTTGCGCTCCCAACATCCCTACCAGGGACTGCACTCTGATGGACAGGTCGTCCAGTGCTCGATTGTCTATTGCTGGGGGTAAGCGGTCGATGTGTCGGATCTCCTGGATCACGTAATCCCATATGCGCCCATACCTCTGGTCCAATGCTACCAGCGCTGCTGTGTATGGGGTGGTGGAAGTCGCGTAGGCGAGCGCTATATTATGTGCGCGGGGCACCTTTAAGTGCTGCAGTAGGATGGCGTATTTGTGGCGTTCATCCAATACATCCACCAACATGGTCTCCAGACACATGCGGAGTTCTGTATACTGGGCCCGGTTCTCTTGGGTGAAGTCGGGTACCATAGGCGTGCCAATGTATGACGCTGACTGTGGATACATCGGCGAGCGTTGGGGGAGAGGCCTCCTAGGCGAGTCTCCTCCCGCTCCTTGGTATGGGCTGGTACCGGCAGTGTACCATGGCCCGCTTGTCCAGGTGCTGTTCCTCGGTGCGGGTCGTGCGTCGTGCTCACCCGTGTATAGAGTCGGGGGTCTGTAGCGCAGCTCCGCGGGAGTATAGCCTGGGCTGTACCGGACCTCCTGGTCCGGTAGAGTACTGTGCTGTCTTCGGGCGCGGTTCTCCTCCTCTTCCTCTTCGTCTTCAGTTAGGTCATCCAGTGCTTGTAGTCTCTGGTTTAGCCTCTCCACAGGATATGCTGCTCCTTCCCGGTTGCTAGGTCTCGCTTGGACCGGTGGGGGGAGGTGGTCTGTGGGGGGTATAGACCTCGTCTGTTGGTCAAGTTCAGGGTTGTTTACTCGGCTAGGGGATGCCGCCCTGGAGGTGTGTCTAGACGAGTTCCTGGAGCCTCTGGCGGAGGGAGAGGGTGTTGTCCGTCTGATCAGCTGTTCTATTAGTTGCGCTTGCTGTCTGTCGCGCTCTGCGTCCCGTAGAGCACCAGCAGCTGCTCGCTGGCTGTCTGCTCGGTCTCGGGCCACATTCTCTTCCATCTGAATGCGTCTTATTTCCAGGCGTATGTGCTCTTCTTCGCTCCGTTGCTGTAGCTGCAATCGATCGCGTTCACCCTGGAGTCTATCGCGTTCAGTAGAGGCTTTCAGGCTGACGAGGAATGCCTGCTGTAGGGTCCTCTCTGCCTCGCTGGGAGAAGGCGGTTGTATAGGGGAGCCTTCCCTCGGGGTACTCCTTGCGGAGCCTTGGAGCTCTATCTCCACGGTGCTCTCCCCGTCTTCTTCCGTGCCGAGTTCTCTCTCGGTAGCGTTGTATTCCTCCCGGGACTCATCGGGGACTACTTCTTCAGTACTGGCGGGGTGTGAAGTCATGTCTGGTTCCCACTGGTCCCCACCGTGAACTTGGTCAGTTACATTAGAGCCCGTAGGGGCCTCTATGGTCGGGGTAGTCTGGGCGTTGGGGTTAGACATACTTTTACTTTCTAGTTTTACCGCGTTTACTGTTAGTAGAAGACTAGGTTGTTGACTGACAGCGTAAGCCTCTAAGTACTGAGGGAGCCGTCGTTCGCGCTGCGGGCGTTGGTTAGGAGGATCGTTTCGTGGAGTGTTCATCATAGGCCATTTCAATATTAATAACACTATATTAATATTACACTAATTACCCTCCGGCTCGAAGGACCAATTGTAACTGAGGGGTACAATTCCCTGACTGTATTACTAGATATGATACTTACTACCACTACCTTTGTACTTAATATTCGGCCACCCAGTACACGGCATAAATATATTATCATGAACACTCTCACGTAGATGAAACGGATCCAACACAAATGTACGAATTAGAAACAGGTCTTTATTGCCTACACAGCGATGGTGTGTAGACTAAACACTTAATCACTTGTCTGCTCCTTTGCAGCACCACAAACATGGGAACTCTCTAACTCTTTCCCCCCCTCCTCTCCCCCCCCCCCCCCCCTCCCTCCCCCTTCTCTCTGAGTACCCGTCTCCTGGCGCTGACCAAGGTGATGGATGCCTCGGGGTCTTGGCCAAGCTTGTAGTGACTGCTCTACATGCACCTCCGAGGCATTGGATCAGTTATTCACCGCCGTCTGTCCGTGGTCCTGTCAACTGATTAACAGACTGTTAACAGATTAACAGTCAACGCGGTTCCATTGCTGGGTTAAGTACTTCTATTCTATTCACATAATACGCTTACTTCATATATCTACTCCATTCACATATATGCCTACCACTTGTATCTATTGCTATGTCCGCCTACTACAATCTCATGAGCTGTCTAACGCCTGTCCCGTCTCCCTGTCTTCCTATGACTTGCTGTCCTGGAGTGTTGACCGGAGTGTTGGACGTCCCGTGACGAAGGCCGGGAGATTGCGACCCCCTCTGCGTGCCCCCCTGTCTTCGGAGGTCTCGTAGTGGTGACCGGAGTGCCGGATGTCCCGCGATGATGTCGGGGAGTTCGCAACCCTCTCTGCGCCACCCCCTTTCCCCCTGTCTCCGGCTGTCCCTGAGCAACGACCGGAGTGTTGAATGTCCCGTGACTAAGACGGGGAGGACGTGACCCTCTTGCGCCGCCCCTGTGCCTCAAATAGATCCGCTATCAACTCTATCTTTAATCTTTCAAAATGTTCAGTTGCTATCGCTATTAGCTCTATCTTTAATTTTTCAAAATGTACAGTTGCTATTGCATGCACTCATCTGTGTTTCACCACACACATGAGTGCATGCTTACCAACTGTCCGTCTGCAACACTACTATCACCGACATCTAAGAAGGGAGATCCCCCCTTGAACGGCCCTTCTAAGGTTTCTCTCCTCCACATTGCCTGTGGAGCTTTTTTTTCCCCTATTGTTAGGTTTTAGTGAGTTTTTCCTTACCTTCGCGTGGGGTATGTCTGGGAGTGCTTGCATTCTTTCATTTATTTGCATTCATCTAAAAAATGTTTGGACCCTATGGTGTTCTTGTTCTGTTCTTGACTTATTGTTATGTTGTCTTCTTGACTTGTTTAAAGAAGACCTGTACGGCCCATGGGGACATTAACGTGTGTTGTCGGGCCCTATAAATAAATTTGATTTGATTTGATTTGATTTGAATCACTTAATTACATTTATGAATTGAAATAGTATGCACTTTTATGGCAAGGAGTATTCGTCGGTATATCAATAGATAATGTCCAATCTCTGAAGGCGCAGGTGGTAAATATACGACCTGGAATAGTTAAGGAATAACAGCAATGATACTTTAATGATTATAGGCTGGATACACTAGAGGGGGTTAATCCGGTCGATTGTAAGCCGACAGGAGTAGGAGGGGGGGGGGGGGGTAGAATCCAGCTGCCTCGTCCGGCCAAGGGTATCCCAGGAGAACCCACTGTAGTGCCGTTCAATGCGCCGGCGATCCTTGGACCACAGATGAAAGCAGGTGGACTCTTTTTGGGCCGGCTCTCTCCGGTCCACGGGGGAGAGATGTGGAGAGACCTCGTCTTGCAGAGCGTCTCCTCACCTTGTGTCCTCTCCAGGGGGGGGGGTTCCAACACACGGTAGTGTCGGGGGTCTTTATCCATAGAATAATCAAAGTATCCAAAGCATAATCCATGCCTGGGAAGGCGGGCTGTCGTCGGTAGAATAATCCGGTATACAGGTCCACTCGCTCGTCGGCTCTGGGGCTCCTCGGGTGCAGCTTCACATAGGGTCAACCACCCTGGGTAAGCAGCCAGTTCTCTGCCCGAAACGATGGGGTACTGACTACGGTAGTATTCTCACCGCACGAAGCACTATATATTAACAGACTATTATTAGCTTAATAGACTACGTCCAACTCGACGATATAGTGCCAAATATGACTATTCAAATATTAATATACACGATGTCTCAATACCGATGGTAGGCGAACTTGGCCTTACTCCCACACGTGGCATCGCGGGGAGGCTTTACGTCTGTGACTCTATTGGAGGGTAAGAAACTGGACTGAAAAGAAAGTCCTACTTTAGTAGCGCAGTATATATACGCACTATGAACAAATAGTCCCATTAGTGGTGCGGTAGCCAAATTCCTACGCGGAACTAGGACTTGTTCGTACATGTCGAGCGGTACGTTTGAACTGGGTCTGAGGGGTATGGCAGCCTGGCACCAAGGTCTCGACCAATAGTAGAATGGAGACTATTATGGGATGTTCAGTAGGCTAGAATGGATATTCAATGCATATTGTACAAGGAATATACAAGGGATATCAGGGAATATTAGAGAATATACAAATACAATTAAATATATATATATAAATAAATATATATATTCGGTTTAATCTGGCCCTTCACAACAATGCCTATAGAGCTGGTCACTCTACTTCTAGTACCTTGATACAGATGACTGATGACTGGCTTAAAGCTATAGATAACTCTATGTTGGTGGGAGCTGTGCTGTTAGATTTTAGTGCTGCATTTGATGTGCTGGACCATTCTCTACTGGTTGATAAACTTAAATGTTATGGTTTTAACTCTTCTGCTTTAAAGTGGATACTAAGTTATTTGTCCTCTAGATCACAGAAGGTGTATCTAAATGGCAGCCTGTCCAGTAGCAGAGGTCTAGAGTATGGCGTGCCGCAAGGAAGTTGCCTAGGACCTTTGCTCTTCTCTGTATTTACTAATGACCTATCTTGGGCTACCAAATGTGCTACAACAGTTCTTTATGCAGATGATTCAACATTGTATTACGCTGCACCATCATGCAATGTACTTAATGAAGTTTTGAGTAGAGAACTTAAAGTTGTGCATGACGGGGTAGTATGTAATAGACTTGTCCTTAATATCTCCAAGACTAAATGTATTGTGCTGGGAACAAGGCACAGGTTATCTACAAATCCAAAGCTTCATTTAAATTTGTGTAATTCAGCAGTTCAACAAGTTGAAAGTACTAAACTCCTTGGAGTGATGCTGGATTGCACTCTGTCTTGGTCTCAGCATATTAATTATATTGTTTTAAAAATGGGAAGAGCAATTGGTATTTCCAGGAAATGTGCTTCTTTTGTTGCCCGTCCCCTTTTATGTCAGATAGTGCAAAGTTTAGTTTTATGTCATCTTGACTATTGCTCTGCGATGTGGTCATCTGCTGCCAGTGGTGACCTCAGGAAGCTCCAGGTGGTCCAGAACAGGGCAGCACGGTTGGTACTGGGCTGCTCACTAAGGTCTAATGTGAGCCGTATGCATGCCCGCCTCTCTTGGCTTAACGTTGAAAATAGATTGTCTTTTAATATACTTGTGCTGTTCAAGTTGGTCATGAGCAGTAAAACTCCTGTTTTTATACATAATCAGATTGTTTTTAGTAATACTGTGCACGAGCATTACACTAGAGGTTCCAGTAGTGGGCAGCTTGAATTGCCAGGTCCTAGAACCAGTGCTTTGGGGAGATATTTTATTTTTAGAGCATTAACTCTTTGGAATGGCCTGCCTCGGAACCTCTGCTGCATTTACAGTAGATTCACTTTTAAAAAGAATCTTAAATAGTTTTTAAATTGTTTTTAACACTGTAAAGTAATTTTTTGTTTTTGTTTTACACTAATGTAATTTTAGCTATATTAATTGTTACAGTAGGTTCATTATGCATTGTGTGTACTGACTTTTAATAATTTTGTTTTTTGCAATAGTGATTGTTTTTGTATGTTTTTTTGTGTGTGGACCCCAGGAAGAATAGCTGGTTGCTATCGCACCAGCTAATGGGGATCCCTAATAAAATCAAATCAAATCAAATCTTGATATTTGTCTAGTCTAGTGTGTTCATTAGATGGGTGAAATCCTCTTTCAGTGCCTCTGTGCCTGTTTTCTTAGGCAGTTGGCCTCTGGTATGCGTGCCATTAGCGTTAGCCACGCTTCTAAGAGGTTGGCAGTCGACTACGGCTCCTTTCGACCGATTAGTCGACTATTCGACTAATAGGGGTCAGCCCTAATTACTACACAGGACAGAATGTTGCTTACTGTTTACTCATCAGATATCTCTGTACTCTGCGTCCCACAGAGCCCTCTTCACTCGCTGGAGCGACTCAGAGAAAGCAGTCTACACTATCCCTGGGTTGTCCCCGGGTATGATGCAGCTCATCATAGAGTACGCCTACACACGCTTTGTGCTGGTGACAGCAGAGAACGTGAAAGAGCTTCTTGTGGCTGCAGACCAGCTTCGCGTCACTGGCATAGTAGGAGCGTGCTCTGACTTCCTAGAAGGCCAGCTGTCTCTGGAAAACTGTGTCGGCATGTGGAGGTTCACGGACATCTACAACTGCCCTGACCTGAGGCGCAAGGCCCATCTCTTCATCGTGTGCCACTTTGAGGAGATGCTGCGCGTCTCACAGGAGTTTGTGGAGCTGTCCCTGCAGCAACTGGTGGACATCATCGAGAGAGATGATCTGAACGTGAAGAGCGAGGAGTCGGTGTTTCGAGGCCGTCCTCCGTTGGATCGACCACTCCCGTGAGGAGCGTAAAACACACATCCCTTTGCTGCTGCCCAAGGTAACTAATTGTATTACGGATACGCAAACATGGTTGCTAGTGCCTGAGCCACATTTATTTTAAAATTTATTTTTATTATTTTACTTTTTCTTGTTTGTCTGTCTCTTGTCAAGGTCATTATGATTCATGTTACTGTTATTATTGTTGTCATCGCTGTTGTCATTGTTATTATTATTATTATTATTATTATTATTATTATTATTATTATTATTATTATTATTATTATTATTATTATTATTATTATTATTATTATTATTATTATTATTATTATTATTATTATTATTATTATTATTATTATTATTATTATTATTATTATTATTATTATTATTATTATTATTATTATTATTATTATTATTATTATTATTATTATTATTGTACTGTTATGTTCTGTTTTATGTATGAAAATAAAATAAAATAAAATAAAAACATTTATAAAAAAAAAAAAAAAAAATTGTATTACTGTGCATTACATTAAAACAACACTAGGTTCCCTAGTACAGTGGTTCTCAAACATTTGGGTCCAAACTGTTCCCTAGCAACAGAAACCGTCTACAACCGATGTCTAAGGTGTACCCGCTGTCTGCTTGTCTCTTCCCAGGTTCGCATGGGCTTGATGAGGCCTGACTACTTCAGGAGCAACGTCCAGAACAACCCTGTGGTGAGGGACAGCCACGACTGCAGGGCCCTCATCCTCAGCGTCCTGAACCCCCCTGGCTCCGACAGGCTCCCAAACCCCCTGACCCGCCCACGCCTGCCCCAGGAGGTCCTATTGGCCATCGGAGGCCGGGGTGGCGGCAGCACGACCATGGAGGCTTACAATATCCGAGCCGATGGATGGATGGACGTGAGCGTTGAGGGGGAGAGTCCCTGGTGGGGCCACGGCACCGCTTATCTCCGCGGTCTGGTCTACTGCGTCGGCGGCATGGACTACGGCAGTAAGCGTCCCAGCAGTGTGAGCAGGTTCAACCCCGTCACTCGCAGCTGGCTGCAGGCGGCTCCCATGCACTCACACCGCTGTAACCTCAGCGTGGTCGCGTTGGACGGCTGTATCTACGCCATGGGAGGGCAAGACGGACACGTGCCACTGAACACCGCCGAGCGCTACAAGCCTGAAACCAACCAGTGGACAGTGATCTCACCCATGCTGGAGCACAGGAGCCATGCCGGGGCAGCAGCCCTCCAGGGCAAGGTGGGTGGAACTGAGGGACACAGGGTGCTAGATGAACACAAGGAACATTAGATCAGAAATCATAAATGTCTTTATTGCCAAGTAAGCTTGCACATACAAAAGATGTGTCTGGGTCCTTTGGTGCAACATTAACAGACAATTAAAGTAGAATGAAATCAAATGGAATATATAAACTAAATTAGAATATTCTTTCTTATTACAGATTTACATCTGTGGTGGCTGCTTGGAGGACACAGCTGAGTGCTACAGCCCAGACACCGACCAGTGGACTCTGATCGCCCCCATGAGCAGCAGGCGTTTGGGACTGGGAGTCGCTGCCTACGGAGAACATGTCTATGCGGTAGGTGCACACAGAGACAAATGCTTTATACTAGATATTTTTATAGATATGTATCATTTGACTTTCAATGCTTCTGTGAT